>NW_020799095.1:50910183-50959918 GCF_003259725.1 Athene cunicularia | reverse complement strand
GGGGGGGGGGGGGGGAATCTGTACTAAAATTAAATGTTTTTTACTTTAACAATGTGCCATCATTTGCTAGCAGTATCAATAATGTTAACTTTCACACACATCACTCTGTCTAGGAGTTAATGGAAAATGAAAATTGCCTAGCACACCTATTGGAAACTGCAGCCATGAACACTATAATTGAAGGTCAAGTCACAAAGCTAACAAAAATTTCACTCACTTTTTCTAATCTATCACAAGAATTTTATCAGTTTCAGAAACATGTGGATAGTCCTGCTCCACACACCTAGCAGTGAACAGATCAAGAAGATATTTTCAGATATTATGAGTTGCTTTATACATTAGGTGAAATTGCACCTGGGCAGCTTCCAAATTTTTCACAGGTGATTATGAATATAGAGGAGCAATGTCAGTAATTGATTACTGCTCCTAATTTCTTTGAAATTTCTACTTTCTCCTTAAAATTCTCTAAGCTTTCACAGTCTTAAATTTTTATAATCTGTGCTTACAAGCACTATAATGTATTTGTAAAATTTAAGCTACAATAAAGTACTGATTTTTTTTTCTATTGTAAATGTAAGCTATAAAAAGATACCACAATAAAGCAGAACAAACCATCATGGATTTCATTCATGTTATGTGGATAACAGACTAGAGAGTAGATACTTGGCTGAGGCTGTGTGAGAGCTTGCTTCAGGGCTCATGAATAAGGAAGTGACCTGTTATTCTCAGTTCATTCCCTCAATATTTTAAAGTTGTATAACTTATCATGTCTATTCCTACCTCAAACAGAGCAGTGAAAATAACATTTTCTTATGTAAATAGACTGGACAGACTATGGGAATCTTGGTAAATACTGATTTTGTGAAGGCAGAAGTTCAAGACATAGTTGTTTGAATTGTATTAAATAGTGACTTACATACTGATTTCAAAAAGCAAAATTATATGCATTAAAATAATATGCTCCATATTAAATAATGATTGTGAGCATAACTGGACTGTATTTCTGAGGACAGGTGAAACATCTTTGAAAGGAACAATGGATAATATACTTCCTTAAATCACTGCTTAAACAACTCTTTTCCTGTGTGTCCTTCTTCTAAAACAAATGTTACCTATATCAAACATACCAGCAAATCCGAAGAGCATCACTTAGAGCACTTTCTAGGTAAAGCCCTGTAGCCTCACCTATCCCTGTGATCCCATTAGGTGGCCCTCAGAATCCAGACACATTCACACCATCCCATTGCTCGGTGCTACATCTTCAGGTCATGTGAACCTATATACTAAACATCCCATATTAGGGCACTGGCCCAGCGTGGGGAGAAAGAGAATAAATAATCTGCTTCAGTCTTTCAGTGACTTCTTTTATTAGATAAGGCCAGCCAGCAGGTGCATTGATAAGTGGCCTGGGCCAGGCTCCATTCCTGCCTTCCTACTGTGAGGAGAAATAATAGATCCATTTTATTGTACTTACCCTGCAGAGCCTAGCCTTTAATTGCCTAAAAGAAGTATAGAGGATCTTGTTCTTACTCCCCTTCCTTCTCTTTCTTTCTCTCTCTCTCTTGCACATGCTTTGATCTGATCCCATCTTGTCTTGAAAAAGTCATGTAAATTGGCAGCTTCCTGTAATGACTATTGTCATAAATACAATGTTTTAATCCACAAGATTTTCGTTCATGATCACTGTGATTTTAGTACATTTTGAGTAATGTCATTTTGCCATGTGGGATAGTAAAACCATTTTTATCTGCCTGTAAAGGAATACTGGAAAACTAACTGTGTGAACGCACTTTTTGGAAAAAGAAATGTGAAAAACATCTTTAGGTTTTCTTGCTTGTTAAGATAAAAAGAAAACTATACAGATAAATGATTCATTTAAATTTGCAAAACTATTTTAACTACCTGTCTTTATAATGCAATATGTATATTGCAGCTCATGCAGTTTTCTTGGAAGCTGTTCTCCCTGGCTACCACAGTATTGCTTATGAAAGCAGTTGCTTTCTTACATGTATTCTCATCTTTATTCTGTCTGTTATTGGCTTTTTGTAGATTTGACTCAAGCCTTAATATTAAAATCTGTTAAGCAATGCTTGGATGGGGGGGTGGGGGGTGGGGGGGTGTTTAATACATGCTCCCATCAGGTAAATGCTATTTTGATTATTAAATTCAATGGTTTATAATGACTTTTTATTTTTACACATACAATCCAGAATATTTTCTAATAGAAACCACAATCCAGATATTTTCTAATAGAAACCTTCATATGTCTTTGTCTTTGCTGAATGCTTTTACTGCTTCTATTTTTCCCCAAAGAACCATTTCAGAGGGGTCAGGATACTTGTAGCAGTTGAAGATGAAGGAAACAGCAGTATTCAAATCCTCCAGTTCCACTTAGCACTGTAAGCAAAAGTAGCACCATTTTCACTTTGGTATCCCACGACATCCAGCCTCAAAGGATTGCTTTAAATAAATCTCCAGGAAAAGCCTATCAGTTCCGACTTTCACTAAACCAGATTGAAAGTCTTTGAGCACTGTCTCTGCTTTAAGACAATGCACTACACAAGCACAGAGATCACCTCCCTTTGACAGTTTATAAGATGCTTTTGAAATAAGTGATGGGAAAACAACAAAAATCAGGAGTTCTGCATTTGAATAGGAAGCTATACACAATGCTGAAGAGCTCTGTATAAAGCCACTGTTGCCTGTACAGAACTGAAGTATATTGCTTCTGTTTCTGAAAATATTCTGAACATTAGTCACATAAAGAATGAAAAACTGGTAATATGTAACTTAACAGAAGCCTCATCCTTGGCATAATTAAGAAAAAAATCAATCCAGGAGACCTTGCATACATACATTTTCAGGAAGAGATTACTGGGTGAATGCTGTGTTACTTTTGCTCACAACAATGTGGAAGAAATACTTTTATTCTAGGTCATAATCTTTAATGTAAGGGAGTCTTGTGGGAATATCATGTGCTTCCAGTCATTCCAGGTGTTCAAAGTTTTCAGTATTGCTTTTCTGAACTTTTTGTACAGTAACCAGATGCTAGGACACTGGTAACATGCTCTAGCTGGGTTTATAAGATATTTAGAAAACCATTTGTAATTGTAGCAGTTTAAAAGCCTTGACTGTTACTGTAAGTACCACTCCAACTAAATCTGGTAACACTTTCCCAAAACAAATCTTCTGAGAAGGCCTTGTGGTGAAGTACGTCGTTCTGATTAATTTATGCAACCATGAGGCAGCCTTTTTAATTGATAGTGATTAATGAACTTTCTAACTCTGTAAAACTTCAGCAGGCTTAAGCTTCCAGTAAATACCAGTGTGTATTTTTACATGACAGCTTCCATTTAAAAGAAAAACAAATATATCAGCCTGCAGCTTCTGATGCTTCAAACACCAAAAAAAGGGCTTTTATCCCACCTACAGTTTAATAGTAGTGTCTCCCCACATCATTGCTTGAGAACTAAGTTGCAGGCTTTTTTGTTCAGCCTGCACCAACCAGAAAGAGAAAACTATGATTTTATCAGAGTATTATCTAGAGATCAACTATTTATCTCTGGCTAAAATCTTACAACAAACTTATCGAAAGATCGATGATCTAACCAGACAAGAAGTGAGGGAGAGTGAGAAGAATTAAGTTTTAGTTATCCTCTCATTTTACTGTCTGATCATGATCTCTGCTCATTTTGTTCCTACATTTGATTCAACACTGCTTGTATAAGGTACAGCAACTTCACCTGTTTCCTAGCACAAGTTCTAAAATCTTGAAAATTAAATACAAACAAGTTATGTGATGCCATTATGCTCTCACCTGGAGCTCCTCTTTGCTAGGCTATGTGTAAATGCACTGGAGCACACAGAAAGAGCTCCAAGCATTGGCAGTCTGAATGGAGAACTCAGGAGAGAACTAGTATGAAACCAATGTAAAAGGCAGGAGGATTAGAGCTTTTTGCCCAAAGTGCTTCCATATCCTGATCATATCCTTGTCTTTTCATACCTGCTCCACATCTCCTCTTTTTCTGAGCAAATTTAGGTCATCATCAGCCAGAGGAGCAGAACTCTCTTCAGAGATGGATCAGGCTGCTCAGAGCCTCCTCCAGCTGTTTTAAATGAGACTGAGCTCCCAGTCTCCTTGGGCAAATTGTCCCACTGCATAACCACCCTTAACACAAAGAAACCTGAGATTCAATCCAGGCAGAACTTCTCTAGCTGCAGCTTCTGTCTGCTGCTTGTCCCATCACCGCACATCTCAGAGAAAAGTCTGGCTCCACCTTCTCTACAATCACGCAGAAGGTCGTGTAGACATCACTAATGTCTTCCATTTGGCACCTTTTCACCAACCTGAAGAAATTCAGTTCTCCCAGCCTCTGCATGTATGTGGTGTGCTCCAGCCCTCTGACCTCCTCAGTGGCCCCTCTTGCAGTTTGTCAAAAAACCCTCCCGCACTGGGGGGTCCCAAAGTGGCTATACTCCAAAATGCAGCTTCACAAGTGCTAAATTCATGGGAAAAATCACTTTTCTCAACCTTCTGTTCCTCAATTTCTTTCCTAAAAAGCTGATTTCCAGCCAGTCAGCTACAGCTTGTGCTGTTGCAAGGGACTATTTCACCCCAGATGCAAACTTTTGCCTTTATAAGGTTGCCAGTAGCTCATTCCTGCAGCTAATAACTGATAATTTTATTCTAAAATTGTATTTGCCTCCATCCCCTTCTCCAAATTAGAAAAGAAAAGGAAAAAAAAAAACAAAACCAAACAACCACAACAAAACAACCTTTTAATTATGTCATTAATCACCCAGACTTTTCTATTAATTTGAATTGTTTGACAATACCAGCCATAGCAAATATGATTAGAAGAGACTTCATTCATACCAACAGCATGTTCAGATTTGTATGAACAGTTATAGAGCATGAAACCAAAACAACAACCTCCTTAATACAGGCTGAATTCTATTTTTTTCATATTCGATCCGAAACTTCTTTACCTTAGATAAAATTTTGCTAAAACATGGATTTTGTCCATGCCAGTGGCAGAAGCTGCACAATATTCTATAATATTTTCTATTTTTTTCCCTACATATTTTTTGGCTTGATAATTAGAAAAGGGTTTCTATACCCATATAATAATGCCTCCAGCCACATTGACAGTTACTAATGCATTTCATGTTATAAAACTCCATATTAAATTCAGATAACTTTACTGTTCCGTTTGTGATCCACAAATGTTCCCACAGAAGTAATAGCAACGAGTAAACAATGAGACACCTCACAACATCACTGTGCACAGTGAGCACTGCGTGGATGCAGCAAGCATTCTTTCTTGCCCGACTGGCTCCAGGTTTCACATCTTGAACAGTTCATCTTTTGCAGTCACAGCTACTCTTAACAGGAACAGCTGACTCTTCAAGAAAATTGCAAGACTTTTAAAACAAACCAAAAAAAAAGTATACAAAAGAGTTTATAATCTAACTCAGATTTCTGAGGCAATTCTTTCTTACAAAGCAGAAACTGAGAAGGCAGCCTTAAAATTAGCAAAAGGATATCCTGGAAACACATTTTCACATGAGAAGTGGAAGCCTGTAAAGCTATATTCCGGGCAGCGCCTGTGACAAGCTGAAGGACTGAACTATGCATATTCAGACCTGCACTACAGGAGGTTGTCTAAAGGGGAGAAAAAAAACTCAAAGAATGGCAAAAATAAACCGCTGTCAGAGAAAGTGCTGCAGAAGCTTATGGAAAGAACTGGTGAGTGTCCCAGCTTAAGTCCACTAAGACTGGAAGAGGATACTTACTTTTCTAAGAAGCTGGAATCAAAAAGTACAATAAAACCTAACTTAGGTTTGAGTAAGTCATCAAGAGCTGCTGGCAGAAGCTGACTGACAAAGGGGCAGTGAATGATACAGAGAAAATGCTACAGGGTGGTCAGCTTCTCCAAAACCTAGCAAAAGCTTGCAAAGGCAAGGTTAAGTGTTAGGAAAAACGTGTGTGTATACCTTTATTGCTTTTGCCTTTCCCTTTGTGTGCTATGTACCTTTGGGTGAATGAATAAATAATGTTTTGTTTTGAAGAAGCTGGTTTTGAATCATTTGAACTAGCCACTGTTGAAATTCCCTGGACTAAAAGGGCTTACAGGTGACCAACACAGCTGAGCCTGTCCCCTTAATGCTGCTTGGAAGCTGGAGGGCTGTGGGGCCCAAATCAAGCCCCAGAGGGATGTGGATATCAGGTGAGTGGCTCACTAGGATGGGTCCTCAAACTAGAATGAAAGCACTGCTCACCCCTCAGCTCTCCTGACGTGCCTTTAGACCCCGCTGAGCCATAGTTTTGCCTTTAGAAATAGAGATATTGTGAAGTTTCCACTCATTATCCTCAGACATGGTATTATCTACAGAGGTTAATGAGCAAGAGAGAACTGCAATGACCAGCCAATATCCTGCCTCGCCAGGAAAGCTGAACTAGTCAGTGGCATCAGCATATCACTGTTATAGAAAATACAAAGTTCAAGTGGAAAAGTAATCCGAGTTCCCACTGTTGGGTCTATCACTCAGTTTCCATAAAGCCCTGTACATAAAACTCATTGCTTAGCTAGTACTACAGAAACGACAGCCATAGGAAGATGTTTTTGGCAAGGGATGCAGCTGTTGGGTTAAAAATAATCTCAATAAGAGATAAAGAAAAAGTAGCAGGTTCCAAAGGAAGAAATCTGATAAAATTAAAGTGTAATAGACACTTCAAACTGTGTGATCTGACCTAATAAGTTATTAATAGGGAACCATTACTCCTCATACATTTTTTATGAGGAAGGCATTGCCTTTTTGTCAAGATTAGTGGATTATAAAATATTTGTGCTACACAATATAAATGACCCTACCTATTAATAAGTCTCTGGAAAGATATGCTTAAATTGAATTACATTAAGAAGAAAAGTGCCAACAGAAAATTAGGCATAATTAATGGCAACACATAAATAAACCAGAGATAGAGGGAAAAGGACATTCTCTCCATTGATCATTTTGAGGATTAATTGCTGATATGCTCTAATGACATACCAACTATTACTGTTTTTATAAGGACCATTTCACAGAAGATGAAATCCATGTAACTATGAATATGTATTGCAATTTATTGCCAGAAGATAATTACACTGATCACATGCCTCTAATTAGTAGTATAGTTTTGAAGGCTAAAAGATACATCTTAAAATGTAATATACAATAAAGGCTCGTTAAACTTTTCCAGTAAAATAAATTCAGATTGGTTTGTTTTTTCTGATATTCAAATATTCGGCCTTCCCTGCATGTTTACAAGACAACCCACACTGAAAGTGAGGACATGGGTAACATCACTGATATTTTCCAGATCCTTTCAGAACAGCAGTACCTTGGAGCCACAGGAAATTATTTTTCACATCTCATTCACATAATGGACAAAGTGAATAGAGTTACACAGTGAACAAGCACTCCGGTCTTCTCTATTCGCCAGCATATATAAGGTTTCCTTGGATATCACAGCACTGCCCCCAGTGTGTGCAGCCACAATCTGGTTTTCACAGACAGAAACTTTTGAAGGCTTTCATTATGAACGAGGAATGTAAATATGAAGCTTTATTGCTCAGTCTTTTAAACAGTATCTTAGAGATTGTAAACAGAAAAATTATTTTGCTCACAGTCCTCTAAATAAAATAATAATAAAAACCAGTTAAATAGGGCCCTCTTTTCTAGGCAGAAGAAAAGAAAGAGGACCCATTCATTAGAAATAATCCACCTGAAACAAAACACCTTACACTAATCCCCTAAAAACCTTATCTACTCTTTGACACTGTTGTAACAAACACTTCCAAAGCACTGTGCCAACATTGCTCATGTGTTCAGTGGATTTTAATTAGAGCTCTGAAAGCTTGGGAAAACTGGCTGAGCGAGCAAGCTTGCTCTTTTCAAATAGCAGCACAAGTGTCCTTTTACCCACCTCCCAATCATAGAATATGTTTAATTAAAACCAGTGCAAATAATGGAGACAGAACAGAAAAATCTCCTTCTCACAAATCAGTGAGGAAAACATGATTAGGAAGGTGCACAGCAAACTGAAGCAAGCAACCCATGTTGTTCTTTAGTTGTAGTCTGAACTGGATATCTATGCACAGGTCTTGTGGAACCATTCTTTATGAATGGTATGAATGGCTTCATGCAAAAGCCTTTTTAAATGCTTTAGAGAAAGCAGAGTTATTTAAGGATGATTAGCAAAAGGAAAACTACAGCAGATAAAGGGCACCGAGAGAGGCATAGAGAGTTCTGACTTGTTCTGCTGTTGGAGTAGTAATCACCTTAAATATTTGTCGGTTAATATTTATTTTTCTAATTCACCATGAGAGAATGCCTATCCATCAGTCACCTTTACTAAAGCAAACCAAGTCCACAGACCACCTCACCAAGTGGGTTAGTGGACGGCTCCTACTACAGCATCAGTCTCCCAGCCTAGCAAATGCTCCCACTCTGCTCTGCTCTTGGATACACTCGAGGGGTGAGAACAACACCCACAACAATTAAGGGAGGAGAGAAAGGGTCCAGCCATAAGAAAATGCTGCAGGAGCCAAGGGAGGACAACCATGGGTCAGCTGTGTTGTGATCACTCCAGCCACAAAATTCAAGCTTATTAGAGAGAGACATAAAATGAAGAAGATTAACTGGAGCACAGTACAGAAAAAACACCAGTGAGTAGAAAGAATGTGAGAGAAGAATGAAGATTAAAAGCAAATGAATAAAGGGGAGGCGGGAGGAGCAAGAAGGAAAAGTGAAACACAAAAGTGAGAAAAGAAGGATGGCAATCGTGAGTGTAACCATAAATCAGTCACATCCTATAGGTTGCTCTGATGCCTAGTTATTGAAGCAAGTTTGAAGATTAAAAATATCATTTAAAAAAAAATAGGACTTCTTCACACAGTATTTCATCAGGACTTGAACCTGCACGGGAGACTTAACAATGCTGAGCCTAAAACTGCTGTATAACTTATGAAAGTAAATATATGGAACAGTTGATGTTTCAGAGTTATCAACTATGCTCATATTTCATATAATAAATCATATAATTACAAAAAAAAGCATTAATAGAGAAAAGAATAAATATCAAAATAAATGTAAAGAGACCTAAACAGTATGTGAAATACTTCTAGAGCAACTTAATTAGTATTACCAGATGGTTCCTCTACTACATCAGACTACAAACAATATATATCTAAGAATTGGGTCAGGAAGGGTACTACTGAGCATTTCCAAATGCTCAAAAATTTCAACAAATGCTGAACACCAGTGCTAAACATTAAATAACTTTGTGATGAACTACTGTGCAAATGAACAGAAGATTCAAGAGCTATCATAATTTCCTTTTATACCTGCTGAAAAGTGAGGATGAGGTCTCTCATTGAGGCACAGAGTGAAATAATGATAGAGGCTTGGGAGTTCTTACAATTTTATTTTTAAACTGATTGCAAGGTGCACCTGGACTGCACTATTTGGGTAGTTGTAGTTCTTTGATCTTTCATCTATATTTAGCAGATTGAAAAGAAAGCAAAATATAATTTGAGAGATGATGTGGATGCACAATAGCAATTATTAAAAAGCACAGTTCTGGGAGAAAAAAACAGAACAAAACAAAAAAAAAACCCACCCAACAATAACTGGAAACTCCTCTCCTAACCTTAGGGAGTAGAATATTGTAGTGCAGATTTTCTGCAGAATCTCAAGATTTCTCTCTTCTACAGGCTCCACTGTAATTATTTAAGGGAAAAAAAAAGAAAAGGGAGGGGGGGGGAAGGAAGGGAAATTATTTCAATCTTGAGAGGAAAGCTGCCACCTGCAGTTTGCATGCCTACAAGAGAACAAATAACACGCATAGGAAGCAAATGTTTCATCATCAAGTTGTTGGTTATATTAGCAGGTGAAAGATTCTTCTGAAGTGCCTAGAAAGTTCAAAGCCATGTTTTCAAGAGCTGACTCTAGTGAGGCTTTACATGTTATCAGTGGTTAAGCAGAAATCAAAAACTATTTGCTAACAAATCACTGAAAATCACTTGCAATTTTTGCAATTGTTTTTCAGGTTGCTCATGGAAGCAGGACAGCTGCAGGGAGGTAGTAGGTACCACACACCACTCTGGAGGCAGTTATCAAAGAAGATTCAGAAAACCTGTTCACATCTGTAAGAGAGCATACTCTCAAGTTAGTGGCAACGGCACTTTCATCCAAAGATTTGAACTCATAATTATCTATAAATGTATAGATGTAGTTCGGTGTGTCCAAAATGTGTTAATTCTCTTTTCAGCTTGTGTGAAGATAGCAAATTTTTGTCCCGTAAAAGACATCTGAAGTTCATCTAAAGAAAAAACCCAACCCTTATAGATACTACCCTAGGCTCTGCCTTACTCTTTTAGCTTTCAATACTTATAACACAAAACTCTATAAAAGATTTTTTTTTTTTCCCCAAATGCCTCGTCCAAGTTTTTTTATAGGTCTTTTGCCCTCTAGTGGCTAGGATAAGAAAAAAACATTAAGCTGCGAGATGCTTGAGGAACTGACTACTTATACCTAGAACACTGCTGTCCCTACAATACCAACTTTAAGGAACTGTGTTGCTGAATTGTGATTTGCACGTGAATATGGCTACGACTGGTAGGGGAAGCTACTAACTGGGGAAAAAAGTGCAGAAGTGGTAATCTGTAAGGACACTGCCTCCACTTTGCTTAGTACAGAAGTGATACTCAAAATGAGCAAACTTCAGATTCTGTTTTTGTACAATGCACAATCGAGAGTAGTTTGTCTCTCACAGGTTAACTCCTTTAGTCAGGTCCGTGTGGATCTGAGCCCTGGATTTTGTGGTGACAGAAGAATTTCCAAAGGTTTAAGTAGTTTCAAGTTTGAATCCTGAGTTGTCCCTGGCTTTACAGTGGAATGACTACTGACTAATTTTCATTTTGGTTTAAAACTATATGTTTCAAACAGAAATAAGAAGTTGTGTTTGAAAGATTCCTATGAGAACCTGCAATGGCAGAAAACCACATTTTATAAGAAACAAAGGATACCCAGTCTGGCAATACTCAATAGACTGCTTTGGTTCTCTAATTTGTGAAAGATGCTGTTCCTTACAACTCTCACTCTCAATAGCTAAGTTTTAGGACGTGGCTAAATAATGTTCCTTCTGTCCCTACTCATTCAGAAATAATTACAAATGTAATAATTACTAGTGTTAAAAGATTGGGTTGTTTATCATAGAGACTTTTTAAACCCACCTCATTATCCTCTGGTGTTCTACAACTCCCAAGTCCTGAATTGCATTAGTACTCACTGATCATAAATCCTAGTGTCTGTCACAAGCAGTCTGTTGAAGAAGAGAAGATGCAAAAAGATTTAAAAAGGGAACTACAGATAGAAAACTTATTGTTGAAGATAATCAGCAAATTATTCCCTGATTTATACCTAGTGTCACCAACAACATGCCTAGCAGGAATGGTGAATATCATTAAACCAGTCATTTCCAATACCACTAACGAGCAATGTTTCTGACAATTTCAAACACAAGAAGTGCCCACTGGATATTAATCCTAACTAATTTCCAAACCACAAGTTCTTTGCATGAGTTAAGCCTGAACTACAAAGTCTGTATATATCTTGCTTTTGCTATGCCGACTCCTTACTTTTCACAAGTGTCAATTTGGTTACTTACAAAAGTACATCGCTTATGTGACAGGGTTTGGGATATTTTTTTAAACTTTAAAAGTACCCACCAATCATTCTAAAATTTTTGCACATCTTGTTCCCACCAAGGGCTCTTGTCCTCGTACAACCACCAGCTTCCAGCCTCCATAACCTCAGATGCAGCAGCTCCCAGAGCAAACAAAGCTCCACAGCAGCAAGTGCTGTCATCCAGAAGAAATGGCATAAGGCAGGGGGATCACTTTAGAACATGTTGTCCTCCTTAACCGCATGATGCATTCAGAGAATTAAATTTTCAACAAGTCATTTACTGATAGCCACTCTGCAAGTGCTACTATACCAGCTTAAGTTTCTTGTGGTTCCACAGGCATTTATAGGGCAAGGTTTTGTTATGGAAAGATGCTATGTGGAAGCATTTCTGTTTGTCTTTCCCTGCCAATGTTTGTTCTCACTGAACAAGGTCAAAGTGAACAAAACACACAAAAAAATAAGCAGTTTAATAACTGTGCCCTTTCATTTTCATAACAATTATGAAATAGCAACCACCCTCATCAAGGCGGGCAGGTGATTATCTCAAGAGCATTCACTATTGATAGGCAGCAAGTGTAAATGAAACTGCAGCAGCTCAGTGCTGCGGGATTTTGGAGCACGTTTGTCACTGACCAGGTTTTTGAGATCGTTATCATTTCTCTGAAGTGAATACTCTTTGGTGGAACATTTCTTGCAATGGAATATATTTACCATGCAAGTATAACAAGGTGGTATAAGTTCCACTAGGAGGCAATATCATTATCATTTTCCTTTCCGGAGATATCAAGTTTTCCTTTTTCCTTTTTTTTTTTTCTCTTCTTCTTGCAGAGATTAGGAGGAGTTGTAAATAGTCACTAAAAAAAACCAGAGATCCCAGCTAATTGCAAACTTCAGATCACCTCAGTTTTAGATCAAACTATGCACTCAAATATAGCTAAAATGCTTCTTAACTTTTCTCAGCTTTATTCTAGAACAAATCAGGTATTTTCGTCTGGGCCCTTCTTTCAGCTGTAACTGTATATTTCATATCTATATGGTTGGTTTTATTTGTTTAAAATCTTCCCTATCCTTCAGGCTTTCTCTTTCAAAGTGGGTTAATTACTACTTTGTGAAACTTGGTACTGAGTCTTGGAGTTCTAGTAATATGAACGAAGGCAATGATCTTTTGTGTTGTGAACAAAACTTTCTAAATTTTCTTTCCATTCCTGACACCCCAGGCAAAATCCATACAGAATCAGCAGTACAGACTCTGTGACAGGAAGCCATTTACCTAGGTCTTGGGGGAGTTTTTATTTGCTTTATTAAAGATACTTAAGAGCATCTTCTCACTCTGAAAGTTATTATTTTCTTTTACACCTTCCATGTGTCTTTTTAACTTGTTCTTCCAGTTGTAAACTAACATAGGAGCTGGGGTCTTGTACAGAAAATCTCTGATGTCATTCAAGATTATTCAGGAAGTTTAAGTAGCTTCTTTTGCAGAAGCCTGCTCCAGTCATCAGTGTCAACTTTTTTTTTCTTTCTTTTTTCTGTCCCTTTTATTGGTTTGGTAGCCTCAATAACCTGAGGAATCAGACAAGTCAGCAGGTGTTAAGAAAAATTTATGGAAACTACCAAGCAGAGTAGGATTGACATGTTGTAAAAGGAGACATTAGGGGAGGGACAAAACAGAAAACATAAGAAGACCATTTGGAATACAGGATGTAGTTAAAAGCAAGATTAAATCACCTCACACCACCAGCTAAGTATTTGCTAAGTATCAGTAATTGAAGCTACATAGCACTGAGACCTATGGAATAATCTTGTGATGGTCGTGAAATGAAATACAACAGGTATGGTTTGGTAGAGTGTTACAAAGAATTGCTCTGTTGAATCATCCTGAAGTGGGACAGAAATTTGCACTTCTGGTTTCCATGATCCCTAAGTGGAACGGAGGTAGAATTCTGCTCTGTGGAGAGGGATAATTGAAAACATGGTCTTTATTTCTTTCATATTAAAAGTGCTTCATGTAGCACAAACTGGCACAGCACCATTTCAGTCACTGAGATTTGCATCAAACAAAGGTTCCGTTGACTTCACTGTTCTCACCCTGTCTCATCCTGTGACTGAACTGATGACCTATTTGTGATGAATTAGTCACATTAATTTAGATGTCATAATGATGTGCTCAGATGACAATATAAGAAACAGAGGAGTGGAGAATAATAGAATGACTCTGCCCCAGAAAGATACTGTCGGTAGCCTAGGAGTTACAGGACATGACTGTCTGGAAGAAGTACACTAACAAGACATGCACAGATTTGGTGTTACTGAGTTCCTTGATCCCTTCCCTTTTATCTCCAGTGCTCCTTCTTTATGGCTGAAACCTATGCCAAGTGACAATTACATCCCGAATTGCTGCCTTCTGAAGTGAAAACTAAACAGGCTTTATGCCATCTATAAAACACTCTGTGCAGTCCACTTTGTGAAATGTCTCTTGTTTATGCAAGGTCAGGTGCAAAAGGTGCTATTTGATCACACTGGTCCTGCTGTGCAAGATATCTGCCAACAGACAATGGAATGGAGACAGTATTGCAATTTTACCAATTACTAAGCATTAATAGAGAGTCCACTTGATTAGAAGTGAGACTCCTTCATTATACATCACCATTAGATTTTATAGAGGTTTTTTTAGTTCCATCCTTCAACTTGATTTCTCTGACGATATAATACAAATGAGTACTCTGACTGCTCCATGACAGTTACCTTCTTCCCCAATCATCTCCCTGGCCTGACCTTGACCTATAGATAGACTTTAGCATTTAGTGATAATGTGGTTTGTGGTAGCAGTAACCGCAAAACAGGATCTTCCCAGTGGCTTCAAGCCAGAGTGTTACTCAGTAGCTAATGGTTGGAATGGAATGATAACAGATATGGGTGAAAAAATCTGAGATTTTGCATTTCTGTTAGTTTGAAATAAGAAGAAAAATCTACACTAGAACTATCTTTGATCTTGCAAAGTGTCTTTGATTCTGCAAAGCATTCCTTTAGAAATTACCGTAAAGTGTATTCAAATGTATTGTCCATGGATCTAACATCCATTAATGCCTCAGTTGTGTTAATATGGAAAACATTCTACCTAGAAAAAATTCAGTCATAAGTTCTTATTCTTTTTTTCCCGAGATCATTTTATGACAGGAAACCCTTTATGCAAAGCAAGGAGTCCAGTCTTGCTTATAATCTATTGCAGTAAATTGAGTCATAAAATCAAAAATCAAGGACACTTTGACCTGTCTGTACAACAGCCTATCTTCTAGCAAGGCAATAAACAAAATATGTACACAGTTATCACTGAAATATACCATTCACTCCACAAAATACCTTGCATAGTTTCCCAGGTAGGAAATGTCTGCTACACTTGATCGTTTTATCCATGACTGTTGATATGGTGGTTCAACCTGACACTTTTGGTAAGCTTTTGGTGCATGAATATAGTAATCTTATATCCACAGTGAAATTTATGATCTGTTCATCATTCTCTAATAAATATATTCTCATCACTACAAAGCTAGCATACAGATGATTCCAGTCCTAGGCCTTGGTCAATCAAATGAAGTCCATCACTGTCTTAGGACACTGAAATCATTGCTGACAAAATATTAGGCTAATGTTTATCATGATTTTCTCCATTCTCATGGCCCTGCAAACTCTACTGTTCTTGAACTACTGTTGCCCTTTGTAAGAAAAAAATAAAATGCTCAGTCCAGCATGTGATGGCATCTTCCTTTCAGAGAAGATCTGCCTACTCTGAAGCTTCCACTTTATGACTGGTATACTAGCTTAAAACAAGATTAATTCCCCTTAGTGATATATAACTACACTAATTTTTAACTGTAAAATATTTTGAATTTATTTTCTAAGTATTGACATAATGATAAAACGTTAAATTACCTCCAGGACACAAAAAAAGACTTTGATTAAATATTTTTGAAGGATTTTCATATGCTATAAAAGTTGTTCTTAGGCATTTTCTTTACCCATTATGCAAATATGTCAACTCATTAATAATTCAAAATAGGCAATACATTAATAATTAGGATCCCCCATTACAAATCTGACCTTTAATTGAATTCTATAGAAAGAGACTGTGAAAAATGAGCCTCTTGATTTATGCTAAGAATAAAGGTTAAAAAGCGTTTTCCTACTAGTTCCAATTTTTATCATTATTGCCTAAGCAGAAACATTGAGATAAGAAACTTTTTTCTGAATTCAGACTGGTTTTTTTGGAAAGGCTACTTTTAGGAAAAAATATTAAAATATGTTTATTCACGCATACTTTAGTACAACGTGTCACAGAACAAGTGATATAGTAATCATACGTACTTCAGTGATTTGAAAAAAAGTCATGTTTTCCTTCATTTTTCTTTGCCAAATGACCCATGGGCTTCATAGTTACATAATTCTTCACACTTAACTAATTCTTCTTCACGATTTTTCTTGTTAACTTCATCATAATGGTTAAAGGTAAAAACATTAACTGCCTATATAAAAGAATGATTGCTTCCAGTTGCAGAAAATCTAACAGTTAAACTGCTACAGAATATTGCAATGCTACAAGAACTCTTCTGCTGTAATTATTTGGCCTTCTGTTCTTAGTCCTCCCCAGAAAAGTTGTGTCTGCAATGCAATTACAACTTTGCAGACAGATTTATTTCTTGTAAATCTCAAGCAAAAAACATAATCAAGATTGATTAGAATACCCTTAAGGAATGGGAAGAGGAACGAGGAAGACACCTAGGAACACAACAGAGAATGAATAAGGGACTTTTTCCCCAAAAATGACTAGAACATTTCATCTACTTAAAGGTGTAGTAAGAAGCTTGGAAAAAAATCTGCTATACATCTGCGTTGCAGACACAGTACATAGATCCTAAGTGCATATAGAGGGTTGTTGCCTGAAAGCCATCATATCATAATAAAAGGTTGGAATTTTAATTTCATTTCATAAAGATCTGAAGTCCAACAAACACTTGAATGTCCCAGCAGAAAAGGTTACACATTGGCTGGTAAATCACAAGCACTATTTGGTGATGTAGTGCACAGCAGAATCAATTATAGCTATACAAGCTACCACACTGGTACAATGCCCTTTAAAAAGTTCTAACTTTGAGAAACTATAAATGTATCAAATGAATAGGCACCATCTATTTGAACAATTACAGCAGCTTTGTCACAGACATATGCTTTGAATATAATTAAAAGATCACAGCCCCTTTATTCTTAAAACAGGTGAGAATAACCAAATGCCCCATTAACTCCTACTGAGGGTACCCTCACCCAGAACTAGAAACCTCACAATCAGTTTTTGGGTAACTGTAAACCCTTGTCAATACTCATTCTTGTAAAACTAATTTTTCCAAGACATCAATCTGGATACACAACAAACTTTCCCAGCCATAACCACACTCAACAGCAGCTTCACAGGCCTTTTGTTAGTCCCCCATATAAAGCATGGAGTTGCATGTGTCTGTATTTTCATAGTACAAATTCAAAACCAACCCAAGTTACACAGTCATCATTTTAACCCAGAAGTACATACATGCCACAATAACATTAATATCACTATAATTTACCACCACCCAGAAAGCATAGAAAAAGTAAGCAGATTTGTGTCCAAAAGGGCTGGCACTTCTGAGCTCACCTGCAGCAAAACACTGCTGTGAGGGCTAATGCACTGATTGTCTGAAGGGTTTCTAAGTTCATTCTTGCAGTAAAATATACAGATTTAAACTGTCCATCGCCTGAAAGGCACTACAGCCAGGAGAGTTTCAATTATGGTGAAACTGAACTACAACTAATGTTATGAAAGGGACCAGCAGCTCTCTCATTAATGGGCACAGCATGAAACTTCCTACAGAGGATTTAACAACATCACACTCCCAACTGTACCCAAAGAGCTGGAAAGTGAGTTGGATGTGCAATGGCCAAGCTGCTCAGAGGTCTTAATACATACCACACCTCAACCTGGTTTGAGCACATCAGTCTTTTTACAGTCATGGAACGAGGAGGACTCTGTGCCACCTTCTTAACAAACACAATGTTTGTTGTGGGTTTTTTAATTTCCATAAGTGGGGCAAATGGCAACGCAGCAGAATTACAGCATTTTCCCTGTTCACTTTCTTCATTTTATTGGCTAACTACCTGCCTAGGCTTAGGATAAAGTTTATAGGTGGGGGTCATCCATAACTCAGCCTTTCCAGTGAAATGCCAGCTGAGACGCCTGAGAAGCAGCTCTTGCATCATGCTCTTCCCTCCTGCACCCGAGTTCTGCCACAACCAACTTGGGCAACAAGCAAACAGCAGAAATGAAAAAGTTTTCTTAGTGCTATCCATTATTCTTCACCAACATTCCTGGAGAACAGTCCTGGGGAGAAGGACTTGGGTGTGTTGGTGGATGATAAGATCAACATAAGCCAAAGAGTGTGCGTTTGCAGCCCAAAAAGCCAGCCAGATTCTGGGCTGCATCAAAAGAAGTGTGGTCAGCAGGTCGAGGGAGATGATTCTGCCCCTCTACTCTGCTCTCATGAGAACCCACTGGAATACTGTGTCCAGCTCTGTAGCTCCCAACATAATAAGGATATAGAACTGTTAGAATGAGTCCAGAGGAGGGCTAGCAAGATGATCAGAGGGCTGGAACACCTCTCCTATGAGGACAAGCTGAGAGAGTTGAGCTTGTTCAGCCTGGAAAAGAGAAGGCTCTGGAGAGACCCCATAGTGGCCTTCCAGTACCTGAAGGGTGCCTACAAGAAGGCTGGGGA
This sequence comes from Athene cunicularia, assembly GCF_003259725.1. Lineage (NCBI taxonomy): Eukaryota > Metazoa > Chordata > Aves > Strigiformes > Strigidae > Athene > Athene cunicularia. Next base: position 50,941,391 of record NW_020799095.1, on the reverse strand, counting down.
GGGACTTTGTACAAGGGACTGTAATGATAAAATTAGGGGTAACGGATGGAAGCTGGGGGAGGGGAGGTTTAGACTAAATATAAGGAAGAAGTTTTTTTACTGTGAGGGTGGTGAGGCACTGGAATAGGTTGCCCAAGGAGGTAGTGGATGCTCTCCATCCCTGGAAGTGTTCAGACCCATATTGGATGGAGCCTTGAGCAACCTGATCTAGCGGGAGGTGTCCCTGCCATAGCAGGGGTTTAGAACTAGACGATCTTTGAGGTCCCTTCCAACCCAAACCATTCTATGATTCTATGATGTAAAAAATTGCATTTTATGTATAAGTTCAAATAAATTGCAAAAAGACTCTGTTCCAGCCTAGAAACTGAACTTTGCGTGTCCACATGTATGCTGCCAGTTATTAGCAATACTGCTGAAGTTTTATGTCCGCTACCATGGGCATATACAGTCATGTGCACTTAATATTTTAGATGGTTAACTCCTGAAATTGTAGTGTGACTTGGAACATACTTCTGATTTCCAAGACATCAGACCGAGATTTTTTTCTACTGTAATAAAGCTTATTCTTACTTTTTCACATATCTGCCACCACTTAAGTTACAGCAAAAGTACAATGAAAATCGGTCCCAAGTGCAACAAGTTCTGCATGATGTCAGGGGAAAGACAGCATTAGAGTCATTGATTTCTTTCATGGATTGGAAGACTGTTTTCAATATATTTTGATTTTTCCCCAGCTATTCCTCCTTTCTATTTGATTGTACTTGTACTAGATACAAGTGGCACACACCATTTAAAAGGAAAAGGGCGAGGGGAGGCTGTAATTGTCATTATTCTGCTCTGTTGCCATCTGTTCCACCTATGGAAGAAAAAAAACTTTTATTTCATTATCAAAAAGGTTGCAGAAGTGCAATTGATTTTGTTAAGAAGCAAAGACTCATTATCGTTCTCAAGACTGGAATTGTGCTCATTCCCTTGGACTCCCTAGATAACAAAGAAATAAAATTTAACCCAGCAATTCCTCTACCAGCAAAATTACTTGTAACTAAAGGAGATGATCCTTTAGAAAGACTTCAAACTGAGTTAAATTCCTTACCCGATGAAGAATTCTTTATGGCCCCTGGAAATTTTCACCATTACTTAATTATTGCCATTGGTCAAAATAACCATTTTATTACCAGACAGAAATATCTGCACATCTATTTCTTCGCAGAGCTAGATATAATTACCTTATTAAGTATTTGTTCATATCTTTCAAATGAAAATTAGGAAATTAGGTATATCATGAAAATTACATAAGCAACAATGAAAACTGAAGGGATGAAAAACCCCTCAAAGCAAGCATATCGGTTCTCTATACTGGAATACAAAACATGATTTTAGTAGGATTAGCTATCCAGCTATTCACAAGTTACTACCTCCATTATGGAATAGTGATTTTTTTTTTAGAAATGCTTGCACTTAAAAAGGCAGGAAATATTTGAATATTTTGTATTAAAAGTGTAACATTTTCCCCCAAGATATTTGGGCAAAATAATAAGTATTGGTCCTACAAACCAGAAGACACTTTAAATTGTTTGTGCCTGTGAGTAGAGTACTTCACTGTTGTTCTTAAGTGATGTCAATGTCATTAGTCTTTTAAGCAGAACATTTTCTATGTACCTTAACATTTCCAGCCTTTTTCCACTATTTAAAAATAATGTATTTGAAATTTTAGGACTGTGAACAAGCACAGGACTGTGTATGTGATCTATGGAGAAGGGAAGGATTGAAGCAGGGAGGGAAGGAGAGGTAGATAGACAAAAAGGGAGATAAAAAATTCTCCAGTTACTAATAAGTCTCGTAGTGTGGAGCTGAAAGGGGTGGAATGGACTTGGATGGCAGGTGCATGTGAAGGGGCACCTCCTCAGCTGAGAGGGTGAGGTGTTCCCAGCCAGTGTTGCGCCTGTGGTACCCCAGTACCTTCCCAGTAACTCTCCCAGTCTCACCAGCTAGCATGGGAGTCGTAACCACAGACTGCTGAGAGCTTCCAGATCCCTTTGTTAGGTGGGTGACATTACAACATACACACCAAAAGAGGGGATGGGTGACCAAGTCAAGGGGCATAAAGGATCAACATTAACATATTGAGAAACATGATCAGAAAATAAAAGCAGTATTTGAAAATTTTTTTAAAATACACGAAGTGCAGTGTTTCAAGGCTTTTAGAGTCAGAATACTCTGCTGCTTTGCTGAGAAAATTTACTTTGACTTTGTAAATATGCTGTCTTATCTCAACAAGACAAAACTAGTGAAATAAGTCATACAACACTAGCAATTTTTGTGGATGTATTTTTCAGTGCTACTGTGTTGCTTATTTTCAGTAAACTGGCTGTTCAGAGCTATTGCATTGCAGACATGACATTTTGTAAAACTGCTTCATGATTCTATTAAATAGGAACAAGTAGAAGCCCAGAAAATTAACTGGCCAGTTTAGAATGGGTGGCTGAGATGACAAAAACAGAGCAAAAATTAAGATGAAAACTAACAAAACCAATTTTCAGTAATCAACACAGAGAGACAGGGAGGAAACTTCTGTTACTGTGACTCAAATAAATTGAAGAAATAGCTTTATTTTAAGCCAGCAAGTGTGACTGTCCACAAAAACAGATATTAATCAAATCTATTCTAGACATAAAGCAGTCTGCTTTGAGAAACAAACCCACAAAACTAGCATTGATGGAGCTGAATAATGGTCTTTCAGAAAACAGCTTAAAATGCTCTTGTCTTTCTGCATGTCAGGCAGAGGAAAAAGCAGCTCTGACAATCCCTGGTTGCAGTCGTGACATGACCAGGGTTAGAGCCAGAGGCACTATCCCTTGTGCCAAAAGATCCCAGCAGATGCCTCCAACCTCTCTAATACCTGTAGAAAAGGAGCCAGTTGTCACTAAGGGACAATGTAACTCATTGTCAACAATTTTTTCCTACACTTTCTGAGGTACATGTCATCGATATTAAAACAATAGAGTAGGATGAAGGCAAGAGACATATTTCATTTCCAACATAATATTATGGACAGAAAACAGAATTTTTATGTTTTTCCAACTATTTCAAATATTCTTCCACAGAAAAAGTTTGAGCCTACAGTTAGTGAAAACCAAAACCAACCCCCCCTGATTCTTTGTAAAAATCCCAAAATAGGATATTCTTCTCATCCCTTTGTGTGAGGTTTTTTTTTCCCTGTCAAGTTTTATGTTAATTTTGAAACATCTGAAATGTAGTTTAAACCTTTTGTACCAGAAATAATTTTGTTTTGGTAACAAACTTTGTTCTGAAACATGAATATTGGGCAGAAGGAAACCTTCTCCAGTTAGGAAGCATTAAGAGCATTACAGAAACATCTAAGAACTTTGCAAGTATGGGAAAAAGCAGAGATACTAGGGACCACACTAAGATACGGCTGCTGTGTGATCAGTTACTCATAACGGCTGAAAAGACAGGAACAGATGAAGACTACAGCTGAGATAGAAGAAACTAAAATACTCAAATCTTATAGAGAACCTGATAACCTGAAAACACAATTCTGCATGAAGTTACACTCATACCTCACTGCGCTCAGTGCTCAATTCCAGCACTGCTGGATTTTTTTACCGTTGTAGATTTTATTCCCCACTCTAATTATAGTTAATAAGGTAATGATTAATGCTGCAAAGCAAGGACTGATACTCAGTGCTGACACAGTATGAACATGTGGATCCCTAAATATGTCAGTGAGGGACACAGTAAAATAGAAGTGATTGAAAAGATTGAAATAATAAGAACGTACTAAAACTAAAAAACGGGATTTAAAAACAAAATGTGTGATACTACACAGAATGATCACACCGTGCTTTTGAACCACTAACTTGTAAGACCTTCTCATGGGTCATCTCTAGTTCATAGGATATCCATCAAAATGGTTGGGGAGCTTTTCCTATATGCTGCAGGATATATATTTCACTTCATGCATTTCACAGGATATTGGTAAGTGACAGGTCATGTACTAGTACTATATTTGTGGTAAGAAGACTCATGTTGATAGATTTACTTAAGGCCAGACTGTAGACCATGTCTTAGTATCCTCCGAAGCTGAGTGTCCCATCACCAAAATATAAATTACTTTTAACAAAACCTTTGTGATTCTTCAAAAGAATACCCAAATTTACATAGACTTCCTCCCATTCTTTCCCATTCCTTCCAGGGACGTTTTCCTAGATGCTAGTGAGTATCTCTATTCCCTTCTATTTTTGCATCATTACACTGATCCTTGAATAAAAGCCACCTTCAGGTTGTGTAATTCAACAGTTTTATAATTTCTCAACACTGGTGGCTACTTTTTCCTGAAATCCCTGAATCACAATTGATTTTTTATCTTGGTTCATTCATATATAGTCTCTAAATTGTTCAATCTCTTCAGAATATGTCTCAACCTAAAATAAAGCTCAATATTTTCCAGGTATCTTTTGAAGACACCTGGGAGCTATGAAGCTGTATATTAGGAAAATTAATGAAACTATACATAATGGTCTGAAAATCACATTCCAGCAACATCCTGTAAAATCTTGCATTTTTACTGGAATCTCAACAAAATTCAGCAGCTCACTGAAATCTTAAAAAGAGCCACTACAGCTACATAATTATATTGCTCTTCACTAATGTAAAAAACCCTCTGTACTGTGCCTGTTGAAAAAGATTTAAATCCTTAAACTATAAGTGACATTAGATCAGGTCCAAGCTGGAGAAAATCATATACCTCACAATGTTACACATCTTTTCATCTCTCCCCATGATACAGACTCAATAGAGGGCTCTCATTACAACACTACTTAAAGCAGAAGCTATCAACCTTCCCTTTCTCCAGCAAGAGTTAATCTAAGTTGACCCACAAAAGTCTTTTCACAGATGACCATCCCTCCAGGCTGATAATGTACCAGTGAATCCTCAGAAAGCATAAATGACTAGGATATTAGCTCAGCTATGAACTCATGCCCCAGTATTTCAGACTGGGCATTTGCTGAAATAGCTTTCTCTGAGACACACTGGAAAGAAAAAAGAAGTGACTCTTGAAGATCAGCAAGCACTCTGGAAACGTTTCTTCAGTTCAGAAACTTTGTTCACTTTGTCACCTATCCCATTTGTTTTAACACTTTTAATCATGCTGTGAAATGCAGTCCCTCACGTCACATTTGCTCTCAGACAATCTAACAACCTTGTTTGCCCAGTGTCCCAGAGCAACACCTCAGCCCTCAGAACCAGCATTCCAGAAACAGCAAACTACCTTTAAAATATCACTTTTCCTCCAGGTCCATGGTATTCTTCAATTTCTCAAGCTGTACTGTTCCACAACCTGCTCATCCCAGTTATTACTTTGGTAGTCTCTAATGTCATCAGCATTTGGCTTGTAAGGATCCACTGTAGGTCCTCGAAAAAACAACATGGATATTCAGCCTGCCTTCCAGCATGCACCCCACCCTTCCCCATCACACACCCTAACCCTTCTAGTTACCACAGGCGACTTGAGCCACCACCACAAAGCGGGCTGGCTGGATTGTTGTGGTAAGGCATTAGCTGTCTCTTTCTATCTGCCAAGCCACAGAAATGCAGCGTTCAGATCACAGCTAACCCCTGAGGAGGTTAAAACCTTTGTGGGAACAAAAGCACAAATGCCAATATGGTGGCTGCTATTTGTTCAATTTACTAACTGCGCAATTGCTTTATATACGCCTTTCTGTACATCGCAAGGTCTTTAGTTCCCTGTTCTTTCCGTGAAATGCAAGATCTTTCATGCGCCTCTGTTCTTCCCGTACATTGCGAGATCTTCCAAGCACCTCTCCCTACACTGGATCACACCAGAGAAACTGTCCCAGGCCCTGCAGATCACTCTCCTTTACTGACTATGGATTTTGATCTGCTTCTAGTGGCAGGTTGGCTGCATTCATACTGCACACTGGGAAATTGTCATAAACCAAAAGCCATGGTTACACAGCACCAAACACCAGCTAAGGATGTCTGTATTTCCTCAGCAACAAAAGCAAATGGGATAGTGGCCACAAAACACACAAGCAGAGAATTATCTTGAGAGTATCTACGTCTGTGTGCAGAGAGCACCATACAACCCATGCACAGAGATAAACAAAATATTACATACAAAACAATCAGGGTTAGGTATTTAGGCACTCCAGGCTTTTATAAGTCACCAGCAAAGGGCTAGCCCTGCTTCTGCAACACTTGCAGTATCAAATAATTCCTCTGTAGTCTTTAAAGGCTCAGCATGTGTGCAATAAAACATTTTTCATAACTGCAGAGCTCTGACCTACCTTGAGGTTGTTTTTCAGGAGCAGGTCGTTTGTGACTACATGAGTTTGCACTGGCTATCTATTAGTGCTGTACATAATTCCAGGTCTTTTATAAGACAATATCAGTTTTTAACTGAGGAGAAGAAATTTTGTGGGAGGGGGACATCTAGTGATGTGATATATATTTACATGCTTAGCTGTTTCCATGAACAGCTGAGCTAGTGAGCTAGTGAGTTACAGAGGATTTGAAAAGTTTTGAAAGTGTGCAGGTGTGCAGCTGACTTTACTAGAAAATAGTAGACCTGGAGATTTCATAGGATAGAATCCAAAACAACAGTGGCAATTTAACCATGTAACTCTGAAATCAACCTTTACAAAATTAAATGTTGAAAAGATTTAGGATTATTGCCAGACTTCTCAGAATCACAAAATCATCTAGGTTGGAAAGGACCTTGAATATCATCCAGTCCAACAGTTCACCTAGCACTGACACTTCCCAACTACACCACAACCCTCAGCACTATGTCGACCCGACTCTTAAACACCTCCAGGGATGGGGACTCCACCACCTCCCTGGGCAGCACATTCCAACGCCTAACAACCTGTTCTGTAAAAAAATGCTTCCTAATATCCAGTCTAAACCTTCCCTAGTGCAACTTGAGGCCATTACCTCTTGTCCTATTGCTTGTTACTTGGTTAAAGAGGCTCATCCCCAGCTCTCTGCAACCTCATTTCAGGGAGCTGTAGAGGATGATAAGGTCTCCCCTCAGCCTCCTCTTCTCCAGACTAAACACCCCCAGTTCCCTCAGCCGCTCCCCGTACGACCTGTGCTCCAGACCCTGCACCAGCTTCATTGCCCTTCTCTGGACACGCTCGAGTCATTCAATGTCCTTTTTGTAGGGAGGGGCCCAAAACTGAACACAGGAATCGAGGGGCGGCCTCACCAGTGCCGAGTACAGGGGTCAGATCCCTTCCCTGTCCCTGCTGGCCACGCTATTGCTGACACAAGCCAGGATGCCATTGGCCTTCTTGGCCCCCTGGGCACACTGCTGGCTCCTGTTCAGCCGGCTGTCAATCAGCACCCCCAGGTCCCTCTCTGACTGGCAGCTCTCCAGCCACTCCTCCCCAAGCCTGTAGCGCTGCTGGGGGTTGTTGTGGCCCAAGGGCAGCCCCCGGCATTTGGCCTTATGGAAACTCCTCCAGTTGGCCTCAGCCCATGGCTCCAGCCTGTCCAGGTCTCTCTGCAGAGCCTCCCTACCCTCGAGCAGATCAACACTCCCGCCCAACTTGGTGTCATCTGCAAACTGACTGAGGGTGCACTCGATCCCCTCGTCTGGATGATCAATAAAGGTGTTAAACAGGAGTGGCCCCAAAACCCAGCCCTGGGGGACACCACCCATGACCGGCCGCCAGCTGGATTTAACTCCACTCACCACAACTCTTTGGGCCCCGCCATCCAGGCAGTTTTATACCCGGTGAAGTGTGCGATTGTCCAAACCTCGAGCAGTCATTTTTGCCAGGAGAATGCTGTGGGAAACGGTGTCAAAGGCCTTACTGAAGTCAAAGTAAACAACATCCACAGCCTTTCCCCCATCCAATAAGCAGGTCGCCCTGTCATAGAAGGAGATCAGGTTTGTCAGGCAGGACCTGCCTTTCATAAACCCACGCTGACTGGGCCTGAGCATCTGGTTGTCCCACACGTGTTGTATGATGGTTTTCAGGATGAGCTGCTCCATCAGCTTCCCGGGCACCGAAGTCAAGCTGACAGGCCTGTAATTTCCCAGTTCATCCTTCTGACCCTTCTTATATATGGGCGTCACAATGGCCAATTTCCAATCAGTCAGGACCTCCCCGGTCAGCCAGGACTGCTGGTAAATGATGGAAAGCAGCTTGGCGAGCACCCCAGCCAGCTCCTTCAGCACCCTCGGGTGTATCCCATCTGGTCCCATAGACGTGTGTGTCTGTGTGATGCAGTAAGTCACTGACTGTCTCCTAGATTGCAGTGGCATTGTTCTCACCTACAGTGATACCATCTCCAAATCTGGAATTATACTGGCACTAATCACCACCTACACAATTCATGCAGAATGACCATTAAAATCATGATACATTTAGCGGCAAAAGCTTCTCATTGAAATAGTTGCTTCCCAATGAAACACATGCTCAGTGTAGCAGCAGCTCTGAAATATAGTGATAGTTCACTTCTTAAATTCTTTTTTAAATAGTTTTTTTTAATTCTTCTGAAAGCAAGAATTATTACATCTCAAACTGATAAAAATCAGAGTAGTTCTTCATTGTAACTCACCTGAATTAAGGTTTTATCAGTGAAACATTGGAAATTCAAAACTATAGACAGACAAACACAGTAACAGTCATAATAGTAATTGTTAGTAGAGGCTCTTGAACTGAATATTACTTGGAGAAAAAAAATGCTATATATCACCAATGTAAAACAAATATCAGTGAAACTATTAACTAGCTGCATAAAACTAGCTGCACCAGGAAATCCATAGATGCATCTTGAACATGCTGGTTTTCTACTGTACTAACAGTATGAATAGCATGTCCCATAAAACCCATTTCCATGCCTGATACAGAAGGATCATCTTTGAAGGATATTGCCAAAAATGCACCTGTGAAGGAAACAAGAGTTGTTCATCAAGTTTGGTCCCTTCAATGAGATGGATAACAAAGAAAACACACACAGCCAAGATGAAAGTTTCTGATTTCAGCTTTTGTATGTGTATGCATGGGAGAATACCTCCATAATTCATATTACTAGCATTATGGAAAGAAATTATGACCAAAAAAAAAAATATCAGAACAGCATATTTAGGAAACAGCTCCTGGAAAAGCCACACTTTAGAAGAAATAGCAGAAGATCTGGGCAGCTGTGCTGCACTGCATGTTGTTACTAGCAAACATCTCTCTAGTCTGGGCATTGCCACCTCATACTCTGCTTTGCAGGGCAGACACATTCTCAGGGTCTTGCCCAAATTCACTCAGGAAGCTCATGACTGAGTAGGAAATAATGAGATAACTCCTGAGTCTGGCCACCCCCTTTATGGTAAACCAGACTTCTCCCACACACCTTCAGTCTGGGGAAAAAAGAACCCTGCTAATAGCATACAGTTCTTTGTGAATGTGTTTTCCCCAATCTGATAACTGTCCAAGTTGTGGTTATGTGTAGGTGCTACAGGCAAATGCAATATAAGTAAATCTCAGAGTCACAGGACACAATCAGAAGGATTAAAACATTTGTTCAACTCATATTAAGTACTCTGGACTGAAAACCAACCATTTGTACTAGAACAAAACCCAAACTCAAAAGAGACATTTTTTAAGAACAGCTTATACTGGCAAGTCCCATACAGTATGAACATTATAAACCTAGGTATTCCTAGATAATATCAGAAGTAATTAAAAAATCATATCAAGAAATTACCTACTATTTACTTTGATAGTTAGCTGATTATTGTTATAGCTATGGACTTACATGGAAGACAGTTCTCAGTATTTCAGTGCCAACTTAACACTTCTGATAAGCAGGACATGTGGATGCACTGCTTCAGAATCATAAACTGGTGGAATATGCCTCAGCTTTTTTCAAAACCTCTTAGAAAATCTATGTATGACCACAGTTCTAAAAGTACTGTGGCTTTTGTGTAAATACTTCTATATTGCCTGATGCAGCTGTGAAAAGTTTTGTTATCCATTGAACTAGAAAAAAAACCCACATTATTTGTTTCAATTCTTTGCCTTGACTCCTCTATTTGAATTATTCACACACTTTATATACCTTTCTTTGAGGCTATGAAGGTGCTGACCCAGAACCAGGAACAGAAGATTTGTGGGAAGCAAGTCCTGACAGGGCTGAGCTGGTTAGATTACACAGAGTAGGACACGGCAGAGCACAGAACTGATGCTGTTAAGACAATACGGTCGTATTAATGACTGAATTTGTGAATCAGTTTGTATTGCATAGATTTACCATGATAGAAAAACAAATTAGGTTTTCAATAAGATATGGAAATGTGAAAACTTCAGAGGTTTTGGGCAATACAGTGAATCAAAACAAAGTAGTTTGCTTTTCAACATGCTATTTATCAGATTTTTACTGATTTTAGTTGCTGTTTTCATATTCAGAGTATCTTCTATCTCTGCTATTAGCAAAATTTTAACTGGAACAAAAATATTTATTCTACTTTATTCCAATTCATACATTGAAATAATTTAAAAAATGTATCTTCAGTAGAAATAAAGTCAGATAAAAAGGAAACCCTTATTTTATCCCATTGCAGAGCCCAAAGCAAGTGTTTTTCTCAGCTTATACTACTGGAATTTATTAGCCTGAAGACTGTCTGAAGACATCCTTAAAGACATCAATTGAATTCTATATATTGCCTATTGTTGCATTTCCTCAATAACTAACACTGGTATACAAATCATATGACCATTTTATGTATAGAGAAAATTACTCTAAATTTAGTCTAAAAGACTAAAATACTTTCATTCTAGCTGATGTAGTCTACTGAAGTTGTCAGCAGAAATAACACTGAGCAACTTTTTAAGGAAAAGTAATGCTGGGTACCTTTCAGCCTTACTACCATAAATTATTCTTAAACTTCATTGATTATTGAAATAAAAATTCTATTTCCTTACACATTGACAATTTCTTTCAGGGAGAGGGGAATTCTCTTTGTCATGCAGAGAATTTTCATTCCAAAGTTTTTTAAACAAAATTGGCATTGACATTGCTGTGATTATTACGGTCAAGCTTCTGATTTTTAATATTTTCAACCTGACAGATTTATTTCTTCTCAAACAAAAAAAAAATCCTTCTTAGAATAAAAATATATAGCTTCCTTATATTTTCTGATTCTGAAAATTACCAGGTGCCAAGCTGTGAACATAAGGAAATTGAAGACCCTTGAGGGTGACCTTAAGAACCACAAAGGTGGGGAATTGTGATATAGTGGTTTAGGCAATTTCATTGCAGCTGCTTGGCGCTAGAAAAATGAGAAATGGGTTTTCTATTACTAAATATAATGAATTCCTTTTCTGCCCTGTCACAAATTGTCAAACTTCATTAATGAGAAGAAAGATGTGGTGCATACATATATAAAGGGTAATATGAACATATGTATTTAAAATGGAGAAATGCTGCATATTGCTACAGGAGGATTCTCTGTATCAGATATTGCATAATTATTTCTAAATAAGATAATTCAAAATTAGCTGACATAGCAATGTAACACAACTTCTGTATCTTCAAAGCAATTTACTATTATTTGCAAAAAATGGCTACATGTTTTTCAGGTTCATAGATGCAGCTTGGTGGCTGCATTTCAGAATAATATGTAAACAACATTTAACTTTAAAGCTGTGGGTATCCAATGGAACAAGGCAACTGCTTTTAGTTAGAATCAGGTTTAAATACCTTGCTGAATTAGGGTATAAAATACACCATCATTTAATAATAAAATGACTTGCACTTTTAATTGTCTTTGCAATTATATTAAATTCAGCATGGCTCAGTTTGACTTTGAGAGCAGCAATGGCTGTCTTTTATTCTTTTATGCAATACAGAAAAAAAAAAAAAGTCCATAAGAAATGCTCAGATTTCACTTTATAATCACTGTAAAATACTCATAAATATTATTTGAGTTACAACAATAAGGAAACTGAAGGAATCCACCTCATGCAAATTTCAATTTATCCCCAGTCTTAAGCCTAGACTTTTGCTAGGCAGACTGTTCTGAGGATGAAGGAGATTACTGGAATCATCCAGGACCCTACGTCTGCATATTCCATAGAGCTCTGTTAACCCAGCAGATACCCTAATGAACAAATTGAGTTTACACATATCTTATAGGCAGGATGAGTTCCCTTGTGACTCACAACCCTTTCTGGCATAAGACCCAACTTAGATTTCTCAACTCGACTGAGAACAAACTTTCCTGAAGTATTTAGACATTTAGTAATAGCAAGACTTCTGCAACTACAGAAATGAAGCATGTAGTATACTATATGGTCCTTGTTGGCAAGTAAAACACAATGGATTTCTTCTGTGCAAAACTACCAAAAAAAGGGATGCTGGAAGTCATTGAGTAACTTGAACACATCTGATGTCATAGTAGAAAAAGTGCTTCATAGTAATTGAAAATATCCCACTGATAGGAAACCTGAAACTGGAAGCACTGAAACAGAGGCAGCAGAGAAGCCTGACCATCTGGAAAAGAGTTTTTCTTTATTCTTCACTGGAGTAGATCAAGATAGTTCATTTGCAGTATGTGCTCAGAAATCCTGCAGCCCCAGGTCTTCTATCACTGTATTCTGGTCACGTTCTCTCCTCTAGTAGACCCTGCTCAGAAAGCCTCAGCTCTTGAGGTTTGCTGAAAGTATCTGAAAGTGAGGACTTTTTTCTTTCTGACCTGTTCTGCAATCACACACTCCACAGGAGGTTGTGTCCCTGTATCTAACCTCTTTACTCACTACCCAAATTCTCCACAACATTAATTAGATTGATGCTGTATTAGAAAGGATTTTTTTTCTTGTTTTCTCTGCCGTTGCCTCAGAAGTGTCAAAGCTACATCAAACCTGATCACTGGATGTGCTCTATGGCCTCCCTCAGGGCTCCCAAGGTCCATCTGTCCTCAGCCTACACATACAACCTTCCTTCCAGTGGAAACCAAGGCAGAAAAGACATGGCACAGGGTTGTTCAAATGCACCCAGCTGTTAGCAGCCTTCTGATTTAAATATAGCCAAAGGGTTTTTGCAAATTACTTACCTCAGAAATTTTGCCCTTTCCCTCTGTTATATGCTTAGAGCACTGCTCTGTCCCATTTATGCAGGGGATGATCATTTCTGCTGCTTACTTAGCAATCCTGAATTTGAGACAGTCTGGAAAATCAGGTAAAGTTTTAAATTCTAGAAATTAAAACAGAAACAGAACATTTGCATGCAGTAGTAAATAGGAAATATAAATCTCAGTCCTGCATAGAAAGATTATTCCATCTTCCTGAAGTACGCAGGCCATTGCTGTTTGTGCCCACACTCCACTTCATAATGCTCTTTTAAGCAAAGCAGGCTTAATTATCTAAATATATGTGAATCGTTAGAGTGTGTGTAATGTCAGGTATTTGTCATACATGGCATATTGGAGACATCACACAACAAATTCAGTTACACAGGTCTGAGAAAGGAAAGGACACACACACACACACACACAGAGTAAATCCAGTCCAAGCCACAAGTAACTCTGCTAAAATTAACAGCATTTAAAAGTATTGAAATAAGGATCTATTAAGGGTAAAGGATTTGTTCTTAGAGTGAATGTCCTTAGCAAACCAAAGATGTCTCACTATTAATTTTTAAGAGTGGCTGTTGTTTGGTCCCTCTGTTCTTCATATATTCATGAAACTGGAATTAGTCCCTTTAACTGAAGATCCTCACCTGGTGCAATATCACAAAAAGCAGTCAGTCCCATTTAAACGTTACTGCCTAGCAATATTAGGGGAATTGGACCTACTTACATTACGATTATAAGCAGTAATACAGCAACGGTCTTGCACGCAGTTGTGTGCATAGAAACAGCAGCAGCCGTTGTCAGTGGCAAAATTATTTTCAGACGTTTCTGTGTGTTATCCGTAGAGACCTCTAGTGGGGAGAGAGCAGGAAGGCTTCAGTTTCTTCCGAGACCACGAAATTGGATAGGCTCAATTTTTTTAACTGACCTGCTAATCCGTCAGCACTCTAAACAGATCACTGCTTTTTATCATAACGAGTTCAAACGACCAGTGAAGGAGAAGCACCAGGTGAGGAGCAGAAGTCGGCAGTCTATACTGAGCAAGATAAAGGTCCGCTGGTGGTACATCCATGCATGCAAGGAGGATCTCCCCAGCATCAGTTCAGATTCTTAGTCTGTCTGGTAGCTTGCCCCTGGATCCCAGTCTCCCCCAGTGCTGGCACCCGGATACAGTAGACCTCAAGGCCACAGCCCAGCTCCAGTTGCTGGTACAGACCATGTTATCAGCACACACGAGTGCACATGCTCAGACACCAAGAGCTGGCCAGGACTGCCTTGCTCTTGCAGTAGACAGACACATGCATAAGGGTCTTGTCCCTAGGGACCCGCAGACTCTCCAGCAGCAGGCTGGGACTCTCCTTGTCCCCAGTAGCTCACTCCACTGTGGTCTCACCTTTAGAGATGCCAGCAGCTCCCAGGCCATTTCATCTACTCACGGCTGGTCACACTTGATCAGTGCTAGCGCTCACACACTCATTTGCACACCCATGCTCAGTCCAGCCACTGGCACCAGGGGAACACATACCCCTGTGGCCAGTGGCCTTGTTCCAAGCAAGAGTTTCAATGGTCCCTTCCAAGCACTTGGTTTCAGTCACTCTGGTCTTTCCAGTGGATGGCATCCAGGCACAGGGACATTTCTGACCTGTGGTCTGGCTCCAGTCACTGTCACCCAGACTCCACCACCACCAGCCTCCACATACCAAATGGAGAGTCCCTCATCCAAGAAAAGCATTCGAAAGGTATTTAGTAAGAAGACGTGAGAGATCGCACTGATCAGCAGCAGGGCATGGCCAGGCAAGCACACATGCAACCAGCCCTTTTATTCCCTTATCCATCTGTTTTCCCAACCCTTGTTCCTCCCCAAATCTCTAAATCCCTCCCGTTCCTCACTTTTGGTTTCTCCCCTAAGCATCCCATAATAAATCCTGTGCAATCCCAAAATGTTCTTGCTTTGCATCCCACAATGTGTCCCATTTTCCTAGGCAGCAATCTTCCTCAATTCAAAAGGTGCTCTAGGGTTGACTCATCATGATGGGTGTCACACCTGGGACACTGGGGCTGAGGATCTCCTGGGACAGCCCTGGGAGGGATCAGACAGGGTGTCCTCTCTGAATTTGCAGTTTGGGTTCCTGTCTGCTCTTGTGTATCCCTCTCCCCCTCTGGGCTTGTGGAGTTGGGCCTTTGATGGGCTGATGACTCCTCTGATGGGCCTGCGAGCAACCTGGCAAAGTGTTATTTGGGGTCCCCCCACCCACCATTGTCTCCCTCCACTCCTTTGTGGGTGTGCACAGGGAGCTTTTATCACATAACCTAAAGGGCAATACATTTATACCTTGATTATATTTAGAATGACTTATAAATATAATGTCCCATTAAAGTCTTTTTTAGAAATATCAAAATAGATGTCAGAATTTGTTTCACTTTTTTCAAAAATGTCTACTTTAAAATCGAATAAAAACTTATGTTGAATTTTTTAAAAGAAAAAAAAGAACTTTAGTTATAGTATATCACATTTCCTAAATGGAATATTTTTCTTATTTTAAAATATCTTGTTCAAAACAAATACTTGTTTGGAACTCATCCAATATGCAAATCCAAAAAAAACAAAACCCAAAAAAACCTACCACATTACAACCATTTTTCCCCTCTTGATTATTTTTTTCATTCGATTAAGTAAACCAAGAGGACACTTTGCAACATTCCCTGAACATGACCCGTCTTGACTGCATGATATCTTTTAGCAACAACTAGGTTCCATATCGGGAAACCAGGACTGAGATCCCACATCCTGTAAGAGCAGCTCAGGCTCCATCAGCCAGACCATCCCTACAAAGTACAACTACTTCTGTGGGGTAGCAGACAAGTAAGGGGTGGCACTCCTGAGGATTTGATGCTTCTGAGCTTCTGTGATCTATGCAGTGAATTTTAATGAATTGGCTTTCCAGTTCAAGTATCCTTTTCCAGTCGTACAAAACTGAATAAAAGAAAAACCATAAACATTTCCCTAACTACTACACTGAATGTATAACTCGGTATTCTTAGAAAGTATAGAGCTTTCTAGGAATAGGCACATATTTATGCATATTTATAGACTTGTAAGTATAGGATCTTACTAACAGTTAAATGTTTCACAGTCTTTGTCCTAAAATGTTTTTTTTTAATTGTTATTACAGAGTGGGGTATTTCGCTGACCACTTATCACAAACTCACCCCCAGGTCGCTTTCAAACTCCATAACAGCTTTCCTCCACTGTCACACCTGAGCATGAGGGACTTCCTCAAGACCTGGGGTTATTTCAGCTGACCTAACAGGTAGATGTTCTTAGCTGCACCAAGAGGATAAAACCATCTTTCATGAGTGAGAGGCAGTGAGTGGGCAGAAGTAGTTTCCTATAGAACAGTCAGCCTCAGGAGCAACAAGATTGATAGCCAGCATGAACATTAAAGATAAACCCAAGGCAGAGTGCCAAGCATTACACAACTGATGACATGCATTTGGTAGCCTGTCCCAAAGGCCACCCCAGAGCTCATATATCTTGCTGCGCTGCAGCTAGGCTGCTGCAGTTTTTCTCTTACCACACACACCCAAGAGGTACAGTTTTTGGCCAAGTAATATTTTGCATTTGTTTGATTGCATTATCCCATAAAAGAAGCACATGAGGCAATCAACATTGGCTAGGAGACATCCAGCCTGAAGTGGAGAAAGAATGGGGAGAAACAGGTAAAACTCATGAAAACATCCTAGGTCTATGTATGCCACAGGCTAATATTCAAGAGAGCAGGCAGAAACATTGTATTTCTTCAATACCAGGTATATGCATTAAACAGCCTATTCTAGTAAGTGACTGCAAGACCTTAAGGTTGGGGTTGTAGTTTGTACTGAAAAATTAGTGTTATACCACTCAGGAAGAATTAAGAGTCCTAACTGTATTTGTTTTCTGTGGTCATAAAACATAAGCTGTCCCTGAGAAGCCTAGTGCTAAGCAACTTCTTTACAGAAGAAATTGCCTCTTGATAATTAATTATGCTCACCTGAGGAAACAGCAAACAATTCTTTGTTGTTGGTCATGACAAAAACAGTCAGAGTTCACATGCAGAGTACTGAGTTCATATGACATACTTTCAATGATTGTTTTACAGGATAAACAAGAACATGGAACACACAGTAAGTTTTAAAAAAATAATAAATGAACCAACCTGTCTCACTGCCTGGAGCCCTTCACAAAGCAGAAAAAGCCTAAAACAGGCAATATAGTTACTACAAAATGCATCACACACACATATATCTACTGACATACATTTGTATTATCATGGTACTTCAATAGGCCTTAATCATGAACCACGACAAACCACTTGAATCAGCATCACATAAAAGAAAAAAAAATTACACTGTTCCAGTGCAACTACTCTGAGAAAAGCCTTAGAAGTACAATGCAAAAAGTGCTTATAAGCATCTTCCCCACAGCTTAAATTATAGGAGTATAAATTTGATACACTTACAAAATTATGTTAACCTAGGTTTTAGAAGTCAAATATGAAAATGGTGAGGACTTGGATTATGGTACGTACAAGAAACCATGGGCAAGTGAAACCAGCCGTCAAGAATTTTTGGTTATTCTATATGTAAAAAGCTAAGTGTGTGCTTTTGCAAGAAGTATTTCGCTGTGTAGTATTGACACATCTTTGTTTCACATTCCAGAAGATGGCAGCAGTCCCACAGTATTTCATGGATTTAGAGACACTGCTCCCAAGCCTGATTGTGCTTTTTTACACCTTTCTCTGTTTAACCACTAAAGAAGTAAATACTCCTTATCATCACTTTGCTGCTAACATATGGTTTGTACCTGACAATTTACCACCTATTTACGTTTCTTTAATTTATTTTAAATGAAAGTAAAATGAAACTAAACCCACTTGTATTAAAACACTTTATTAATGGCCTTCTAAAAGGACATAAAATACTACTTATTTTCTATTTACCAACACTGAGGAGATATTTAAAAATATCAAAAGCTCTGTGCTCATCTTAAGCATTACATGCTGTTTCTCCAGCTCTTCCATAGAGGTTTAGCAGAAGCCTGAGGGAACTCTGAATACCTAATAAAAAAACATTTTCTCAGGTTTGCAGTGAAAGAGCATGAACTTTGTGTAAACAAAGGTGCTTGGTTATTTTTAAGGAGGAATAGCTTAGATTAATGCAATATATTAAAGCAATTACACTTTTCATATAATGAAGAAGGAATAGAATGTTCATACTATGTATGACCTGTAACTAATTATGGCAATCTTAGCACTGCCTGTATTTCTCCAGTGCTAAATGACACACACTGAATGCTATAGATGAAAAGTTCAATCTCATTACAATCTTGTGTCCTGAAATGCCTTGATAACAGGCCACACTGGCAACAGAAACTGATGAAGCCCAGGACTGTATATGGATTTAGTGTTAGACACTAGAACTGCAACTGCTAACGATATATTTTTCATCAGTTTTAGGACCACATCTAAGATCTCTTCTGAAAATCTGTTTCTTAGTTTCATAAGGAGCCTTCAGCAGATCTTGGAATGCCCTGGGCACAAACTCAAGCCTGAAAAAGACTCCTAGCACACTCAGAAAATTATATGCAAGAAGTGAATAAAACTAAAAAAGGGAAGAAAAAGGTGTAAACAGACAACTTAAATACCTGAAAATTCTACCAAGATGAAGACATCATATAGCAATGGTTGCCATTTTTAGTGGGTAAAAGTGGATTCTCGCAATGGTTTATTTATAAACCACAAATAACAGTGTTAAACTGAAAGAGGGTAGATTTAGATTAGACATAAGGAAGAAATTCTTTACTGTGAAGTGGTGAGACACTGGAACAGGTTGCCCAAAGAAGTTGTCACTGTATGGAGTGTATTTACCAAGGAAGCAGAGAAATGGGAGCTCTTATTAGAGTGGTTGCACATAAATCAAGGTTGCTCAGGGAGCAAAGATTTACTGAAAGAGGCAGTGAGCAGGGAATGGTCTGTAACCAAGGAATTGTGCAACACCAGTATTTCAGCATGTGGCTTGTGTCACACTTGATTAGGAGAGCACAACCCTCTTAAGGATCAGCCCTTACACTTAAGGAATTTCTTATGGGCTGAGGGAGTGGAAAAAGGGATTCCTTGGGATTTAATAGACTGTATGCTTACTATGGCCTTGGAAAAGCTCATTTGAGCATGGAAAGCCAGTGACGTACACGGGAAGGATCACTGAATTCATACCCAGTGAATTGTCCCATCCTGTTAATCACTGTTTGTCTTTATAGCAATATTTTGTGGATTTTCAGAAGCTCGCCATGGGAGTTATGTTTTGTCTGTTGAGTGGGTCATTACATGTGGTGTTTGTCTGATCTTACTAGGCCTGTTTCATTCTTCACTAGGGAAAATACAGCGAAGGGGTGAAAGTGATGATTTAGCTACCTGCCCACACCCAAATCAATTCCATCAGGTAACACAAGCCACTTTACTGCCAGGGTGGTGCAGGAGTGGGCACACAAAGCAGTACTGTGGGTTTTTCACAGCCCATACCACCCTCAGGCTAATGGCATAGTTGAGCAAATTAATGGTTTGATCAGAAACATGCTAATGTCTGATGATCTAATGGTTATCACAAGTGGGTTTTATTGTTAGTAACCACTAGGGAAATTGTGGGAACCCAAAGACAGGAGCATTTTGCCCTGTGGGGTTATCAGTTGTTGATACTCCTATATTTGACAATCACAAGGGCCAGTTCCCACTGAAAATATATGCAGGCCAGCCTGTCATGGTGAAGTTACCTTTGACTGGCATTGTGCCTGTAACCTTAGTAATAAGACCTAGTGATTTAAATGCTTGGGATGCCTTGGATAAAGGTGGAAAAACACACTGTATTAGTGCCTGATGGAGAATCCCTGATTTATAACTTGTTTGTATAATTCTCTAGGAATAATGATCCACGACGAGTATTGAAAGTCACCAGGACTGTGCTTCCTTTTAACCTTGGGGGCCAGAGGGGACTGCATCATCATTTCAAGAAAACCAGCCGAATCGTGACTGTGGTCATGGGGTGGATTGTGTGGCAGGTGCACCTGAGGTCTCTCGGAGATTTGCTACTCTGCTCATTCTAAACTTGTAAATAGAACAATGACAGGGTAAGTTACTGATTTAAAAGTGTTGTTACCAAAAGAAGGAGCCTGGAGATAAGGGAGTGAGTTATTCCAACTTTGTATGAACAGTGCATGTCTGGTTAATGTTAACAAGACTCATAGGAGAGGATCATCCTGCCCCAGGAGGAGCCACAAGATGGATGATTGTCTGAGGAGAAAATCAGCAGTAACTAGGGAAAAGATAAAGGCAGTGTGTGTGGGGAGACTGCGGCCACCGACTCAGTTTAAGATGAAGATGTGCTCCCCTCCACCCTGAGTTTTCTCAGAAGAATTGACAGGTTCTGTAACTTCCAATTGAGACCAGGCTGTTGTACACCAGTGAGGGACAAAGTCATAAGAAACTGACCAATGGTCGTCACAGTAAATGTGCATTCATTTAATCTGCAATGTATAAACACACTGAAGTTCTTTTGGGCAGTGTGCTGGCTTTGTGAAATTACCACCTAGTGCCCCACTCTCCACATATATGGAACGAATAAACACCTCTACTTCGTGTGCATATGGTCGTATGGCACACCGGATAAACAACCCCACTTGAGGGACAACACACCCACCCAAGTGCAAACAGGGATTCTCAGTTGCTGGAGTGCAGCAGCTGTTGACTGCCCCTGTACTCAGGGCTTCATGGTAGATGAGTCTATTCAGCTGCCTGAAGAGACAGCGTGGAGAACTCAGTTGTGTCTATTGACTGAAAAGGAGCAGGAAAGGATCAAAATTTCAGAAGAAATTTGGGTTGTTGTAATACCCCTGGTCTGGCCCTCCAAGGAACCTCAATGAACAAAGAGCGCTACTCTGGTAAAGGCAGAATTAAAATCAGGTCACAACCAGTAAGGAAAAATCAGTATCCAATGAAATTAGAGGATAGAGTGAGACTAGAATTGTTAATCAATTGTCTTTGTGCAATACAGTTGTTACGGGAATGTCAGTCTGAATAGAACACACCTATCCTACCAATAAGGGAAACTTGAACTCAGGAATATAGATTGGTCCAAGATTTAAGAGAAATTAACAAAATCACCATAGATGTCCATCCTGTGGTACCTAAAACCTACACTCTATTAATAGTCTA
The DNA here is from genome assembly GCF_003259725.1 of Athene cunicularia. Lineage (NCBI taxonomy): Eukaryota > Metazoa > Chordata > Aves > Strigiformes > Strigidae > Athene > Athene cunicularia. The sequence continues at coordinate 50,920,028 of NW_020799095.1, read as the reverse complement.
CAATATCTGAAGACAGTGTGTATTTTACAGTGCTAGATTGGAAAGACGCTTCCTTTTGCATTCCTTTGGGAGAAGAGAGCTGGGAGATCTTCACCTTTGAATGTGAGAGTCCCACTACCAGTAGGAAAGTACAAGTCTGCTGGACTGTGATGCCCCAGGGATTCAAGAATAGCCCAGCCCTGTTCGGTAATATACGTGTCAAAGAATTGGAAGAATGGCAAGGTAAAAATCCCTCTATCACACTGTCGCAATATGTGGATGAGATACTTTTGGGAACCAGAACCAAACAGGAATGTCACAGCTGACTTGATCAATTTCCTTGGGCTAGCTGGACATCACGTCTCCCAGAAAAAGGTCCAGATAGCCCAGAGAAGTGTAATTTACCTGGGATTTGAAATATCTCCAGGAAAAAGACAGTTGGGTGCAGAACAAAAAGAAGCTATTTGTTGAACAGCTACCATCCCTGTCCCCCCGCCCCCCATCTAAGGAAGAATTGCGAGGGTTCTTGGGATGGTGCAGACTCTAGATATCAAATTGTAGCCTGATTGCTAAACCATTATATGCAGCTGTCAAGGGGCCTGAAGAAACTGGAATGGACACCAGAATGCCAGAATGTATTTGATTCCATGAAGACTGAATTAATGAGCGTTCCTGCTCTGGGTCTGCTGGACTTAAGGAAACTCTTTACACAAGAGACTACGTGTAGCACTGGGGGTCCTGGCCCAGACTCTAGGAGACTGGGGGAAGGTCAGTAGCTTACTTCTCGAAGTCACTGAATGAAGTAAGAGAAGGATGGCCTGCATGTTTGAGAGCTGTAGCTGCAGCAATGGTGTTAATTAAAGAAGACTGGAAACTGACCTTGGGACAACCCATCACAGCTTTTGTACCATATACAGTAGTAGCCATACTTGAACAAAAGGGATATCATTTGGCTAGCCCCGTATCAGGTGGTGCTGCTCGAAGATGATGTCATTTTAAGGACGTCTTCAACCTTGAATCCTGTTACTTTAATGCCAGTAGATCAGAGGGGAGAGATGGAGCATGAGTGTCTCCATGTTACAGAACAAGTGTCCTCTGACTGACATGATCTGAAGGATGTACCATTAACCAATCCAGAAACTGAATTTTTTACAGATGGCAGTAGCTTTATGGCGAATGGGGAACAAAAGGAAGGGTACATCGTGGTAACCCCACAAAAGGAATTTGAAGCACGAGCATTGCTGCCCAATACAGAATCACAGAATCATCTAGGTTGGAAAGGACCCTGGAGATCATCTAGTCCAACTGTTCGTCTAGCACAGTTCCCACCTACAGCATATCCTTAAGCTCTGAATCGACCCTACTCTTGAACACCTCCAGGGATAGGGACTCCACCACCTCCCTGGGCAGCCCATTCCAACGCCTAACAACCCCTTCTGGAAAGAAATGCTTCCTAATATCCAGTCTGAACTTTCCCTGGTTCAACTTGAGGCCATTAACTCTTGTCCTGTTACTTTCTACTAGGCTAAAGAGGCTCATCCCCAGCTCTCTGCAACCTCCTTTCAGGTAGCTGTAGAGGATGATAAGGTCTCCCCTCAGCCTCCTCTTCTCCAGATTAAACACCCCCAGTTCCCTCAGCCGCTCCCTGTACAACCTGTGCTCCAGACCCTGCACCAGCTTCATTGCCCTTCTCTGGACACGCTCGAGTCATTCAATGTCCTTTTTTGTAGTGAGGGGCCCAAAACTGAACACAGGAATCGAGGTGCGGCCTCACCAGTGCCGAGTACAGGGGTAAGATCCCTTCTCTGTCCCTGCTGGCCACGCTATTGCTGACACAAGCCAGGATGCCATTGGCCTTCTTGGCCCCCTGGGCACACTACTGGCTCCTGTTCAGCCGGCTGTCAATCAACACCCCCAGGTCCCTCTCTGACTGGCAGCTCTCCAGCCACTCCTCCCCAAGCCTGTAGCGCTGCTGGGGGTTGTTGTGGCCCAAGGGCAGCCCCCGGCATTTGGCCTTATGGAAACTCCCCCAGTTGGCCTCAGCCCATGGCTCCAGCCTGTCCAGGTCTCTCTGCAGAGCCTCCCCACCCTCGAGCAGATCAATACTCCCACCCAACTTGGTGTCATCTGCAAACTGACTGAGGGTGCACTCGATCCCCTTGTCCAGATCATCAATAAAGATGTTAAACAGGAGTGGCCCCAAAACCGAGCCCTGGGGGACACCACTCGTGACCGGCCGCCAGCTGGATTTAACTCCGTTCACCACAACTCTCTGGGCCCGGCCATCCAGGCAGTTTTATACCCAGCGAAGTGTGCATTTGTCCAAACCTTGAGCAGTCATTTTTGCCAGGAGAATGCTGTGGGAAACAGTGTCAAAAGCCTTGCTAATGTCAAGGTAAACAACATCCACAGCCTTTCCCCCATCCAATAAGCAGGTCGCTCTGTCATAGAAGGAGATCAGGTTTGTCAGGCAGGACCTGCCTTTCATAAACCCACGCTGACTGGGCCTGAGCATCTGGTTGTCCCTCATGTGTTGCATGATGGTGTTTAGGATGAGCTGCTCCATCAGCTTCCCGGGCACCAAAGTCAAGCTGACAGGCCTGTAATTTCCCAGATCATCCTTCCAACCCTTCTTATATATGGGTGTCACAATGGCCAATTTCCAATTAGTCGGGACCTCCCCGGTCAGCCAGGACTGCTGGTAAATGATAGAAAAGTGGACTGGCGAGCACCCCAGCCAGCTCCTTCAGCACTCTTGGGTGTATCCCATCTGGTCCCATAGACTGGTGTGTGTCTGTGTGATGCAGTAGGTCACTGACTGTCTCCTGGATTGCAGGGGGGTCGTTCTCCCAGTCTCTGTCTTCTGGCTGTGGAGGCTGGATTTTATCAATACAACTAACCTTGCTATTAAAGACTGAGGCAAAGAAGGCATTAAGCACCTCAGCCTTCTCCTCATCACTTGTTACCAAATTTCCTCCTGCATCTAGCAGGGGATGGAGACTCCCTGGACTTTCTTTTGCTACTGACATACTTACAGAAACTTTTCTTGTTATCCTTGATTGCAGAGGCCAAATTAATTTCCAGTTGAGCTTTAGCCCTTCTGATTTCCACCCTTCATAGCCTCACAGCCTCTGTAATCACTGTGTCTGGCTAGTCCCTTCTTCCCAAGGCTGTAAACTCTCCTTTTCTCCCTGTGTTGCAGCCAAAGCTCCCTGTTCAGCCAGGGTGGTCTTCTCTGGCGTTGGCTTCTCTTGGAGCACCTGGGGACCGCCTGCTCCTGAGCCATTAACACTTCATTCTTAAAGAGCGCCCAGCCTTCCTGGGCCCCTTACCCTTCAGGACACTCTCCCAGGGGGTCCTTTCAAGCAGGTGCCTAAACAAGACAAAGTCAGCCCTTCTGAAGTCCAGGATGTCAGTCCTGCTTAGCTCTCTCCTGGCCTCTCTAAGAATAGAGAACTCTATTATTTCATGATCGCTGTGCCCTAGTCGGCCTCCAACCTCCACATTGTCCACCAGCCCTTCTCTGTTCACAAAGAGGAGATTCAGTAGGGCACCTTCTGTGGTCAGTTTACTCACCAGCTGCATCAGGAAGTTGTCTCCCACACATTCCAGGAATCTCCAGGACTGGTCTCGTTCTGCCATGTTGTATTTCTAGCAGATGTCTGGGCAGCTAAAGTCACCCACAAGAACAAGGGCAAGCGATCGTGAGATTTCACCTAAGTGCCAATAAAATATCTCGTCCATCTCTCTGTCCTGGTTGGGTGGCCTATAGTAGACTCCTACTACAACATCTGCTCTGATTCTAATGCAAAGACACTCAACCCTGTCTTCACTACACCTGTGCTCAAAGCAACCATAACAGTCCTTAACATACAGAGCCACCCCACCACCTCTCCTTCCCTGTCTGTCCCTCCTAAAGAGCTTGTACCCATCAGTTGGCACACTCCAGTCATGGGAGACATCCCATCATGTTTCTGTAGTAGAAACAACATCATAATACCTCTGCTCAAAAGGCAGAAATCACAGCTCAAACCCAAATATTAGAGCTTTCTAAGGGAAAAGGGGTAAACACACCCACCTGATACAAACAGGGCTTCTTGGCTGCTGAAGTACAGCAGCTGTTGTCTGCTCCTGTGCAGTCAACAGCTTCACGGTAGCTGGGGCCTTTGGCCAATGGAGCCACTACTGATCACACGTCAGATCTGGCTGGGTATAAATGGAGTCCTCTGTGGGAGCCATTTTGAGTTAGTTCTCCTTGGAGCAGTGTGCTGTGGTCAAAGACTCTCCTCGTGGTTCCTTGGCCACCCAAGGAAACTCCCTGAGGTGACTTGGGTCAGGACGCTGCCCTGAGAAGTTCCTCCAGGATGAGAGCCCTCACTTGTTAGGTGAGTGATAGAGGAGTTTGGGTTGTCATTAAACCCTAGGAAGAGGTGGTTTGTTGTCTTCTCATGGACATTCAAACCTGCTGTCATATGGTTGCAGACGGCTAGTTAATTGTGTTGATAATAAATATTTCATTTTTTGGTTGGTGTTTGTTTATTTGAGATCCTCTGTAACAACTAGATTGGCAAGGAGGATTGTGAACATGCTTAAGTGACTCTCAGCTGGGGTGTAGAAAAATACATATATCATACTAACTGTTGTTTAGGCTTGTGTGTTTGACAAGTAGAACATCTGTGTTTATGTAAGATAGATTCCTGACCTTCTGTGGAGGACATCAAAGCACAAATCCTTGATAAACAGGTGAAAAGAGCAGGGTCAGCAACTCTCTAGCATGGACCAAGCTCAGCAGTGCCTGCATCCCTGCTTCTGGGCCCAGGGGCTGCTTAGGGATCCCCCCATTGGCAAGCTAACAAAAATAAATATACTCTTTGCATTTTATCCGTGGGTTTGTGATTGTTCCTGCATTGTGGCTGTGCTGACTCACACAGCCATTGTGACTACCCCCACTGGCATCTCATACGCCCTCTGCTCAAGGGACACATGCCAGTCTGCCCTGTGAGGGGATGCTGAGAGAAATAAGTTTGTTAGGGTTAGGGGAGACCTCATCACCATGCTCCAGTATTTAGAGGGTGCTACAAAGACGATGGAAACTTTCTTTTTACAAGGACTCACATGGAAAAGACAAGGAGTAATGGGTACAAGATTCCAACTGGACACAAGAGGAACATTTGTCACAATCAGCCAGTGGAATAATCTCCCCAGGGAGGTGGTTGATTCCCCAACATTGGATATGTTTAAGATTCAGCTGGAGTGGGCGCTGGCCCAGCTTGCCTAGACCATGGTCTTGCCAGAAGGGTTGGACCAGGTGATCCCTGAGGTCCCTTCCAACCTGGGATCCTCTGATTCTGTGATTACATCTCTGCCCTGGCCACAGCCAAGCACTCGCCTGGGGTGTCCGGCTGGATGACAGCATCTGCTGATTTCAGAGGTTGTATTTCACTGCGGGAACTGAGAGTCCAAGCGTTTGGAGTTACCTGGGAACTAACCACATTCTGAAGCAAGCCAGCAGCCCTGTGATGCCAGCAGCTGCTCATCCTTTGAGAGGTACATGTGCTTCTGGGCTCAATTCTTCTGGAGGCTGCTCCGCCACAAAGCAGACAATGCTCTACAAGTTGAAATACCCATTTTATTTAATGCTGTAGCATTAGGCAAGCGCCGCACCTTTGAAGAGACCGTGGTGTTTTGGCTTCCACAAGCCCTGCCTGCCATAGCCCTCTTGTGAGTCAGTAGGCAAGAAGCAAAAAAGAAACAGAAAAAAAGCCATCCCCCAAACCACCTGTGAAAAGCGGCCTCTAAACCCCTTCTTCTGCCTTACGACGGACTTCTTAGACGGGGCGGATGGACCTTCCCCCGGGGCGCCGCTCCAGGCGCACAGCGCCTCTACCGCCCACAGACCAAGGCAGCGCGGCCCGGCGGGGGAGAGGCGACCGAGGGAGTTTTTCTTTTCAGTCGCTCCCTGGGCGCGCCCGACACGCGTGACCCCCAGAAGACACAAGTGTCACGATCCCCGCTCCCTCCCGGCACGTCGGCGAAAACGGGGAGTGGAGCTGGGAGGGGGGGGCGGTGTGGCGCGTCCAGGTGGCTGTGCCATCCGCTTATCGGGGCTGCCGGGCCGGCCCCCGCTCAAGCTTTTAATTTTAATTTGCCCAACTTGTGGACAAATGCACAGGCTCAGGCGTTCATCCTGTGGTGAAGAGCAATAAGGAAATTGTTGGAACGCTTCAGGATGAGCTGGTCAGTAGCCTTTGATAGGAATGTTTCAGGCTATCCACTTTGTGCTTTGGCTCTATTCCTTTATTGCTTGCGGGAGGTTTGAGTTCACTGGATAGAATCTTTCTGTGTGGATTAATAGTGTTATTCTGGTCTCTTATCTTACAGATGAAATCACACCAGTATAAAATGAAAATACCTTGACATATGTTAACTTTAAAATTCCGGGCCTTATTTTCCTTGAAACTGGATTTTCGGATATGGTGTTAGAAGATGTTACAGAATTGTAAGTGTTCTGCCTCTTGTTGCTCTTTCGTGTTGGTTTCCTGGTGCAAAATGTTGTGTAAGGTCTATGAACTAAGTGGTTTTATTTTTTTGAATACTTGCTAGCTAAATAGCATATTTTTATATATAATATTATAATTATATGTATTATGAGTTATATTAATATAAATCTTAGACTGCAGCCTTGAGGGTGATCTCTTCCAGACAGCCATGTCATAGAGTAGTTCTTGCATGATTTGTAATTGTAGATGATTCCACAATTTGTAGCCTTAATTTTGCATAGGTTCTGTGTTGAACTTTCCAGTAGTTTGTTTGATTTTACATTTCCTGAAGGCCTAGGCAAAGATTTAAAAAGCTAGCAGACTGAAAGATGGGTATGTGTTACTTCATTATGCCATGTTGCTCCGTAACCTGTTTTGAGTATCAGTGGTATTCAAGAAATTGCCGAGATTTAGAGGGTGAATTTGTATTTTTAGGTACTGAGCAGAAAAGTACAGTGGATCTTTACGCAGGTGGCCAGTTGATCAAGCTTATGCTGCAGTGTGGCTGATTTATTGGTTAGTTCCAACAAATATCATCTTAATGCAGAGATTTGTATTAGTTCTGTAATCAAAACTGTAATCACTGTCCCTGGTCATGTGTTCATCCTTACTTTACTTTGCTTCAGTGAGAATACACCTGAGGGCAGAAGAATTACAAAGCTGGACCAGATTTTGAAAAATGGAAATAACAGGGGTAAGTCATTGTTGTTAAAGGGCTGCATGCATTTATTTTCTGTGCTTCTAAATTGGTCAGTTTGCATTCAGCTGCCTCGAGCAGAGCTTTCCAGACAGTTCCATTACAGAAGCTACTTTCGAGTAGCTTGCGGGGGGGGTCCTGTGTATGAATGATGCTGGAAAAGCAATCTTACTGCCTTACTCGGTGTACTTGACAGTAAATGGGAAGAGATCACAGGCCAAATTTTATTTTGGTGAATGCGTTTCTGATCTTCAGGTATGCAAGGGAATTGCTGATGTTGCTGCCCACTCTGGAGGCTGGTTCGAACAGTGGCTTGTAACTCCTGCGTGTTTGCCTGAGTAAGAATGTAGGGTAGGTTCCATCTGTGTTTCATCCGTTATCTTCTGTGTAAATGTGTTTGCATCAGTTTGGATGCCTACAAGCTCATCGAGTCATTTGGTGATTGAGATGCCATGTGATGCCCAGAGAGCTGTATCTTTACGTGCTCTGCAAAAAAATCTGGAGGTCTGTTGGATGATACCAAATTAGAAGCATGATGATTTTCAGTTTATCATGTGCTGATAAGGAGGAATTAAATGTGGAATGGCTGGGAAACAACGGACAAGTTATGAGCGATCCAGACTGAGTGGCCCCACTGTAATCAGGCTGTAGCTGTTGTGAAGAACACCTGCAAGGCCAAGGGGCTGAGAAACTGCGTGAGTTGCAAAAAGATAAGAAAGCCGGACTGTGGAAAACAAGATGTTTGCCTAACAGAAGAACTGTCATTTTAGAGTAAAGGTTCTTTTGGCTGCATCTGTTCTCCCGTGATACAAAAACTTGACAGCTACTGGGGACAACTACTACTTCAGGAGAATCTCTCTGGTGGAATGGAGTGCTGGACATGCTTTGCCTTCCCATCACCGGCAGAAGAAGGAAGAGTTGAAAAAGAGGGCTCAGGAGCAAGAGACAGCAAGGCAGTTGCTGTACCAGATCCTTTTGCCTTACTTTATCTGACAGAACGGCTGCCTTCTGCTCGCTGGTTCTTAGCTGGAAATACAGTGAGAGCTTCTTGCTGTAGCCTCTTCAAGGGGAAAGACTGCCTCCTCTCTTCCAGGGGGTGTGCTGCTTTTGACCCCCTTGTTCTGAGTGGAGGATCTGCAGTTGTCATGGTTAGATCGCACGGGGACAGTCTATACCTTTGACTCCTGGAATGTTTTTTTCATTTCCTTCTTCAACTTTTTTAATAGATCAATTAAATTGTTTTTTAATTTTTTTTTTTTTACCTTTGAATGGAACATCATCTGTTGGTTTTGGCCCCAAACACTTTATTTCTTAGAAAGAAGTTGAGTCTTTATGTCAGAACACTGGAAAGATTTCTGGCCAGTGTAGTACTATTTTGTTGGGGGTTTTTTGGATAAGATTCTACCTATATACATTACAGTGTGTGCACCTTAATTTCTTCTTCAGCTGGTATTTTGAAAACAATCTTAAGCTGAGGAGTGGTTTCATACTTGGGAGAGAAAAAGAATTTTGCCTGGAAGTGTCTGGACCAGGAATCAATGATACTGCCAAATCAGCTGTTTTCTTCACAAGTGAAGATGAACCTTTTCAATAAGACTTAACTAAATGAAACACATAAGTGAGGAAGAATCTATTACTGCACACAAAGGAAGGAATATTAAACTGAAGTTTTTACATAAAAATTCACTGTGCTTGTCCTTGCAGTTTGAGACTGAATCCAAAGTGGAGGTGTTTGCCATGTCAAGTCCAGAGGCATTGTTGAAGGTATGTGCAGAAAGCAACTAATTCTTGCTCCGAGGTTGGATTAGCAGTTCCTACAAGGAGCAAGGGCAGTTTTAAGAGTCAAGTCCTTCCCTCTGTGCTGGAGAAGTCATCAGTACCATTTAGACATCTAAACAGTTGGCCGATACCAAATCTAAAGCTCATAGTTTCCTGTGGCAAAGGTTTAACTGTACTTTGGGGAGAAGGTGCTGCCTTGGAGATTAGAAGGGAATTACTCGCCAGTAGAGTAGCTGTACATAGTGTCACCTCCTTGCCTTCTGCTGGCTATAGGACCCCTGCTAACCTGAAGAAAAGCAAAGAAATTCAGAAAAGTTTTCTCCACTAATCAAAGTAACAGGAGAGAGTAGTTTTACAAGGGTGTCATTTCTCAGCTACCCCTCACAGGGTTTCTGTCTCACACTAAACATTTAGCTGCAAGCGAATGATTGTTCTCTGCTGAAATCTGGGTGTCATCTGCATCTCGACTGGGATCGAGGGTGAAACTGTCTGGTTCTGGGTCCTTGGTCACAGATATCACTGGGAAGCTCATCAAGAAGGGTGGGTTTAACTCAGTATGTGTTCCCGCTTGACCAACAGGATACGACACTTGCTGCTGACTCTGCTGATGTTGTGGATGTATTTGGTGGTTGTGCACGGCTGTAGGTCAGGAATGCTTTTGGTGGCTCAGTGTGGAGCCTTCCCTTTTTGGAGAGATGCTGTGGCAGGCAAGCTTTCCCTTCCCCGCAGCAGAAGGGAGGGGAAGGGGGAGGCGGGGCTGTCGGGGAAGGGCGGCCGGTGCTTTTCCAGTTGCCCCTGGAGGTGGGAAGGCGCCTCTGGAGAGGGGCTGCTCCAGCCGCGCAGCTGCAGGC
>NW_020799095.1:50877998-50910133 GCF_003259725.1 Athene cunicularia | reverse complement strand
GCTCTTGTGACTTCAAACCCTGCACTTATGTCCTCAGTGCAATGCACTTGATCCGTGATCGGCGTTAAGGCCGACATCACAGAGGCCTCAGAGCTCCAGGAGAGTGTGGTCAAGTCCTGGGGAGGTGTCATCCCTTGAGAGGGACGTAATGACAGTGGTTGACACCAATAATTTGCCATTAGGATTTATCTAGTTATGCTTTGTATGTCTTCCCTCTTCAGAGGGAAAGGGGACATAGAGAGGAAGAGGGTATCGACGGGGTCTAATTTTCTTCTTGGCAGCAGGGTGAAAATGCCCTTTGCCTGGGGTTTGAGTGGAAGGAATTGCTCTGGCCTTAAACTAGATTTTAGAGCGCTGATGCATTCTTCAGTCTAGCTTGAAAAACCATCCCTTGCAGTCTGGTAAAAGCAGGTCCCAGAGCGGCAGAAAGGAGCATCAGGAATACAGGCCCAGCACTCCCTGTTTCCTGAAGAGTGACAACTGGAGGAATGAGGGTCAGACCAGCCACACACAACGAAGAAGAAGAAGGAGAAGAATGTCATGAAGAAGAAGATGACAGTGATGATGATACAAGAAGAAGCCGACGCAGAAGCCGATGTGGAAGACATGAACATGGAAGCCAATGAAAAAGGACAAGAAGATGAAGAAGATGAGTAGGAAGACGCAGACGGTGCAGAACCAGACACGGAAGATGACGCAGATGACGACTCAGAAGATGATGGCACTGACGACGAAGAAGACGACGCAGAACGCGGCACGGAAGACGATGCAGAAGTGGACACAGAAGATGGCATAGAAGACGGTGCAAACGACGCAGAACCTGATGCGGAAGACTATGCAGATGAGTATGAAAACCAGAAGATGAAGCTGAGGAGAAGGACGCAGAAGTTGATGGTGCAGATGACGCAGAACCCGACGTAGAAGACGGCGCAGAAGAAGCAGAGACGACGCAGACGACACAGAACCTGACGCAGGAGACGGCGCAGACGATGCAGAACCCGACACGGAAGATGGCGCAGATGACGCAGGAGACGATGCAGAACCCGACGCGGAAGATGGCGCAGATGACGCAGAAGACGGTGCAGAATCCGACGCAGAACCCGACGCAGAAGATGGTGCAGATGACCCAGAAGACGGCGCAGACGACACAGAACCCGACACAGAAGATGGCGCAGAAGACGCAGAGACGACACAGACGAAGCAGAACCCGACGCAGAAGACGACACAGAGACGGCGCAGATGGCGCAGAACCCGACACAGGAGACGGCGCAGACAACACAGAACCCGACGCAGAAGACAATGCAGAAGATGGTGCAAAAGACACAGAACCCGACGCAGAAGACGACGCAGACAATGCAGAAGACGGCACAGATGACACAGAGATGGCGCAGACAACGCAGAACCCGACGTGGAACACGACACAGAAGATGACGGCACAGATGACGCAGAACCCGACGCGGAAGATGGCGCAGACGACGCAGAACCCGACACAGAAGACAACGCAGGAAATGACGCAGAAGGCAGTGCAGACACAGAACCCGACGCGGAACACGACGCAGATGACTATGAAAAAGAAGAAGATGAGGATGAGGAGAATGACGCAGAAGACGACGGTGCAGATGATGCGGATGACAAGGAATAAGAAGGAGGAGAAGCAGAGAGGTTGTGGTGGCTGGTACTCTGAGGTATTTTCCAAAGGAGGAAACGTATTGATGAGAATGCTCCTTTCTGTCTTCCAAAACCTGCTGAGAAAGGCAAAAAAAACCCGGGGACACCTGCTAGCCCAGCCTGGGGGAAAAAAAGCCTTCCTCCCCCCAGCTGCAAGGCATGAGAGGCCATCTTTGTGGTGCGTGAGCAGCAGGCAGTAACCCTGTCAAAATGGACCAGAAGAGACCTGACAAGTGGTCAGGCTCAATGCTGCAGAGGAAGGTGAAAAAACCCCGGGGACCAGTGCCAGTCTGCCCCGGGGGAAAATTCCTTCCTGACCCCAGCACTGGCGATCGGCAACTCCCTGAGCATGTGAGCAAGACCTGCCTCCTCTTCCCACAGGCTGGTCACGCATCCCAGGAGATGCCCAAGCCCCTTTCTCCCTCAACCTGGAGCCATCTCTGGGGCCAAACGGCCCTGGCCTGCTCGACCTCGGGGGCAAAAATCAATGAGCTCCCTTACTTCCTGCATGTAATTCTGCTGGCTCCCCGAGGTCTTCCTCTCGGATGTGTTCGGGCTTCCCCCAGGCCAGCTCTGGCAGCAGGACACAGAGGACGCTGCCTTGGATACCCCCCGGGGGCGCCGTCAAGGCTGCGTTGCCAGGTGGTGGCACTGTGACATGGGGGGTGGAGCCCCGTGCACAGCCCCGCCCACCGCCCAGAGGCCGCCCCTCTTAGCCGTCCCCTCTCTATGCCAGCGCTCTCGGCCATGAGGCCATGCAGCGAGGAGGACCCGGGCCTTGATGTGGCTGGACACAAACCCTTGTCCAGGGCCCTGGGACGGGTGATTTCAGCAGCCGCAGCCTGGAGGAAAGCCAGAGTGTGACCAGAGCCATAGGCTGGGGGGGGCGGTGCCAAGAGACTGCAATGCAAAAGCCACAGGCTTTGGAAAACAAAGGGGTGCAGGGTACGCTGGTGTGGCCAAAAGGCGGTTTATTTTCAGACCTAGAGCATGTGCATCCGTGCCCAAAGCACAGCCAGGCAAATAACGACTCTTCCAAACTGTAACAATTCTTTACTGTTCAGTTCTATGCTATGCCACGTTAAAACATTTGCTAGGAAATCCACCTAGAGAAAGCCACCCCAGACAAGAAGATGAAATTGCCTCGTGTTTTAATACAAAACAAAGTTTCTGCAGTTTTTAGCTAAGTCTCAGCACTCCTTGGTGAATTGTATCTCCTTTTAGTCCTCGCACAAATCAGTGGCACGGGGTCTTTCACACAAGTGGATGTAGCTCCATTCAGCTCTAAGGCATGAAGGAGTTAATTCAGTGTGAAGATTTTTCATACAGTATAAAAACACATTAAAGCTGCAAGTTTGACGCTTATTTGCAGTAGATCTTTAACACCTATATGAAAGCTAAAATCGATATTCTTACACAAATCATTAAAAATATTTAACAAGTAAACACTTGCTATAAACCCACCATTTCTGCACCCTTTTCACATCCACGCTCTCTTAGCCCTGAAAAAGTAGATTTTCAAGCAATTTCAATAAAGTAAACTATCCTGGTTCAGCTGTACAGGGTTAAGTTTCTCCCAAGCAGGGGGAAGGGATCTCCAGCTGGGTTATTCATACCATGCTGATGTCAGGTGCAGCGAAGCAGTGAGGGAAGCTTTCCTTTGTGGCTTTGGTCACAGGAAGCATGTGCTGCAGGCTGGTTGTGTTCACTGCGGTATTTCTCTGTATATCTTTTGTTTACTGTTATTACTGTTTATTGTTGTTATTATTGCTATTGTTGCTGTTGTTCAGATTGTTTATTACACTGTTGTATTAATTTTTCCTTATTTCAACCCCGGAGTTTGTGCCCTACTCGGTCCGAAGTTGGGGGAGGGACAACGGCAAAGTGGTCTCCGGTCTTGGCAGGGCCTAAACCACCACAGAGATATTTACAGGTATTGCCAACGTGGAGAATTTAAATAATATAAATTGCACCTCAAATCAGTGATTCTTTTTTGTTTGTTTATTTGCTTGCTATTTCCCTTACCTCAATTTGCAGAGCTTTTAGGGCAGGTTTGCAATCTTCTTTTGATGCTAAAGACACTAGATGGATTTTATTTTTAATAGAACCTAAGATATTTATGCAGTCTTTGGACTCCAGGAACTGTAGTTTAAGAAAAATGTCAAATAATTCACAATGTCTATAAAATCTTGAAAGGGGAAATGAGCAAATTTTGTCTTTATGTTTTCTCTCTTTTCGTGGTAGGTAGTCCAGAATGAAAGGCAAATGCTCACAGCTCTGAAATTAGTAATACATAGATAACACTACACTTCTGACAACAGTTTTATCTTTTGCTCATCTTCCTGGATCAGCCAACAACTACTGTTTCAAATTTTCTCCACAACATCTTTTACTATCAGCTGGAAAACAGAAAGTGTTGCAGAGGAATAAGCAGTAGAAACTTGCCTTTCATAAATCTGTGCTATTCAATGTCTACATAGCATAGTGTGAGCAATGTCATAGTAATGATGTGTTTTTTAAGAAAATCTTTTTCTTCTATCTTTAATTTCTGTGACTGATTGTGGGCTGAGCTAGAAAATAAGAATAGTTCTGTACTTCCTATGCTACAAGTAAACTCAGTTGAATTTATAGTGTTTGTTGTTCCAGATCTCAATTTTACCACACCTAGGAACTAAAGGAAGAACCTACAGGAAAAAAAAAAAAGACGGTTGTTGCTTTTTCTCTGGGGTCTTTTTCAAGACCATGCTGTAAGTGCTGGGCTATGCAACAAAATAGCTGATCTCCGTATTTTATTCTTTTGTTCAACTTCAGTAGGTGACCAGTGTCACAGAAACTTACATTATAAGAGAATCCTTAAACAAAATGTTGCTACAAGCAACAGATAGTTATGACCAAGCTCCTGATGTTTTCTCTTCCATTACAGAAAACATAACAGACTTTTCTTTCTGTACCAAAAAGCGAGAGCTGGGCTTTGGAGAAGGCAAGCAGAAAACAGTTACCGTGCACTTTTCTATGTATGGATACTTTCTTTTAATTCTGTACTAGCATTAGTTGAGTAAATTTGGACAAAAATTTAAAAATAAGGAACAGCTGCTTTCAGGAACAGACTGTGCTCTTACACATATGGTAGCAGCACACTCTTAAAGTGAAAGAAAACACAAGGAGCATGTTTTCAGATTGGTACAGTCAAGTTAGTGCTATGCAAAAGTTTCATGCTGAGTGGCAACCCATTGCTCTTTAGTCAGTGTTAACAATGTGTTTTTCTTGAGCTCAGCCCACTCCTGCGAAAGGTTGACTGAGAGGGCTGGAGAGTTTGTGGTAGGTTTGGCAGCGCTTGCCTGAAACACCAGACCCTTTTGGAATATCTTTCCAGGAAATGCAGCTTTTTAGTTTGGATCAGAGGCAGACTATGAATAACCCGCCAAGAATATAAAGCAAGTGAAGAGCAGCTTGCTAAAAGTTTCTTGAAAGGATCAAGGTAGGAGCCTTTTCTGGGAATTGGAGTGTCATGGAAGAAGATTTTATAAGGGAGTTGGAAGACTGGAGACAGAGGGGGGAAATTCATCTTTAACAGCACTGATTGTACTGCCATAAACAATTTGTAATTATTTTGGGGGAATATTTATCTGATGTATAACAGAAATTTCTTTAGCAGACTTGGTCCAGTGATGAAGAAAATACTCTTTGAAATGAGTGGGATGATGTTTTTTTGTACTGTAAGGGTGACATACATTGTTCTGATTCATCTGCAATTCACGAAGAGAGAAGACGCCTGTCCAAGATGGGCATTTGGGAGTGATGGGTAGCTTGTGCCTCAGACTTTCATACCAGTTGGCTGAGCAGCTTTGTAGCCTCTTGATGAAATACTTTAATACTTTCATAAATCTTAAAATAACTGGTAAATTCTGAAACACTGGAAAAGAGCTACTGCTGTAACTATGCTAAAAAAGGTCAGGCAAATGATACAATTAATTAAAGCTTGCCACCAGTTCAGGCAAAGGAATGGAAAAGCAGATATGGGAGTAATTTGATAAAGAATTATCAGACTTGAAGCTGCAACCAGCAACATAATTTTATGGAAAACAGGTCTCCTGAAGAAACCTGACTTCATTCCTACAACTGTTGGGTTAATAAAGGTACTTGCAGGTAAACTTTAATAAAGTATTTTAACAATAAATTCTGAACAAAATGCTAACTCCGAGGACTTCTGTAAGCACAAATGAAGCTTGTGTACCTAAGAAGGTTTGTATGCTCCCTGAGTTTCTTCTCTCCTTTGTGTATTATTTGATGTCTACTAAAACCTGAGTTCACATTGAGGCTTTTTTTCCTCAACCTTTTAAACAAGCTGTCTCTCTTGACACCAGGGAGCCTGTTTCCACAAAAGCTATAGAAAGCTAGTAGTCTTTGAGCCTTTTAACCCAGACAAAGTTAAAAATGGTTAAATGATCAAAAATTACTACAGGTTGTGGGCACACAGGCAGATGAACAACACAGTGAATACAGAAGCCTTGTTTCCAAAGCTATGCTAAAAAAAAAAATAAAAATCAATATTAAGTAAGGACATTTTGATGAATTTATAAACAGGCCAAATGAAAGTGCCAAATGGGTACCCATAACTGAATGGGATGCAGGTTGGCAAATGGAATAGTTATAGTGATAGCCAACTATAATCTTTATAAATCAGTGATAATTTTTTTCTCCTTCAGCTACCATTTTCAAATCTATTTCTATGCCTCACATGGTGGACTATGTCTGGTATTTCTAGTAGGAATAATTAGGTGCTACTGAAGATCCTACATGCATATGCAAGCATTCATGCATGTGATACTGCAATTAAAGTTGTGCCCAGGGATAAATACTTGATTGATGAGGCTTTAGTTACTGAACAAGGTGAAGGTAACAAATTCACCTGAGGTTTGTCATGGTTTGATAAGTGAAAGTGTTGATGACGTGATTTCACATGCACATGAAGAACAGGGGGGATTTGGGGTTCTTTTACCATGTGTTTTAAGTCTGTTTTATTGATTACTGTATCACAGAGGGTCCTGGGGTCTTCACCTTTACACCATTATAACTCTTTTAGATCTTTACAGTATCAGATTCACACAGAAAAAAATAGAACTTGCTGGGCTGTTAACATGGTCTGGTACAGAAAGAGTGAAATAATGCAGAGGAAGCTTTTAAAAAATAATCATGTCACTGAAACTGTACTTCAAGCCCCCGTGAAACAAACAGAAGTTTTGATACGTACACATTATGTGTATATCTTTATCATTCATCAATCTTTTGGTCTACGCCATCATTCGACATCATGCTGTCAAGCAAGAGCATCTGTGGCATGCTTTGTGCATGTGACAAAAGCTCAGTGTAGGTCTGTGTGTACAATAAGGAGGGGATCCCATCTCTGACTCTCTGGAGGCTGCTGTTTTCTAGTTTGAATTAACTTAGTCTTCTCTATAAACTGAAAGAAATACAGGGATCTAATTTACATAGGATTATCAGATCAAACTTATTTTGGGAGCCAGAAATAGCTGGGATTCAAAGTTTATGGTCTCTTCCCCTGCTAAACTGTCTATGCACACCATACATCAGAGAACAGGGTTTGTCCTGCTGTTTAGGGAACTTTCTTCTGTTAATCCAATGGAGTCAGCAAAACCAACTTTCTGCCTACGTTTTGTTATTTCAGCTTTAAAGTAGTTGAATCAGGGTGAAGCAAACAGCATTTGATCACTGTTTCCTGGAACTCTCCATAATCTCTGTTTTTTAAGCAGATGGCTCCTAGATATATTTTATTAGCAGACAGTACTATTTCATAGAACCCACGTGTAGTCAGCTTGTAAAATGCAGCTGCTAATCAAGGGTTAATGTAGTAGTGCTGGCAGGGTCCCAGTGGATTCCTTCATGTGAGTCACTAATGACAGTGTTTGGGCACCAAACAGACATGCTGGAATGCATTATGCAGGTGCCAGTCTGGAAAGATGCTTTGCATATAATGAATCCTGTTCTTCAGGCCAGAGTTTGAGGGAAAGGTATTTAGTATTCAAAAGAAAACATATTTTAGTGATATGTCAACTCTGTTAACTATGCCGTGCAAAAAAAGGAAGACACATACTTAATACTATGCTATATAGAATTTCCCTTCCTAAATTCTCTTCCTCTCTCCTTTCCATAACCTCTTTTCTGAGTGTTTTCTGAGTGAATGGGTATTGCCACTGACTGTTTGGCTTGTGCTGTCATAGTAAATTAGTAATGTCAATGAACTAGACTGGTTGTTTTTTCCTTCTACCAAAGCATATGCTGAATACAAGGATGGAAGAACCTGTAACCCCAGGGGAATGGGTGGGACATGGAGGAACTGAATTTTGCCTGACGATTCTGTATGTTGGCTTGCACCAAGCGTAACTCCAAACTGAGTGAAAAATGCCACGTAATTTCTCAAAATTTTCAGTATTAGAGAAGGGATCTGAATAGTGGGGAGTCAGCTGAGGTGCAGTGGAGTGTCTGCTTTTAAGGGCAGGGGAATTTGTACAGAGACAAATTTTGCCAGTAACTGACACTTCTTGGGAAATTTTAAACAACACAGAGGTTGCCTGGGTTTCTGTTCTGGTCAACATCTACAGCTACTGTCTGGTTTATGTATGACATTGTGTCTTTACTAGCAAAACATCTCATACTTTTTAACAGCCTATCCCTAAAAGGAATCCCTAGCCCTCAGGGCTAAACTTCCTCAGACCTTCTCTTCAACTTCTTTTCCTCCCTTTCCCAAACTTGGAGCCAGGCTTTCTCTCATTGTTTTGATGCTCTGCCCTAAACACACTTTCATTTTGAATCATACTCATCCTTGTGTTTTATTCTGTCGGTTTCACATAACTATTATTTCCATCATTGTTAATCTGTAAATTAAATGCTCCCCTTAGTTTTTGGTGGGGTTTTGTTGGGTTTTTTTCTTACTCTCCAAAGACAGTATGAGAAGACTGAGATTCCCTATCCTGCCTCATATATCACTTTTCACTGGGTTTGATCCAGGAATATTACTACCTCTCTGGCTCTTGTCAGAAGACAAAACATCCTTCACACTGTGAAACTTACAGTTTGGGTGCACTGCTCCACATTTTCTATGTTACCTTAAGTAGCATGTATCTGAAGAAATAAGGATGATACGGTACCTTGACTAGGAAATTAGATTAAAGCCTTTCCTAGTACTTTTCTTTATTGTGAAAGCCAATTTTTTCTTTTTTTTTTTTTTTTCCCCAAGTGAAAAATGCCATCCTTGCCATAAGGATCGGCCCACTAAACTCACTCCAAGCATGTCAAGTGTGAACAGAGTGTTTCTGAAGCTTAAACAGAGTGTGACCAAGCTGAGCGCTTGAGGAAAAAAAATCCCTGACTGCTGACAAATCTGGCTCCTTGATGCTTCCAATATTCTCAGATGCATATTCTTGACTTCTGACAGTGTTTGTGTTTAACTGAGTTGGTGTAGATTCTACTCTGGTACCTCTGACCATAGTAGGCACCAGACCGAACTCTTCCCTGTGTAGACATTGATTTCTGTTGTCTTGAATCAAGGTATGTTCTTGACAGCAGCATGCGATTTGTTACAGATACCATTTTAGTCTAGGTTCATCTCCCTGCTATGCCAGTGCAGACAAGCTCAGAAGCCTTCATGCTGCAAATCATCATGTAGTACTCAGCAGGACATGCAAAGTTGTAGTTCTCAAACACACATATGAATGACACACCCCCTCCCTCGAGGAAGTAACCCCAACACATAACTCCCTAACCTGCACTTGTGCTGTGAAGAATAAAGCCCAAGGGCAAAGAGATCTTATAGTGCCATTGATTCTGAAGAATGTGATGACTGCTGCTAACCAGTGTGTGGGCAAATGACATCTGTTCTATTAGCCAACAAGAGGCAAGTTGTTTATGTCCTTAGAAATAAAGCAAGGATGTAGCCTTATGTCCAGGATGAAATAAAACTTCAAACAAATGGGGACATTTACAAAATAATGATGATAAGTAATAATAATTATATATTTATAATAATATTAATAATGATGATAAGTATTCTGACAAAATTATTTCCCTGGATCATAATGGAGAACAAACAGCAATATAGCTGGAGGTATTAGGGGAAGAAAAAAAATATTTTAAAAAAATCAAAGGACCGGCTCGAGAAAAATCAAAGAAATACTTTTGGATGGGATAACGGACCAAACAGGAAAGCTCTGGAAAGCTAGAGGTAAGATAAGTAAGTGACTGATTGGAAGTGAAGCTTTCATCTCCAAGACCGGAGAAGTTACCCACCTTGCGTTACTCAGCCTGCTTCCACAATTTTGGACTTGTAGATGCCTGAGCTCAAATTGTTTTTCAATAATTCTTTTCCAAGACCTACAGCAGCAACCCTGTAGCCTGAGCACACTTTGTCCTTGTCGTCTGCAGGCACTCCCAGCTAGTCTGTCAACAGACATCCTGTGTTTACAGCTGTGTGTGCAGCACGCAAGAAGATAACACCATAGGCACGGCCTATGTATGTAGGGCTACAGATACAGCCTGCCTGAGAAATTATCCATACTCTGAATATAGAAAGTATTTTAACTAAAAAAAAAACTAAAAGGATATAGTGAAAATCAGTGTTGCAACTGCAACTCCATCTTTTTTTTTTTTTTTTAATGCTAACTGTGTTGTCTCCCAAAGTCATAGAATTTCCCAAAGGAACTTCATATGTCTCACCAGCTCATGGGACAGGAAATTAAATGCTCCTCATCTCATGAGAGACTGAAAGAAAAAGAAGCCACTGTGAATGTGTTGTGGAAGGAGGCCATCATTGCCATCAGAAGAGACTTAAAACTTTTCGGCCCTTGTTGCCTTGTGATTTTCTGATCATCCTTTTTAGAGATGAGCTCTAGGATATTTTACTGGTCTCCTTCAACCTGGTGGTCAACTCTGTGTCATCAGATGAACTGGTATAGCTTCAGCTCATTAGGGACACCATCAACACCTGTATCTATGTCAGTAGGTAGTTCACTGAAACTGAAAAACTGTGTTTAAATATGCCAGATGTGGGACAAGATGTGTATCTCTGCCCTGATGAGATTGGGTGGGCAAAAGAGGAATCTTTTTAAGATTCAGAAGTTGCAGTTTTTATTCATGGAAATGAAGAGAGAAACAAGGACAGTAGTTTTGACATCTAAATTTGGACTGCAATAATTTTGTTCTTCCCTCATGTCACTGACCCATTTTAAAGGTCTATTTCCTTGCCATCCTACAAGATAAACCATTAAAATTACAGAGATCATAACAATCTGAATGTATTTCACTTTCATTGATTCTCTTTAGAAACTATAAAGGAGAGGCTGTGCCAGCGGTTCAATATGGATACGTGCCAGCCAGTGCAAATGCATGAATTATATAGCCATGTTAGTGAGTCAAAACGGCCGTTGCCATATAATTTTTGCTGTTTATGCTGCAACCCCAGGATTTGCAGCTTGGCAAGTTACTTTCAGTAGTGTGGGCAAGTTAGTCTATTGATTTTCTTCTGGCAGCAAAGCTTGCTTCTGATTGTAATGTTACTTCTTTGTCAAACAATTCAGGTTTAACACATTTGAGATTTAGTTTAATGAAGTCTCATTTGGCCAGTTTACTACTTGTTACATTATTGGCCAGTTAAGACCTTTTTTTTTTTTTTTTTTTCCTGGTTTGGCCTTAGCAACTTAAGGGACGTTTTAAAGGAAAAGAGTCTGGGTGCAAAATCGTGGCATCTTGGTAAGTGATAGAACTCTCCTGGTCTTCAGCAAGACCAGCACAACATTCCAACTGTTGTACCCCGAGCAGACAAACCTTCAAAGCACTGCCAAAGGTAAATAGTTGTGAGCAAAGGAAAGAATACTTCATTTTCCACTTCACCAACGTCTGTAGCAGGGAGAAGAAAAGGAAAATGGAAGAACAAAAGCATTTGGGGTTATTGCTGAATAGTGTTGCTCTTAAAAAGCATCATAAACAGAGGAGGAAAAAACTTTTAGAGAGGAATGTATGCTGATCTCTTTGTTGTCTTTGCTAGCAGACTTGAATATGAAAGCTGTCAGTTTTTTATACTCTGAGAAGTTCATAAAGAATAATTCAACCAATATGTCAGGTCTTAATTATATGATACATCCCATTATAGATAAAATAATGGCATAATTAGATTTGAGCCAAAGGAAAAAGAGCTGCTCTTTTGAAGAGAGACTGCTTTGTTGTCTGAAATCTTGGAGATGAACTAGAGTAATAGGCATGGACACATCCTTGTGATAGTTTTCGTGTAATTGTGTGCACATACAAAAAGAGAAGCTAAACCATCTCTTGATTGCTGGTAGTAAATATCAATGAATGCATTTTAAGAACTGTCATTATATCAAACAAGTGTCCAAAGATTAATGGACTCTTAATTTTCCTGCCTTTCACTAAATAGCTTATAGTACATCTGTGAAACCTCACAGTAAAACTAGCATAAATCATGTTGCACATTATTTTACTTCTCTGTGTATATCCCAGCATAGATCTACAGCCTGTATTTCCCTACCTATAAACACAGTTTCTGTATAGCTGCTTCTGGCAAAGGTATGGCTGCATATGAACTAATAGAAATAGGAAGCATTCTTGGAAACCAGGAAAGTGACATTGGACTAGATATGCAAGCTGAAATATGGGGAAATATGGGTGCAGCAATTTGAAATTGTGATGGTTTTTATATTGCAGGAATGCAAAGAAAGATCAAGCATCGCCAGCCGCTACCTGTAAAATCACTGATGAGTTTAAAAAATCCCGTCCCTATATCCAAAACTTAAATTGAAATAAATTACTTCCTCAGTATAAATTAAATAAAGGCTTTCCCTGTGTCAGGTGACTTGGGGGACAGAATTGCAAGATATCTTTTATTCACAGGTTTTCCCGCATTTAGTAGGTATTATTGGGAAAGTCATTGCCCCTCCCAATGTCTTAGTTTATTCATATAAGGAGGAGATTTGTTTACTTTTCAAAACACTGTATTATAAGAATTATATTTTCCAGTTTGGTTGTGTCTTCTTAAGGGAAGTGTCTAAGAAAGAAATTCCAAGTCCAAAATCATGGCAATTATAAGAATATAAGAATAAGAAATTCTTCAATTATAAGAATAAAGAGCAAAGTAGTGGTATTGCCAGTGTTTCTAAAAAATGCTGCACTTTTTTTTAGTTTTCTGTGTTCTGTTTCTTCAGTGAATGAAAAAAATCATATTCTGTAAATCTGTCTCTTCTCAGTCACACAGCAATTGATTGCAATGAAACTAGACTTTACTGGAAGATACTATTCAGTGTGAGTTTGTATGGCAAACCTCACTCTTGCTTACTCAGTCATTCTAGCCCATGTTTTTCATCCATTTTATTATCAATACTTGACTCTAAACAGCACAGGCATGGAAAAAAGGAAGGTGGGTTATCTGAAATCCCCTTTTCTTCCTTTTTTTTTTTTTTTTACAAAACTAGTGTTTTAACTGAATATCCCTTTAGACATGTATTAACTGTTGAAAACTGATAATGAGCAACTTAAGCTGGGAATATTGTTGGAACATTTAGATAACATTATTTAAAGTCCATTAAAGTATGTATGACCTAAGCCTACTCTAACCAATGGCTCACACTCTAACCAATGGCTCACATCCCTCTTTATATTCTTGCTTTTCATTATATGTGACAAGATTTATAAAGTCTGTCTGCTGCCATTAGGCTTTGGAGCATTGTTTTACCAGCTATTACACAAACAACATGTTGCTGATTTTTATCATTTCTTTTTTTCCTTTACAGTCGATTATTTTGTAGGGCAATATCCTGCCAAGAAAAGTACACTGATATCACTGGGGCCCCACCCAGCTTCCACCACCTCACATTAAATGAAAACTTAAGGCACTTAATTGTGATTTATGTCTGCTAACTTCCATCTATTACATATTTTCCTGAAAACAAATGCCTTTTTAAAACACAGCTGCCTTAGATAATATGCAGTAGTTGGTTTTGCTTTACTGATTGGGAGGCTTCATTACTTTATCACATTTAGCTTGTTTACTTCTTTTAGCAAATATGGCCAAATCTTTTGGATACTCATGACATCTTTCCTGGTTGTCTTCTGTATTTGATACCTTTGTAATGACAGTGTTTCCTACTTCAGAGTCCAAACACAGTAATTTTTAAATGAATAATGCCCACATTCACACCTCTGAAATATCAATTGGTAATATCTGTTCCTATGACCGTGCTGCCATCATACCCACAATATGGATGGTGTCTAGGAGGGGGAAGGAAGAAAAACCACCAGTATGCACCAGCTCTTTAGCCACCATCACTAAATGATGATTGGGCCTATCAAGGAGATTTTGAAAGTGAAATCTCGGCTTCAATGTGCAGGTGAACTTTGAGACCTGAGCATGCTGCCTGTCTTTTTCTTGAGTCACTGAGAAGGTGTGGTGGAAGATTCAAGCTGTTTAAAATTTAGACAAGAAAATCCTGTTATGAGGTACAAGTGCTATATCACCAGGATGGGCAATTCAGTCAGTGGAGATGACTCAGCTCTTTGACTTTGGCCAAGTTACCCCACTGTATCAACATGAAGTCTGTTCTAAAAGTGAAGGTAATAGAGCAACCAAAGGTAGGTTTATTTTCCCAGGGTTGTAAAAAGAAAGCCCAAAAAATATTTGCTGTGACAATGAACAGATTTTTGTTTCTGGTGAGTGATTACACTGCGGAGATTTGTGTTTTTTCTAAAGAAATCTTAACTCACGTTCTTGCAAGAAATGCAAACAGTGGCACAAAATAAATATTTTTTTTCTCCCTGTTTATTCAACTTCCACCGTCTAGGGTCCAGCAGTCATTCCTGAATGCTACTCTTCATCTAGATGAAGTCTACTTTAGTTAAAAACAAGATATCAATAAAGTGCTTTCAGTGATGGGGCTGTTAGAATAAGTTTGGTACCAAGTATGTATACAGATGCTTCCAAAAGCCAGAGTATGTGCCCTTGGAATTTGATCTACCAGGATGGGAAAAAAAAAAAAAAAAGAGCATAATACATTTTTGTGCCTGTGATAAAGAAGTACAACCACTTTGCTGTGTACAGAGCGCACTGCACCATGTCCTCCAGTCAATGTATATAATATTTTTTGGACCATAATAGGGCTTTTCTTTTGTCTCCAGAATCACCTCTCATATCCCACGAGTTTGTTTATCACATGTAGGTCTTTTGATCCCCGTTAAGCAGCTCTTATGAGTAGGTTGAGGTGAAATCTTTCTGTTTCCAAATTAAAATCTGATGAGAGATACAGTTAATTAAATTTACAGTCTGAAAGTCAGCAGTGCCCTATCTTTGATTCTTGTTCAATGGTTTCATACGTTTTTTACAAAGCTAACAATTTTTTTAAAAAAAACCTTTGTCTTTAGCAGTACTTTTTTCCTGCTTTCACTTTTAAACCAATTGTTCTCCCAGCTGAGAGGTATTCTTTCCAATGATTTCCAGTTACATGTACTTTCCATATATTTCAAAACTACCTAGACTGTATATACATTCTCCCCTAATGCTGAAACCCTTAGGTTAACTTCCTAACAAACTTTCTTCTGATATTCCAGGAGCACTTGAGAAGGTAGCAGCCTGACAGTTTCTTTAGATCTGATCCATAACTTTTCCAAACCACTGAAGAGGTGTCTGAAGATTGTGTTCTTCCTGATTTTCTTTACAGGTTCATGAAAATCTAAATTTTGCATAAATTCTGTATGTCTTCTGCCTGACTGTTCATGAATGTTGCTCACCTGTATTTTAGACCCTGTTAGTTTCTAGTTTGGTTAGTATTACAGAATTTGACACTGAGAAGTATTTCCATAGTTTCTTGAGCAAGTTCCTTGCTATTCAAAGGGTGAGGACGTTGCTCTTCTCTCCAAAGATAGCTAGATTTTTTCAAGTATAGTCTTCTGTACTAAAATGGCAGATGAGCAGATATAAGAGTCATGGGATTTATGTGCACTTGAAAATTACAAATTCAGTGCATTCTTTTCTGACAACAGTGTCAGCACAACTATCGCTATTCATGTGATTATCAAACCAGTACCAAGTCTCTGTTCTAAAGCTACAGAAATGCTGATGCTGATATCAAGTGGAACAGCCAATATCTATGGTAAAAAAAAGGTTTTTATTTACATATCAGTTATGTCAACAGAGAATGATCTTTCTTTTACTAAATAGTACAGATCAGATATAGAAAAAGGTAAATGGATTAGGGTTAAAGGTGGAGGAGATAAACAATACTAGTATATATTCTGAATAATTGTTTTACTGATTGGAAGGATTAGTCTTGGTGAGGGCTGAGCAGGAACAGAGGTTAAATTAGGTCACTTTTGGAAAACCTGTGCTTGAGTTTTCTTATGTAGACTTAATTTGTGGATCTATCATACCGCTTAAGTACCAAGTGCACTGCTGGTGCTACATACATTACTACACTTCTTCCTTTTTGTTTACTGACCATTCACATTTAGTTGAAAACTAGTCTGTTTAGATGAGATGTAACCTAACCCAGTGCAATGATCAGGAAAGTTCGATGTAACATTTAACTCAGCCATTATTTTTTCAACTGTGATTTTGTTATTTCAGCAATTTGTACTTCTGGTAAATTAAGCCTGGATGGCTCACCAATGAAGCTAAGTAGTCATCTCATTCTGTGCTGTCTCCCAGGATACTACTCATGTGACCAAGTAGAAGATACAAAAGGTGAAAGTATGTGCTTAAATGGATTGGAATAGGAATAAATTTGGAGTTAATTATATACATGACCAGTTTGACATGTGATGGGTAGTTTGCATATCATGCTCACTGAGGTAGGGTAAGCATTTTTCTAGCAAACAGTGCAACAGAATGAGAATTTACACATAAAGGAAAGTCAATGAAAAGCCACAGACAAAAATCAGCTTCAGTTCACTTGGTAAGTACCATGTAAGCAATTGCTCTGAGCTGAAGAAATTATGTTTTGTCAGAAAAAGAATTGGAAACTCTCTTTGCTTTCAGATGAAACATATCCTAAAAATTTCCTTCTGCTAATTGAGGGTTTTTTTTTGGTTGTGGGTTTGTTCTGGTTTTGGGTTTTGTTTTGTTTTGTTTTGTTTATTTATTTATTTAGTATTTCCTTTATCTTCTATATTCTCCTTCAGTATTGTTTATTTAGGCTATAAACTCTTCAAGAATGGAATTATTATGCAATATACATTTACAGAACTTTGCACAACTAAATTTTATACCTGCTTATAGTAGAAATTTTTTATGGTGAGGGTGGTGAAACACTGGAACAGATTGCCCAGAGAGGTTGCAGATGCCCCATCCCTGGAAACACTCGAGATCTGAGCAACCTGATCTAGTCAAAGATGTCCCTGCTCATTGCTTCAGGATTAGACTAGATGACCTTTAAAGGTCCCTTCCAAACCAAGCCATTCTATGATTCTCTGGTATTATTTTTAGTCTTATTAAAGTACAAGTAATTAATCCTTAAAAATAATACCTGCAATAATGCCATAGTTTAATGCTAACATTTTTGTATGAGTAAACAACATTCTAAATCCTTTTTTCCAAGACTGAAAAAATAAAGTTCATTATTGTTTCAGTTTTTTACTTCACATCATTCCTAAGAAGCCATGATGTTTTGTTATCCTTATTTCATTAGTTCTAGATGTAGAAGCAAAGGAAGTAGAGGAATTCCACCCTTTCACTACCTTGAACTAGTTACTTATTGCCATGAGTCCTTTTAATATTTTAAATGGATAACAGTTGCAGTGTCTTAAAGTGGATCATGGAAAGGACTATATGCTTGTACCTGCCTTACAAAATCTACAAATGAATGAACAAACAGATTAGTGTAAGAAACCAAATAGCCAGGTGGGAGTTTAATGGGCTATTAAAATAAAGTTTTAGGCTCAAAACCCATCTACAAGAAACAGATGCAAGCTTCAGTGATTCACAAATGATAAGCACAATACCATTTAGCAACCACATCAAATATACATAAGGTTGTTCCTCTGGCAATAGCTCCCAACAGACTATTCTAGTTCCCTACAGGAGACAGCAGTGATACCAAAGCAGGAAGGACAGAAAAAGAGCTTTGCTCCATTTATTAACATGTTATACCCTTATGATTAAAAAGAATTTTTCAGTTCCTGTCCAAGACTACATGGAGTTGGTTGTCCAATAAATGGAGATACCTGAAAAGGTAACCGAAATGCTCCTCAACTCATGTCCTCTATTCCTGTCTCAGACTAAAATTGTATTTTACAGTAAATCTAGCCAGATGAAGTTTACAAAGACAAGAAAAAGGGAAGAGCAAGGTCTAATACTGAACACTACTTTTGGACAAATAGAAAAGGAGATACTTTTGGAGCAATCTACTTGACTCAGTGTTTATATGTATATTTTACATTTCCCTCTGCACAATTCTCCCATGGTTCTCTGTCACAGGTATATCTGTTGTTCTCACCCTTGGATACAGGGTACTGAAATTGCTACTGTCTTTGCTGATTAGAATCAACATCTGGAACATAGAATCACAAAATCATAGAATAGTTTGGGTTGGAAGTGACCTTCAAAGATCATCTATCGCCCTGCCATGGACAGGAACATCTTTCACTATATCATGCTGATCAAAGACATGTCCAAGACTGCATCTTGGTTGCAGTCTCCTGGGAGATGTGGTATGTATGTATTCTCACATAAACTGTGTTTACACTGTGGGAGAAAAACTTGTTCCAAAATAGAAGTGACTAAGCTGATCTAGTCAAATTATGTTAAAAATGCAGTGAAGAAAAGACATCTGTGTTTTTTATTCTAATTATCTCTAAACCTGAGTTTAACCTGCTATTTCAGAATAAAGCCCAGGTATCTCATCTTCACTTCTATTTTAACCAAGTTTATCTAGATGAAGATTACATAGCTTTTCCCTTTTTTTAAATGTCTCTAGTAGAATACCCCTAGCCTACACGGTAGGTGTGCCAGCTTTTAAATATTTATGAAAATAATACCAGCTGAATTGCTTTGTATTATGACAGGCATAATACCTTGTACTCATTACCATAAATGTATGCATAAAACTCCTTAGGTTAAAAAAAGTTCCCCTTGATGATAAATAGGTTTTGAAAATCTATTCAAAAGCCAGGCTGATCCATTTCAAGTACTAAAATTTTAGAAGGGCATTTCATCTACTGCGTGTAATTGCAATACAACATAAGATGAAGAGAAATATTAAATGTAAAGGGGTCTGTGAAGAGTTTCACTGAAATCATAAGGACACAATAATATGAGCACAAGGATGCTACTGAACCAGAACAAATGCTGTTCAGATATGGTGGGTAAATAGTATCTCATGTTGTTCACATTTCCTTTCTTTTAATTGCTTTTTTAGTTTAACCATGTGAATGATTAAAAATGGTGGAAAAATAATATTGAAAATCTGCAAATTCCATAAATCACAGTATATTTAAAAGAGGAATTAATAGTCACTTCTGTGCAAAATGCAAAGGCTACAAAATCAGGTCACCACACATTATAAATTTTGAAAACTATGCTATGGATTTGTTTCCAGGCAGAATAATTCAAAATTTCTGAAGGTCAGCTTTATAGTGCACAGTTTTCCCATTCCTCTACTCACGCACACAAATTTTCACACTCTATGTCAGATCCCATGAATGACCTAAGCAACCAGATTAAGAACCTAAACAAAAATTACAGTCCTCATAGCTCCCATTTAGCTGCTGCATAAAGCTGGAGCACTAAAATGATGTTTCCATATCTCTTTTCTTTTGGCATAGCTTCTAGGAACCTGGGATTTTCACCTATTTTCTCAGAACTACCTCAGTTTTGACAGATTTCAGTGTTTTTCTCTGTCACCCAAGTCATGGGTATGCCCAGCAAGCCTCTCCAAAGTAATTGTTCCTTTCATTGCTCTGTAATCCCATGAGAAGCTTGTGATACAACTAACCCCTGCAGGATCAGGTATATTAGAAAATGCAGTTATACTTTTGTATTTTGCAAGCATTAGATACGACTCTTAGGGCAGATCTTGCATTGTCCAACCCGCTTTTTCTTTGGCAGGCTGAATAATTTTTATTTCTCTTTTTTAACATAATGTAGAAAATGGAGGAGACAGTTCCTGCACATAAAATACCCAGCCACTTGGGAGTGGAGTTGCACCAGAATGTTTTGTACCCCCCTCCCCACATATATTACAGAATTGCAGCATCACAGAAGGTTGAGACTGGAAAGGAACTTTCCTGGGTATCTGCGAAGATCACAACACAGCAGAGAGGGAACAATCTAGGAGGTTCCTGGAATGTGTGGAGGATTAATTCCTCACCCAGCTGGTGAGTGAGCCGACCAGGGAAGTTGCCCTCCTGGAGTTGCTGCTTGTGAACAGGGAAGAGCTTGTGGGGGAGATAAAGATTGGAGGCCGTCTTGGGTGCAGTGATCATGAGATGATGGAGTTTTCGATCCTTGGAGAAACAAAGAGAGGGGTTAGTAAAACTGCCACCTTAGACTTCCAGAGGGATAACTTCGACCTGCTCAAAAGGCTGATTAACAAAATCCCTTGGGAGGCTGCCTTGAAGGATATGGGAGTCCAGGAAGGCTGGACACACTTCAAGAGAGAAGTCTTAAGGCACAGGAGCAGGCTGTTCCCATATGCCTGAAAAACAAGCAGGTGGGGAAGGAGATTCGCCTGGCTAAACAGGGACCTTTGGCTGGATCTCAAGAACAAAAGGAGAATCTATTGCCTTTGGAAGAGGGGGCAGGTCTCTCATGAATACGATAAAGATGTAGTGAAGTTATGCAGGGAGAACATTAGGAAAGCCAAGGCACAGCTAGAGCTCAACTTGGCTACAGCTGTTAAGGATAACAAAAAATGTTTCTATAAATTCATTAACAGCAAAAGGAGGATTAGGGAAAATCTCCCTCCTTTACAGGATGCAGAGGGAAACATGATAACTAAGGATGAAGGAAAGGCTGAGGTGCTCAACGCCTACTTTGCCTCAGTCTTTAGCAGTGGAACTGGCTGTTCCCTGGACACCAGCCTCAGGAGCTGGGAGATGGGGAGGGGAAGCAGACTGAGGTCAGCACAGTTGAAGAGGAGGTGGTCAGAGACCTGCTGCACCACCTGGATGCACACAAGTCTATGGGACCAGATGGGTTACACACAAGGGTGCTCAAAGAGTTGGCAGATGTGCTCGCCAAGCCGCTGTCCATGATTTACCTGAAGTCATGGCTAACTGGGGAGCTCCCATTGGACTGGAGGGTGGCAAATGTGACACCCATCTACAAGAATGGCAGAAAGGATGATCCAGGAAACTATAGACCTGTCAGTCTGACCTCGGTGCCAGGGAAGGTCATGGAGCAGGTCATGTCGAGTGCCATTAAATGTCATATAATGGACAACCAGGGGATCAGGACCAGTCAGCATGGGTTTATGAAAGGCAGGTCCTGCCTGACAAACCTGATCTCCTTCTATGACAGGGCAACCTGCTTATTGGATGAGGGAAAGGCTGTGGATGTTGTTTACCTTGACTTTAGCAAGGCGTTTGACACCGTTTCCCACAGCATTCTCCTGGCAAAAGTGGCTGCTTGTGGCTTGGATGGGCACACGCTTTGCTAGGTAAAAAACTGCCTGGATGGCCGGGCCCAGAGAGTTCTGGTGAACAGAGTTAAATCCAGTTGGCAGCCGATCACGAGTGGTGTCCCCCAGGGCTCGGTTTTGGGGCCACTCCTGTTTAACACCTTTATTGATGATCTAGACGAGGGGATCGAGTGCACCCTCAGTCAGTTTGCAGATGACACCAAGCTGGGTGGGAGTGTTGATCTGCTCGAGGGTAGGGAGGCTCTGCAGAGAGACCTGGACAGGCTGGAGCCATGGGCTGAGGCCAACTGGGGGAGTTTCCATAAGGCCAAATGCCGGGGGCTGCCCTTGGGCCACAACAACCTCCAGCAGCGCTACAGGCTTGGGGAGGAGTGGCTGGAGAGCTGCCAGTCAGAGAGGGACCTGGGGGTGCTGATTGACAGCCGGCTGAACAGGAGCCAGCAGTGTGCCCAGGGGGCCAAGAAGGCCAATGGCATCCTGGCTTGTGTCAGCAATAGCGTGGCCAGCAGGGACAGGGAAGGGATCTGACCCCTGTACTCGGCACTGGTGAGGCCGCCCCTCGATTCCTGTGTTCAGTTTTGGGCCCCTCACTACAAAAAGGACATTGAATGACTCGAGTGTGTCCAGAGAAGGGCAACGGAGCTGGTGCAGGGTCTGGAGCACAGGTCGTACGGGGAGCGGCTGAGGGAACTGGGGGTGTTTAGTCTGGAGAAGAGGAGGCTGAGGGGAGACCTCATCGCCCTCTACAGCTACGTGAAAGGAGGTTGCAGAGAGCTGGGGATGAGTCTCTTGAACCAAGTAACAAGTGATAGGACAAGAGTTAATGGCCTCAAGTTGCACCAGGGAAGGTTTAGACTGGATATTAGGAAGCATTTTTTAACAGAACGGGTTGTTAGGTGTTGGAATGGGCTGCCCAGGGAGGTGGTGGTGTCCCCATCCCTGGAGACGTTTAAGAGTTGGGTTGACATAGCGCTGAGGGATGTGGTGTAGTTGGGAACTGTCAATGTTAGATTAATGGTTGGACTGGATGATCTTCAAGGTCTTTCCCAACCTAGATGTGATTCTGTGATTCTGTGAACTCTGGCTCAAGCAGAGCCACCTAGAGCTGGTTACCCAAACCATGTTCATGAAGCTTTTGAACGTCTCTACGTATGTCAACTCTACATCCTCTTTGTGCAACTTGTGACAGTGCTCAGTCACCCTCACAGTAAAAATGTGTTTCCTGATGTTCAGAAGGAACCTTCTGTGTGTTTCAGTTTGTGCCCATTGCCTCTGGTCCTTTCACTGAGCACCTCTAAAAAGCGCCTGGCTCCCTCTTATTTGCGCCTTCTCTCCAGGTACTTATAGACATTGATGAGATCCCCCTGAGCCTTCTCTTCTCCTGGCTCTCTCAGCCTTTCCTCACAGGTGAGATGCTCCAGTCCATTAATCACCTTTGTGACCCTTCACTGCTGTCTCTTCCATACATCCATATCTTTCTTGTACTGCAAAGCCCATAACTAGACACTTTACTCCAGGTGTGGCCTCACCAGTGCTAAGCAGAGTCAAAGGATCACCTCCCTCAACCTGCTGGTAGAACTTTTTCCAGTGCATCCCATGATACCATAAGCCTTCTTTGCTGCAAGGCCACATCACTGGCTTATGCTCAACTTGGTGTCCACCAAGACCCCAAATTCTATTTCTGCCAAGCCGCTTCTCAGCTAGGTGGTCCCCAGCATATATTTGTCAATGAGATGGTGCATGTGATCCCTGCACCATCAGGGCTAGTAGTTGAGTTGCCTACATCCTCAGAAAGTGCTCTCATCACATTTTTGATTATTGATGTTACCTCTTTCTGCCAGGTCCTTAGACAAAGTCCCCTGGGACTCTTGAGGAAAAAAAAAAACCCAAACAACAAACCAGCAAGAACATAGACATAAGAATTTTGAATTCTTAGTCAATAGGGCATTTCTCTTCAGTATTTTCTTGGTGGATAAGTTTGCCTTGTGGACATAATGGCCTCCGGATACACCTTGCTGACTGCAGAGGCTGTTGCAAATCTCATTGAAGAGGTCAGTCACCCACCCATATATCTTGAACGTAAATGTCCCAAAGTTACAAGCCAGGCATAAAACCCTGTAGAGCTGATGGGAAATATCCTGTCAGCTTCTTTAACCTCTGGATTCAGCCCCGTAGGATACATTGCCACTGAAATCAGGGGGTTTTCTTAGGCAGTGCAATGAGCAGAGCTGGTCACCATGAGGCAGAATGCACTACTGGGCACTGCAAAGTGACACTTGGGGCTAAAGGGAGTGGAAGGTGCCCTTCAGCTTTTGGTGAGTTCGGTGCAGGGCCAAAAGAGTACATCGGCACTGGACAATGCTGTAAAACCTACTCCCAAAAATAAGCACAGGTTTCATCACTGCGATAGCAGATGAATATTCCTACAGATTTTTTATTTTAATGCTAATATTGACTTGCCTCCCTAAAATTATTTGGAAATCCATTAGGAAATCCTTTAGGAAAATGTATTTGCCCCTCAGCATCACCTGGTACCTTTCCAATAATCTTGCAGTGACCTTTCTCCCACTTAACTGGAATACTTAAACTGCACAGACTACCATGTTGATTTGCTAAGCAGGATTAGGGGAAGAAAAATAGCACTTAACCTTGTTTAGAGAAGTGAGATATATTTCAGACTAGAGGATCAGACCCAATCTATAATGGATGTAGTTAGGCTTGTATGTACTCAGTTTAGAGTTAAAAACAACAGTAAACTCTCCTTAGAGTAATGTGTCTCTGTGCTTTAAAGTGCTATCAGCACTGAGGAAGGGAAGCATTCTCAGGGATTAACTGCTAAAGTGCTACAAAAATAGCTGTACCAAATATACAATTAATTTTTTAGGCATGCAGACCTATATTTAAACTGCTGTATTTTTTATGATTTTTGTAAACAAAACTTGTGAGAAAAAATACCTACTTTTAAACAATATCTAAGTATCATTTTAATTTTGTTTCCAAAAAACATTAGATGATCCTTGTGAGGCCATTCTAACTAGAGATATGCTATAGTCTTTGAGATTTTAAATTTCACCTATAGGTTTTTAAAGAAACAACTGAATTTCAAACTGTAATCTTGCCTGATAAGTAAGCAGGTTGTTGAGCAAGTAAATGAAAAAAAAAAAATAATCAAAGGAAGACTGTGTGTGAAAGGTACACAATATAGTGTTAGTAACATCGCCACCTGACTGCATAACTCTCAACTTGTGTCACTTAAGGAAAAATGTAAAATGTTTCCCTTTATTGCCTTAAAAAAAAAAAAAAAAAAAAAAAAAAAAAAGTTCTGCTTCTCTAAATTTATAAGCATACACACTCTCATGCATACATACACATGTACACACACATATACAGGAACCCCTATAATATTTGGAGTTGTTCTTAAGGCTCCTACTTTTGCATCAGCTCAGAAAATTTTGTGTTTCCCCTAACTGTTAATAAGAGCAGTAACATCTCTTAGAATTCCTTTTAAGTACACGATCTCTCTTTCACACCTTCATGCACACAAACACATGCACAGCATGTAAGCCGGAAGAAAGAATGGGACAAGAATAGAATTAAGTTTCTTTACTAAGCTGAATTTCCAGTTCATCTATTTATAGTAACAGTGGGGCATAAGCTAAATAGCATTATGCAGGTTTATGCAAATTGTTTAGGATGAAAGTGGAGCACAGGTGATGAAAAATAAATATAGCATTGAAGGCCACCGGAAATCTGTTTTAATGTTGAGCAATGATCTGACTGAAGGAATAGTAAACACAGCTACAACATAAAGATGTCTTTTTACTTTTAACACCCAGCAGTTGTTACCTTAAAGAGGAGGGTGGCTCCATCTTGAGGGTTTAAACTCAAAATAGATCCTGTAACATACGTGCTGTTAATTTGACCTAATTAGTTGTTGTTAGTTGCAGGACTTGCATGAAGAATCTAATTAAATAAATTAGATAGAAAATAAAGGGAATCTTGGCCCTTGGAGGAGATCCAGTGGAACAGCAGTTTAATATCTGATACATGACATTTCTGGATACTCTGCACATTGCAAGGCGGTGTTAGAGGTGAATCTGTAGTGTCTTCTGTGACTTAGCCTTCTGTAACAAGCTTATCCTTCTATTTGAAAAGCATCATTATGATTTTTTTAAATTCTGGGGGATTGTTTCCTTGGGTTTACAAAAAAACAAAGGAATATATCTGTATTCCTTCCAGTGACTAAGTGCAAGTACTAATTGGCAGGGAATACACTGGTTGTCTGCAGTATGCTATGTCTTGAATCTATTGTTAGCCTCATAGTTATCATCAGAAAACACTAAAATTAGTATAAAAGAGCAGTTTTTTTCCTCCAGTGAGAATTGACTACAAATGTATTACTTGTTGTTGTAGTTGTTGTTAAATTCATATTGTCAGTGTACTTCTGACTTTTTGACAGGAGGCTCTGCAAATGAAAAGATGCAGGCTTTAAAACACTTACTGAGGAAAAACTCCCAAGTGAAATCAGTGTGGAGTGCTGCCCAAATCAGAAGTCCAGAAGGGAGCCTCAGGTCTGGCACTTGAAGAAGCTATTTACAGAACTGCTAATGAGTGCACTGTGATGGAAAGTCATAGCAGAACACATCCGGAATATAACCAAGAGTGAAAACTAGACATAATGAAAATATATACGGGGAAAAAAATTCTTGAGAAACTGATAGCCTTCATTTAAAAAAAACAACAAAAAAAGCTGTATACTAAACTTTCATTTAATAAATAATAATACCGTGCTGTAGAATAAATGATTCAAGAATATGTGTGCAGTATAACTTAGAGATGAGCAAAATATGAGGAGACCAGATATGGTGAATATTAATTACTATTTAATATGTATCTATTTTTAAATTAATTTATCAGAAAAAATGTCTAGGACTGAACCATGAAATTTTTCTCTTTATTTTTGTTCACATCTTGGATTTTCCTTTTCAAGGGATTCAAGAGGTTACACTAAGCAAAATGCACTCTGAAATACACCTAAACTACTTTTCACTAGGCAAACAAGAATGCTGTAGGCTTTGAACAGAGCCATGGTCTTACCTTAGAAAATGGCAATATGAATATAAAGAGGAACAGAAACCTTCCTTAGGAAATAAGCACAGTTATCGTATTAGGGCTAATATAGCTGCAGTGAATACGAAAACTTCCCTTGATTTCATGGAACACGGTCAGAGATGTGTAATGTTGACAAACACCATCAGGGCCCTCGTTCTAGGCATTTGCAGAACTCCTAGAATGAGAACTGAACACTTGACATGGAAGCAAGAAGAATTAAAAATTCCAACTGGTCTCAATTTTACCGAGTATGTTTTTACAACCAAGGGATTTTTGAGAATGCCTTAGTCAATCAGATCACCTGCGAAACAGAAACTGTTACCAAATCTGCTAACTGATTTGGGAAATATTCATAGTTCTGTTGCATGAACAAGTACTGAAATGTTGAGGGAAAAGGGTTGGGTTTGTTTTCTTTGTTTTTCTGAAAGGATTCGCAAATGGAAACTTTTGGTAACTCAAAAATATTTTGTATGTTGCCTGATATCTGATGCAGCTTCATATAATGGTGTTTTTTGTGAGATATCGACTGTAGAGTTGGCTCAGAAAAAGTCTGTTAACCAAGCTGACCACGAAAGATAAAATAATAGCTTTATTGAAGGAAACAAACACAACTGCCCTTGGAATGGAATGTGATTCTGAAGATACCAATAGTAAGGCAGAAAGATCTGCCTTACTAAAAGGAAAGAAGGGAAAAAGTTGTCAGCTGCTTCAGGCTGACATGTGATATTTCTAGGTTCCAGACTGCAGTGCAAAGATCCCAAGGCAGCCCTGAACAAGCTGTCTCCAGACCTGGTTTCTGCACAACGATGTAAACATAGTAAGAAGCCTGAGCTGGCAAACTGACACAACTGCAAGGCCATGTAATGTGCAGGTACATGGGTTTTGGTACCTCTGCATGGAGCTGCATTGCACCATGAGAGTGTACCAGAACATTCATAGCCAGCTGAGAGTGGCTGCATCATACCCTCTTGTGCGCTATTTTCCACTGAAAAAGGAGTAGGCTCTAACTCACACATCCAAAACAAAATCACAAAAGTAGATGGTGTGAGCGCTGTGTAGGTTTTGCACATAGTTTGTGATTTCTTGTTTTGCTGTTGAGTTTTTTAAACAATATGTATTATCACTGTTGTGTATCCCTTGACAAAGTATGCTGCAACTGTTTTGAAGAAGCTTTGAAACCTTTCATGTGTCATTTCCATGTTGTTACTGTCCACAGAGTCATGAAGGAAAAATCCTGGCATTTTGTTGAGGTAACGGGGAGGATGCAGTAGGGAGTGATGAGTCAGAATCATGGCCAGATGGGATGTGGTATTTGGGAAGCCCCTGAAAACTGTGGCTTACTAGAGATCATAGAAGAACAGTCAATGAATTCCTCCTAAAAATGCACCAACACCCTTTCCTGAAATTTTGCCTATATAATAGTCTTCAGATGGCTCTAATTTTAGATGAAGAATAGATAAATCAGTGTTGATGCAGTACTGATAGAGGAAATGAATGACTTGTCAAAAGCTGGAAGGATCCAGCTGACCTGCTATAAATCCATGTTGGCTGAAAAGCACGTTGCTTGCTCACTGGAGAGATTCATTAGTATTAATATATAAGGTCAGTAGGTCACACAAGTCTCATGCTCTCCTGGAAGGCTTAGAATAGAAGACAGAGGTAGAGGATTCAAATGCTCTTAATGTCTGTACTCTCTGCTCAGCAGAGGACTGGAGAAAACCCAGTCCCATTCTCTGCTGGAAAATTAGCCACTTTAACCATATAATGTTTTGGTCAAATCTCCTAAGTGCTTCAGCAGCAGTCTTGTCTGACAAGTGACTTGAGGTCAAGGCCTTAATGTAATTTTCTTCTCATTTGATTTTTTTTCTCCAATAGATTACACAATTAAATAGACTTCTATACAGATAGAATTGTGATTAAAGTAGTCTGAGTGCAAAAATACTCTGTAGTCCAAAGGAAACCGAATGAGCAAAAGTGCTGCTGTTAGACCTGAGCAGAAGCTAAGGCACAGGTTTGTCACTGAGTGGTTAGTGTTACAACCTAAATTTACCCTTGAAGGACTCAAATTTGTTCTGGGTACCTTAGGTAATTGTTCATCTCTTAAAACTGGTTCTTGTATAAAGAAGAACAAAGGGAAGTTTAAACCAAGAAGCTGTTTTGTAGAACAGTGCTCAAGTTAAACACTAATGTGTCCTAACAACTGAAGTTGTAGGTGTTGTAAGGCTTTCACTTACTGTCGCTGGGCAAAGTTTATTTCAGCTCAGTAGTAGAAACTCTCTAGTTAGGTGAATTCAAACTTGCTCTAAACTTGTTTAACTGTGGAAGCGGTATATATCAGAACTAATTTTTTCATTTATTCTCCATAAGAGTGCATGCAACATAAACGAAACTTTAAAATCTGAGTTAATTTTAAGGAACGGCTTTTATGATGCTCGTAACATCCATTCAAACAGTATTTCAGTAGCCTGACAGAAGTCAAGTCTGTATTTCTTGAAATAACAATGTGAATGTAGTCCCCATACTGATTCCAGATGGAATCTGTGCATGATTTGAAAAAAACATGCTTTCACTTTTTTCAAACCTTCAATTTCCCCAAAATCTAGAAAAAACAGTGACTGTATTTCAGAGATACATGAGACGATGGAGGTCTCTTGAATTTATTTTTTTTTAAAGTCTGGCCATTCCTACCACTTTCTACAGGACCTCCTCTGTCCTGCCCATATCACTGCTTTTATCTCGCTAGACACATTTCTGTGGTAGCATTAACAAGCTGTGCCTGCTAGAATGAGTCTGCAGAAATTTCTCAATAGCTTTATGCAGAGTCCTTACTCTTACTGTCAGAGGGGATGAGAAGAAAAAAGATTCCTATCCCTGTCTCAGATGATAGAGCATGGCATTCTGTTATAAGTAGGCAATACTAAATATGGATAAAAGATGAAGATCTTTGCAATCCTTACTCAGATAAAAATTAACCCAAGACAAAAATTCAAAGTTTGATGCCAAACTTTGATCATGCCTAATTCTAAAATTGTCATGAACCTGAAACGCTCTAGTTCTATGAAAAGAATTGCTTCCAAAGATGATCTCCAGCTAATGCATCAGGCAATGAATGCTTGAAAC
The DNA here is from genome assembly GCF_003259725.1 of Athene cunicularia. Classification (NCBI taxonomy): domain Eukaryota; kingdom Metazoa; phylum Chordata; class Aves; order Strigiformes; family Strigidae; genus Athene; species Athene cunicularia. The sequence goes on along the minus strand of NW_020799095.1, from coordinate 50,880,581 downwards.
TGTTGGAGGTGAGGAGTTACAAAAAGCAAGTATCGAGTTCAGTAAAGTAAAACAAAATAGACAGTGAAAAATAAATAATTATTAAATGCATAATCTATATCACAAAGTAAATAAAAATAGATGTTCTAAAACTCTGAGCAGACCTTTAATTTAAGACTACTCCTAAGGTCCAAGTAGAGAGATTTCTTAGTGTAACCTAGATCCATATACCGCCCAACTCTCTATGAAGAAATGTTTTCCACTTCCAGTGACTCAAACAACCAGCTTGCCTCTTAGGAAAAGGCTGAAAAAACAGATGCCGAGGGTGATAAAGCTGGGCTCTAATCGCCCTTTCCTGTCAATACTACATTTACTCCCTGAGAAGTCTCTGGTTACGAATGCAAGGACATTCAATGGGAAGATCTGGCTTGGACCTGGACAACATCCAGAACTCTGAGGGCATCAAAACCAACCAGGTATCTTCCTTAGAAATGAGCCAGAAGTGCAGTACAGACCACAAAGTGGTGTTCACCGTTCACAAACTCCCAACCAGGCTGCTGTCATACGCAGTAGATAAGTCTGGTCAGAAAATACAGCACTGTGTCAATTGCATTCCAAAAGTTTTACAGCTAGATATTTGCTTTCAGACAAAGGTTCTGAGATTTCTTCTTTATATTTGTGGTATCAGGTGCTAAAAATTCTTCACTATGCAGGCTAAGGTATTTGGCTTGTGATGTGAAACAGTGCATAAAGGATGGAAGAGTTTCATTAATCAGTGTGGCATTTCCATATTCCTACAGTGTCTAAGGAAGATGAAGCTTCAACAGTTCACTGCTTCCCCTTAACCTAGTAAGAATGGAGATGTGTATGTCTTGTACATATGGGCCTTCTCTGCTGTATGTACATACTAACTAACCCAACCGGAGGTTTTAAGAAGCATGAAAATAATCTAAACCACAGGGTGCCTTGTAGGGAATTACCTTCCATTTTCCAAACAGCAAGCTGAGAGCTAGAAAAACGAAATGATAACTGCTAGCATGACAGCTCTTTCAGTGGCTTGTTCCTAAGGCTGGGCAGCTAGGTGCCACCTCTTATGCAGTATGAGATGTGAAATATTAATTCATCCCTCAGGATGTATGAGCTCAGAAGAAAGCTGAGGGCAGGTGAAAATGTAACAATGTGTATTTGTCTAATACATGTGTGACTTAAGTGTATTTATGCACAAAAGTGGTCAAGGAGATGAATTTTATTAGCTTTCCAAACACACTGGAGATACTGCAAAACAAAGGAAACCTTTTTTGTTAGATTTAATTTCATTTCAGCTAAACATCTCTTCCTGTTTCCAGCACTTGGGTCAGCAAATCCAATCCCTTTTACTTTCTTCCTGAAGGAAGTTACAGAAATCTAAATACCAGCTATTTTTACAGTTCTGCAGTGTTTGACAGCCTAAGTCACAGTCTAGGAAACAACCATGAGTGGTGTCACATGAACATAAAGTAACAGTCATTGTCTCAAGTGTGAAATATTTTGAATCCGTAACACACAAACTCCAGCAACGTTGATTCATTCCCTTTTCCTAATGAGGTCTGTACAGGTTCAAAAGAATGACTGCATACTGAGTCTGGAGGGCTAAGACTAACATAAAATACTAAAATATTAATATAAAAAACTATGTTGCTTTAGATCATCTATCAGAGATTTTTTTTTTTAAGCTACTTTCCTATACAGAAATGAAGTACCAACATCATTCACTGCTGTAACAAATCATAAAGAATTCCTGTCTGCTGTTGATCTTAAGGCTCTTCAGCCCAAATCCAGAACCAGAACTTGACATCACTGACACAAAATACCAGCAATTAGATCTTCAACATACCCGTGATAGTAGGATTCTGCTTTGATTCTGGAAAGTATTCCTCTACTATCTTTGAAAAGCCAATGTTTGTAATCTATTAAAGTCTTCTAGTTTGACATTTTTCCTAGCCCTGATTCTTACAAATGCTTGATCCAAAGCCAAAAGAAACACTGGCGTCCTTTCTCTACTCTTAGTGAGTCTGGAATCAGTCTCATAATCCCAAAATTAGATGCAGTGGTTACAGAAAAGAATATTGTATTGTATTCTTTGGTGGCAACTTTGTAACAGTGGTATGTGGTAGCAGCATTATAGACAGAACTGGAAGGTTTCTTTCAAGAATAAAACAGACTCCCAACTTAAGGTTTTTTTTGATGAGGCATCACATGCAATTTTGTGGGGGATGATAAAATTAACTCCTGTCACGAGAGTCGCCCTCCAAGGCCACTGACTGCTTTGTACTCCCAGCCAGGTAGAAGCATGCACAGAAATGTGTTTTCTTGAAAATTTTCTCATTCACTGCACTTTTTCCAACTGCTTCAGAATCTAGGAGGCGAAACGAGTAAAATCAGCATGTTTATTCAGGCAGATAGGGCTTTATTTCTCAAAGGAAGCAGGATTAACCTATGTTTATGAATTTAAGTGTATCTATTTACATATGTATCTATACTCACAGGTATTTCTATGACCTTATAGGTTTTGTATATTTATGTGTCTTTAAATAAAAACAAAGGCAGGCGGGCAACACCGGGCTG
>NW_020799095.1:50786602-50877948 GCF_003259725.1 Athene cunicularia | reverse complement strand
CACACACACACACACACACACACACACACACACACACACACACACACACACACACACACACACACACACACACACACACACACACACACACACACACACACACACACACACACACACACACACACACACACACACACACACACACACACACACACACACACACACACACACACACACACACACACACACACACACACACACACACACACACACACACACACACACACACACACACACACACACACACACACACACACACACACACACACACACACACACACACACACACACACACACACACACACACACACACACACACACACACACACACACACACACACACACACACACACACACACACACACACACACACACACACACACACACACACACACACACACACACACACACACACACACACACACACACACACACACACACACACACACACACACACACACACACACACACACACACACACACACACACACACACACACACACACACACACACACACACACACACACACACACACACACACACACACACACACACACACACACACACACACACACACACACACACACACACACACACACACACACACACACACACACACACACACACACACACACACACACACACACACACACACACACACACACACACACACACACACACACACACACACACACACACACACACACACACACACACACACACACACACACACACACACACACACACACACACACACACACACACACACACACACACACACACACACACACACACACACACACACACACACACACACACACACACACACACACACACACACACACACACACACACACACACACACACACACACACACACACACACACACACACACACACACACACACACACACACACACACACACACACACACACACACACACACACACACACACACACACACACACACACACACACACACACACACACACACACACACACACACACACACACACACACACACACACACACACACACACAGACACGCTCACGCACACGCAGGGTGGCTCCTGGGAGACGGGACCTCTCGGCTTTGTCCTCCGAAGGAAAACCGGGGCGGGCAGGGGAGGCAGCACGGCCGCTTCCCCGCCGGGGCGGGCGCAGGAGCACCGCATGCACGGGCACTGCAAGTCCAGTGTAAGTGGGGAGTAACACCGCTTGACTCGGTACAAACTTGGCACACGCAGGACGCTGCGTGTGCTATTACTATCACTGCGATCGGGGTGATTCCTATCCTCGCCGTCTCTCTCGGCCGTGGACCCTTCCTGCCCACAAGCCACCTCATGGCGGGGGCTCTGCAGAAACGATCTGAAATAGGTGGGACCACTCAAAGGAGGAAAACCCCCTCGCTGTTCTCCCGCCGAGCGAGGCATTCCCCCTTCAGCTTCCCCAGGGCAGCTGCTGCCCCCTTTCCACAGACGTTACCTGCTATGTCAGTGAACTTCCCAGTGGTACCCTTTCCCCTCAGAATTAGTCCAGCAAAACCTCCCTCTGCAGCAAGCATCTGTGGAAACATGCTGCTGCACTCTCCCCCCCCTCCCCCGAGTAGCTATTTATAGCCCTGCAGGGCTTTCTCCGGCTCCCGTGGCCTGATGGGCCGCACTGTCAGGGGGAGGAGGATGGGGAGATGCGCGTATCGGAAACGCTGGGGCTGGGGGTCGGGGTTTGCTGGCTTAAGGCTCTGTTACGTGGTGCCTCTGAACCACTGGGCAAGAGAAATTGAAAAATTTTTGTGTCCTCCCTCGCAATGCGTTATTTCAGCCCTCAGGGGAAGCACGGCGGTTCTGGGGTCTAGATTGGTGTTAAAAAACAATTTAATCCATAATTGAAGTATACTTAGTACATTACTTCTGCTGAATCCTGGTGTTATTCTCAATGGCTGTGTAAGGCTGTGTTGTGGTGCTGGAAAGCACGCTGTTGGTATGGGCATAAACACTTCCATAAGCAGAATTGTACACCTTTGTGCCTAGAACTGTGAATTCCTTCTCATTCCTTACATGCTCACACAGACACACACGCCCCAGCGTGAAATACATGCACGTAATGGAGATACACAGAGACAATCAAAAGAGTGGGGTTACTGAGACAAACAGGATTATTCATGGCTTCACACTGCTGAGCTGGTGGACAAAATAAATTGTATATTTTGAAGGGGGAGAGATAAGCTGAGCTTTATGATTTACCCAGATAATCTGATGGTCTATTTTTAAATGCGTGATTTAGAGTTTCCATGAGAGGGAGATCTGATGAAATGCAGGAGCACTGAGAGGAGCCTTCCTTAAAAGCATCCAAATGGATGGTAAAAAACACAAGGATATTTCTCTCCAAGTAGGGCTGAAGATAGCCCTATTTTTACTGGAGTACCAGTTTGTCCTTATGGGAGTCCAGACTATCCTGGATGCCCTGACACGGAGGTAGATTTTCCTTGATGCCAAGTTGCAGCTCAGTGTGGCACCTGCTGTTCTAGGCAAACAACATAAAGAAGCTGACAATAACATCTGCTCACTAAATTATCTAACCAAGGTCTTGAATGTGAAACATTTTGAAGAGGGGAAATCTGCTAAATCTCTTTCTTCACACTAGTTTAACTCAGTTAATCAATTGGTGAGAAGCTGTCTTAAAAATACATAGAAATAGTTGACTAGTGGCTGATGTAACACATGTGTTTCTTCTTCACCATGCTCTCCCCCACCAAAGTAATTTCAGTAATTTGTATGCAGTCCCCAGAGCAGTATGCTTTGCTGATAACATGAGGGAGAAATCAGCTCTGAGTCAAGCAAAATAACCGGTTTGTGAACTTGTGTCACACAGAAATGCACATTGATTTATTGCATATTGGCAAACAAATGTCTTCTGCTTTGAAGACTATCTCTGCATATGGAAGGGACTCTTCCCTTACACAGAAGCTGGTTTTTCTTTTCCAAAGAACAATTTCACAATGCTTGAAAATTTAATATCATGTAAAGGCCGCATCATCTGAATTTTATTTGCTTGGCCTGAAAGTAGCCTGAGAGTAGATCAGCCTTTTCTGTAAAGGCTAGAATGGATTCTGGCTCACAGTCTGGATCTGCTTCCCAGTCACTGGATTGTATCTTGACCATCCAAGTACTTGTAGACACAGTGTGCAGTTGGCCTGTCAGGGAGCAGGACTGCTCTATCTGGAGCTGCAATAGTGTGAATGACTGTTCTTTCTCTCAACATCTTGTACCCTAGCCTCAAGGAAGCAGGTGAATCTAAATGTTAAATAGAAATCTTCTGTATCCACAAATGCATAAGCACCTGCACCAACCACTGAGGCCAGTGTTCTGTTAAAGAACGCTTTAATTTTGGGGTGATTCAAGCAGGGAACCAACTGTATTTTTCTTTAGCCTGAGCTTTATGAGAGTGCAGATCTAGTAACTTCCATTGAAGTTACACTGCCGAGTTGTCAGCAAGACCAAGCACTCCATGTTGTTTGACATTCAACTCATTAAAAAATGGGCATAGCCAAGTTAAGGGGTTCGTTCTGAAGTGGGCTTTTGGATGCACATCTTCTATTCCATGCTATCTGAGGAATCACCATTTGCAAATCTTTGAATGTCAAAAGCCTCACTGACTTCAGTAGTGCTGAATCAGACCCTGAGGTGGGACTCATGGTGTGCTTTTTCCATTCATATAAATGTACAAACCCTTCAGCATATTAAAATCAATAGATCAGCTCATTGTGAGAGAAGTTTGTAATGAAGTCTACACATTTAATTTGCAAGTGATAGTTTTCTGACAGCATGGTGTTGTCTCCAGGTGGTTGGTGGAGATCACAGGCTCATTTTTTCTAGCTCTCCCCACCATTAGATGTTATGTCATGTCAGAGTTGAGACACAGGTATGTGTTAAAGCAAGAGGAGAGGAGGAACGCCAGTGCAGGGAGACAAAGAGAGCTGGAGGAGTAATGTGGCAGAACCTGAGCTTCATGTTTCCACACAGTAGCTGTTTTTTTCAGTGAATAAAAGACTACAATCTGCTAATCTGCCTTATTTATTTCTTAAGAGAAATGTAGTAATCGATTATATATATATATATATATATATATAAAAATAAGTGGAATAATAAAAATATGCAAAGTATTTGTGGGCAACCTGACCACATTTGGAGTAAGTTCATGGCAAAAGGCATGCTGACTTCACAGCTGGTTTTGCATGTCTTATTTGACACTGTGACAAGGGTGTAAATAGTGTGTATAACCAATAGCACATTGGTCATGTTAGTCGGACTCATTCACTTCCTTTGGAGTCAAGGAACAAAACGCCCATGCCGTATGATGTGACAAAGGTATCCCCAGGCTTCTGAACCTACAAATGAAGTTTTGACAGCTTAGACACTGTCTTTTTTTTTTTCCCCATACATCCTCCACATATATGTTAGGTGCTTCAGAGCAGTTACAGAAATACAGAACCCTGCCCCAAGGAGCTTAGTCTAATTTTTTTTGTGATGCAGTGAGTGGGTGTTAGAGACATTAAGGCCAGATGGGGTGAGGAAGGCAAAGGCTGCTTGCAGAAATTACTCCATGTGGCATGTGCAGAGTTTCATGACTTACTGTTCAAAAACATTTTTGTCTCTCTAAATATTTCTGTACCCTTGATTTTTTTTAAAAAATATCTGCTTATTTCCAGAAAATTCAAAAGAAAGCCATACACCAACAAAGTGCCCTCACACATTTACAGAAGTCTTTGTGAAAGAGCAAATCTACTGTGAAAACCAAAATTCCAACATGTGACAAAACATAGAAGAAAGAAAGGTGGTATCATAAATTAGAGAAAAGTAATTTTTTTTTTCATCAGTGTGGTGAAATAAATGTAGTATTTTTCTGTCTGTATTTAAAACTGGTTTTATGCATGTATTGATTCATTTGTATGACTAGCACTTTTATGGGTTCAACAAGTATCAAAATTGTAGTGGGGAGTGGGTAGACTATGAAAAGGATAACATGGAGGAAACTGGTAACAGTTATTTAAAATTATTTATTTAAGAGTTATGGTTTTATTTTGTCTTAACTCTGTGGGTTAGTGTGAAGTAGGCTTGAATATCACAAGAAATTATCATGCCAAAGTTGATCTTATTTCTGCTAATGTTTAAAATGTAATTAATGAACACATCACTGACAGAACTGTTAATCTTTACACCTTTGTCACTCACACAAAAGGTAGAGTCTAGCAGCCTAATAAAAAAGGTTGCAGATCAAAGACAGCTCATCTCCATTGTCTTTATTACTCAATGCAAAGCTTAGGTTTTCCTCTTCATGTGTACTGCTGAGGGACTGTACTAGCTCATTCTTTTTGGTGATTTTCAAATATTAGTATCAGGAATATCTCTAGTATTGCAAACATATCTATGCACTAATAATCTGTTTGAATTTGCTGTTTTTCTTCTCTTTCCAAAGACTGGGACCACTGTTCTTATAGATTCTCAATATCTGTATGTAACTCTAATTAGTCTGTATTAAAAGATTGGTGATTTTTTTTTTTTTTTCCCAGTCAAAGTGGAATCTTACTATTAATTATTGGCATGGGGATTGCCAGGTGTTGACCACATTCCTTTAATCTACGGGCTGAAGTATAGGATCCTCTATGGAATGTAGAGCTCAGTGTCTTTTTCCACATAGAGATTAATATGCTCTTGGCTTCTGGAGTCTGCAAACTGCTGACACTGCTACTCTTCATGGGTTTCCAAGCAGTAACAGCATGCTGATGGTTCTGCACGCTTGAGAAACAAGAAGCCTTCAGGATGCAAGAATCATACAGACTTGGAGAAATAGTAAATAAAAAATAACTTATCTGTTAAGTTGATTTGTTTTTCTCCTATTTAACAGCCTGGAAAGAATGCAGCTTCCCTCCAGTGAATGTCACCATATTAAAAATTTTATAAGAATTTGATTTTTTTGGTAGCAGTTCTTTGCAATGATTTGTCATAGCACCTTTGTATGGATACTGGTGGCTAGTGTATTACTGTTTGTACTGCAATAACACTGTTGGGTCCCCATGACGGGCCAGATGCCTGTTAACTAGCCCAGTGAATAAATACATGACAAAAGGACAGACTTTCTCCTTGGCTCCACCTCTTCTTCTCCCATTCTGTACTTTTCATTTGGAAGAAACTTCCCATGGAAATGTAAATTGAATTTGCTAATGTAAACTCTGACTTGTTAAACATCTCTTAACTTATCTTAGTCATTTTATGCTCAAAATCCTGTTCCTGGACAAAGAGGAAATGCATCTTGTATAAATCTAGGATTATTTTTTTTTTTTAGTGTAATTGAAATCTTAACTAGCTAGTCAAATGATCATTAATAGGCTAGATCCTATTATTACCAAAGAAAAACAGGGCAGAAAATGTTTTAATAATAATAATAATAATAATAATAATAATAATAATAATAATAATAATAAAGCAGCTAACATTGTAATACGCTCACTTAGTTTCTACCTTCTTTCCTTGATGTTATACTCACCTTTCCCCTGCTTCTCCAAGTTTTAAGATTGGTGGCTTCATTCTGCTGGTGGTGTTACCTGTGTTGGCAGCATTTGGAGTCCTTCACTGGAAGGAAGGGGATATTCATGTTAATGTTTTTTTTCTTCTTGGCTCTATGGTCCACTTGGGGACATTTTTATAAGTTTGCTAACATACATTTCTTTTTCTTTATTGGTCTATAGCTCCACGTTGCATCCAAATTTACAATATATGGTTCCTTTTATGTATGTGAGATGCTTGTACTTTGTTCTCTTTGTCACACCTAAACCCAGTTTTCTCCATCTTCAGGTCTACATTTCTTTAGCTATGGCTGTTGTCTCCAGTACTGAGCCTATGCCCTATCTGTTGTAATCCCATGCCTGTACTCTACACCATGTTCAGGGAGGTCAAAAAAGTGTAGCCTGAGAAGCTAAATTTTTAGCCCAGAGCAAGCCTGACATGTCTCAGTCCAGAGGTCTTGCAAAATCAGTACAAAGCTTATGAATTTCTATACAGCAATGGCAATACAGGATTACATGGCTGTAGGGTTGCAGTGCTTGCTAATATGTTTGTGGTTTAGTCTGTCTCCATGTGTCTTACTGTTGCTTTCATTTTAATGCTAACAAAGTGGGCCAAATGGTGGCTTCATTTGGAAACGGTAAAATGTTATTGTCTAGACCCTGGTTAACAGCAAAATATTGCACGTAATGGTAGTAATTAGGGACTGTATTTAATTGACAAAAAGCAGTTTTCATATGTATTTGTGCAGCTCCAAGCACAGGGGCTTCCAATTTGTCTTTAAAGGTCTTTGAGACTTCTATGGGATAATTTATTGAGCGTTTCTATTCCTTCCTTCCTTCCTTCCTTCCTTCCTTCTTCTTTGATGTGATTTGCCATTTCTTCTTCTGGATTCAAATTTTGGATATTTTTTTCCTATCTTGTTTTCCCCAGTTATTATAGTGCAGTGCCTTGCTAGACAGAACCAGTATAAGACAACATCTAGCTAGTGCAGGTTTCATTTTCTTTTCATGTACTTTAAACACAGCCCTGAATGTCTGCATGTCTATATTTTAGATGGCCGTTACTAACTAGAGCAGTTGTTTTCTTTCTAGCTTGTTCTTATCTCATTCTGCTAGTTCAGATGCATTGCGTTCTTTCAGGATAAATTCTGCCATTGCCATTTCTGAAAACATCAGCTAGCATGAAAGAATGTTTTCTGTCTATCACTGTTAGTTATTTTCTTGTACTTTCTTAGATTCAAAAGGCCATATACTCCTGTCTTCCCTACAGGAATAAAGTAGTACAAAACATAACTAAATGCAGATGGCATGTATGGAAAGAGGGAGATGAGGCAGAACAGCATCGTTCCTTGTTGCTTGCAAGATTTTGGTTGTGCCAATATGGAATAATTGTTGGAAAGTCTTTTATGAATGTGGCAAAGGGATGTCATGGTTTTGTGCAGGTTTCATGTTCTGATTAATTCATAATATGGTATAAGATAATTTCGTTAGGACTTAAAATGTTTGTGGTTTACAACTCTTGAACACTGCTGACAGGAAGAAGTCAGGCAGTATTAACTGTTGGGAAGGGCAGGAAACAGTGGAAGCAGAAGAGGCTGGTTCAAGCTTTGGGGCCTAGTTCTGTCCTTGCCTTGCTACAATGGATGGATCTGAGAGACCATCAAAGAGTATAATTCAAACTGTATGTTTTAAAATTTCTGAACTATGTGATTTCCTTTCTTACTTTCTTCCTCTGGGAAACCTTTCATGGAAAAAAATGGCTTTACTTCAGATTTTTAACACATGTACCTGGAGGAATTTGAGAAAACAACATAGTAACTACTCTGTCCACCTGCTTGTTCTGTATTTGGAATAACCAAAGACAATAGCATTACCTTTCATTTACTCAAGTGTAATCTGGGCAAAGCACTTCCCTTTGATGCAGGTTAATATAATACCAAATTTAATTCATATGAATGTAGAGTAAATATAATACAGGAATATTGTTCTGTATGAAATTTCCACATGAGCAGATTCCTGAAAGAAATAAATTCACCGAACACATCCAGCAAGTTTTTAAATAGTGAAAAATCCCAGAAATGTGAATCTAGAGCAGCTCTAAGGCAGGCAATAAAGTGTGACAAAGCTGTAAAGATATAGTTATTTCCTTAGTTGTGGTTCAGGAACTACAGAAGTCCTTTGTCATCTACAGACACATGTTGCAAGAAATTATTTAAATGTGGCTAATATGAAAAACGTTATATAAAATATTCCATTATAACATCACCTTACAGATGTTCATTCTGGAGCAAGGTGTTTACTACCGGATGCAGTAACAAGTGGTTTTGCATCTTCCTATACAACTTTATAGAAGTAAACATAATTAACTGTCTTTTACAGCGGTTAACACATAAAATTAATGGGTGCTTATAAGCCAACTTGACAGGTTTTCTTTTTTCATAGGTTGCTCATTCATACACTACAGTAGCAGAAAAATATTTGTCAATTTCCATAAATCTGCTTATGATTCTTTCTTAGAAGATGAAAGCAATTATCCACCCACACAAAATTAGGAAATTAAATAACACTAATAAACACAATTGTAAAAGAGATTTACATAAAATATATCCTTAATTTGAAGTATGTACAGCCTGAAAAAGAATACTGGGCTTGAGCAGAACATGTGAAATTTGTTCATATGAGATTGAGAATAGGCCTGTGTCTTCTAAGTAAAGAATGTCTTTTTTTCTGTATAGAGTTTGAGTTAATCTGTATAAAATACAGTGTGGCAAAATGAAGCTTAGAGACAAATTGATCAATGCTCACCCAAAGGTGAAGGATATAGGCCAGAGCCTCATTTCACTTTTAAACATCAAAAACCATTTCACAGGGCTCTGGGGAGATTTACATGATATACACAAAATTCTTCTTGCTGTAGTAATTTAATCTCAGAATGATTTAAATAAAAGGGCACACCACTTAATGTGAACTATGTAGGAAGCTAAGATTGGTTTTTTACCTCATGACATGCAAGTAGTAATGGCAGTGGAAAGGAACTTCTGCTTATGGACTGTACAGGACTGTAAGAGAGAGAAGCTCTATCAAGATCAAATTCCCCCTGCTGCAGGTTGTCTATGGAGTCTGCTTCTGCAGACTCCTGGTCACTGCTCTCATGGCTGTCAAAGACTGGAATGCTACTCCTCACCTGGGATTATGGGTCACAGAGTTTAGATGCGGTGCTCTGGAAATTGAGGATGACTCCTCATGGATGTCCTGTGTGATTCCTCGTACTGGACTCTGCAACCGTTGTGCTGATGTCTCTGCTGGCCCATGCTGGTTTAATGCAAATCAGCTGTAACAGGGCTGTGGGAGTTGCAGAAGCCTAGTTTTTAAGTCCGTGGTTAGATTAGCTATGTTGAGTTCTCTGGTTTTGTCTATGCTTTGAAATACAAGGAATAATGATGCTTTTTAAAACAGAGAAAGCAAACTGAGTATTATCTCCATGTTCGCTTTGTGAGTTTCCGCTTCCCACCCCCAGTTATGTAAATGACAGTGGTGGCTGATAGCTGCTTGAGTTCCCTCAGATGGAAAGTTAATGTTCACTTATTTGGCCTTCTCCATGCAGCCCCCTTGCTATTTTGGGCAGCAGTAGATTGAGGAGATTGCAGCTGAGTTAATTTGCCTCATCTGTTAGTCAAAATAAACTGCTTTATCAATAGTCCATTTCTTCTTGTTTACACTGTCAAAAAGATTAGTCTGATTTTTCCCTTTGAAGAGACCTCAGCCTGAAGAGGGGATTCCTGTTCTTAACTGCACTTCACAATATTGGTTAATATTAACACAGTGGCTGAAATGGCTTTGGTAGGAGGGTAATGTGCTTTTCCAACTGAGAGTGCATGCTCTTCTTATAATAGCTTCTGGAATACCCTTCACTGAAAAGAATGATGATGTTTAAGACAAGAGAGTGAGCTTCATTTGTTCGGCTGTTAATCAGTTCCACTGCCATTGCTAAATTTGAAATCTAGAAGAGGGTGATTGATAAAATTGTTTGGCATGGCTTTTTTATCTCAACAGCATTATTTCTGAGCCTTATTTGATGTCTGACAGACACATTAAGAGCATTGTAAATGAGTTCCTGAATACCAGCTATTTAGTGCAAATCTTATGTGTAGTTAATATATGTATTTGGTGGGCAATGTATAGGGTAAGCTATAGGATTGTCTTAGTTTGCCTGTGGACACGGGACATGAAAACTGCACCTTTCTTACTCCTGGGTCTTAGGAGAATATGCTGAAAAATTTTACAGTTGGTATTTTACCGTTAGGATGAACAGAAGTACTGAAATGGGTGATGACCACTTGCAGAGCTATGAATTATTCTCTATCCTTAACTGATATTTTTGTAGCACTGCTAGTTTATCATCAGAGGACCTACTGAATTTAAAAAAAAAAAGTTATTCTTGCTTGCTTTTTTCTTCTGCTGCTGCTTCTTTTATGGAACCTTTGTGCTGACTGCTTCAGTTTTTGGTTCAGTAACTTCTACTGAACTTCCCCCAAAAGTGAACATCAACAAGATACAGAAAAGGCAACATTCTCCAGGGATGAGGACGACTGCTTTCTGTAGGTTGATCTTTCCTAATTTCCCTAAGGGTGCACAACATTCAGTCCCAGGACTTCATCTGTCTTGTCACTTAGTGAGTCTCCACTCATAAACCTTAGTCCCAAATCTCTATAGTATCATTTGCAAAAGTCCCATTTCTCCAGCATGATCATATACTGAAGAACTGAGCTTGGCTTACTGATCCTAATGATTTTTTCTTCTCTTGGGCAAAAGATATAATACCTAAATGAGAGAGAAATTTTCTTTCTTACAAAATGTCTTACATGCCCCTGAATTTGTCTTGTGAAGTTTGCTTAGAGTTGCTGGTCCTCTGTAAAGTTAAGGATTTGACACATATATAATCCATTATCTAACATTCTCAAATAAATTCTCTTCACAGGGAGATACCAGGTGCTATCTTGGGTTCTCTTCCCTTGTGTATGATAGTTGTTGCCATTCCACTCAAAAAGGAAAAGAACTGAAAAATCAAAGACTTACAACTACTTTGTACATGACAGTTGAAAACTTTTCTGAAGCTGTAATTAAAAAAAAAAAAGAAAAGTAATCCTAAAGCTGATATATAACGCACTGCTGAGTTACAGTAATCTTACTGTGCACAGTTCTATATGTAGATGGTTTTATTCAATGGTACAAACCTTAGAAATTTTTTTTTTTTTCTTATTGCAACTAAGGGGTTCAAGAGTGGAGCTGTGTGAGGGAAAAGTATTTTCTTCTTTAGAATCACAGTTCAAATTTAGGTTTCTAAAGTTCAAGTTTCTTTGCAATTTAAAGATATTTTGATGACCTACCAAAATGTGTAAGGAAGACTGATGCCAGTAGTCCAGTTTTTGAGATACAAAGGCTAGTTTTTTTATATAGCATCACTATTGGTAACTCAGCAAGCCCAACAAACTTAAAGTTGTTTCCTTAGACTGTAGGCAAACACAAATGTTATTTTGCTAAAATTGCCTATGAGGTAATATCTATGTCTTACATGGAACTGCAATTAAAGTTCACAGCGCCTCTGCGTTGGTGGCATTAACATGTATAACAACAGAACATAAGGCAAACATCCAGGGTATTACAGAGTCTGCTGCTGTGTATGAATTTTAACATGTTGAGTAAATACCATGATTCTTACTGTGGCAAAAGTTACATTGACTCTAAATTATTCCCAGGGGAGAGCTGAGGGCTTTGACTTGTCAAGCAAATGACAGTGGTTCAACATGTAAGTAGTCATGGGCTACAGCACGAGCTTACTCTGTGGCATAGAGCAATGATTGCAAAGTATTTTGAGGGTGTGGGTGTTTTTCCTTTAGGGAGCCCTTAAGTCAGCTGGAAACCACTGGGTACAGTAGTTCAAAAGCTGGCACACAGCAGGCTGTCTTGGAGTAGCTAAGGAAAGGAAAACCATTAGGGGCCAGGTTACTTAGCCTCAGGAGAAATATTTCTCTCTCTAGCATCATCTCACAGTTGTTTTCAAGTTGGTTAAACTGTGTCCTGTAGGAAAGCTTCTTGGGATCAGTGTAGGTGTCAAAGGTCTACTACTGGTGGACTAGATGTAATGCAATATCACCGTATTATATACCTAGATGTAATATAATCAACAACTGTAGATGTTGATTGGTATTATCAGTCTGTAGAATGTGCAGTATCTCGGTTAAGTTCCTTTGGGGAGTTTCATGTGGCAAAGACGTACCATAGAAAAAACAAGATGTAGTTAGCTTTCTCAGTCTTTACTCAATAGGTGCAATGCCTTATACCTCTCTGGGCCTCTTCAGGGGTGAATTTCTAGTCCAGCACACAATTCTGTGAGCGTTGTGAAGAATGGGGGAAAGTTTTTTCAAAACAAAACTACTGAGATGTAAAGAGATATTAGACTTCCTTTTAACAATTAATGAACACCAGAGGCTTGGTTCCGTCTTACATTTTATGGATTAATTTAGTCCTCATAAAACTGATGGACACAGAAGACTGTCAGTGTCAGTCAAACATAATGCCAAAGACGAGCAAAACTGCTCTTTGCACCAGCCTGTTGATGATGCCCTTGGGTTCTGAAGCACACTGTTCCAGCATGGAGTTCTCCATGTACAAACCTTAGCTCATGTTTGTGCCAGCTGTATAATGTGCACAAACAGGAACACCAGATAATACATTTTCTCCTCTGACATAAGGAAACTGGAACACAAGTCATTGTATTCAGAAGAGAAGAGCCTTTGTGACACACCTTGGTGTACTGTATTCTGGTGCATTCTGCATTATGGAGTCACTCCCATTCTAGGTCAGCTGTGCCTGTGTCTTTGGTAAGGGTGGGTGGCACTCTGTACTGTCAAGGCATGCTTTTGGGAATCATTGTCAGTCAAGCTGAGTCGTGTGAGCCTACAAACTCTGTCTCACAGCCTGGTTAATTTTGGCAATATAGCCTTGTCTGTTGTAATCTCATCTCTGTGTGGATCTTAAAATGGCATAAAAGACAGGTCAGATAACAGGAGAGGTAACAAAGCCTGGTGATAACTGGTGATATCATCACATCTGCTGTTTACATCCTGAATAGTAAATGTGGAAACCATTAGTTGGTGTGATGATGTTTGATGCTCAAGTAATGCCCTTTGAACAGGAATCTCTAGTGTTGAAAGGCAGTGCCTAGACTTTGTTCAGACTCTGGGAACATCAGATATTCATAGTCTAATAGGAAGGAAGTCTCATAGATGAGTGATTAGGGTTAGACAAATTAAAAGGCCAACTATTTCTTCCTGGGTTTCCTAAAGCAGCTATTAAGGGCCTAGTTTTACTTTCAGGCCATATTTTAAGTCATCATTACCACTGTAAAAAGCAGTCCCATGGATATGGATATGCACCCTTGTTCACCCATTTTCACCATCCCAACACAGCTGAAGCCCTGCACTGGATGGACCAGGGAGCTAATGAGGGTTGGAACCAGCCTGGTTGGATGAGCTTCTGGATGGATGAGTTCACTAGGACCTCTGTGCATGAGGAGGCTAGAAATAAGAATGAGCAACCAGTGTAAGAAAGAGGGCAGAAATTCTGGGGTTTTTTACTGTTCTGTCAGTTTATGTCCTCATTTTGTAACAGCGCTGTGTTCTCTTCACTGCTACGTGATCTTTGGTGGGAATAGCTTTAACCTGAATGACATCTTTTGTAAATGCAGCCTAACTTTTCACTTTATACCTAATCATATGTTCATTAATTTAGGTATGAAGGTTTGGAAAATAGGCAAATTAGGTGATACAACTAAAGGTTGGGTTGATTTAGTATAGCCACTAAAACAATGTTTTTCACCAATGGATCCTGGAACAGTTTTCAGTATAGGTGCCAAACCTCTATCAGAAATTTTCAAATTAAATTACTGTTTTATAATAATTTAAATTTATAATAATTAAAATAAAATTACTGTTAAGGACCAACAATCATATTTTCTAATGTTTCAAAAACCCTTTGAAAGTAATTCAAGGATTCCCACTTAAGCCATTTATATAGAGCGACTACTTTGTTAAATGGTGCCAGAAGAAGGAAGTGACTTTTAAAAATGTCAAGAAGCAAGTAAGATTTGTTTAAAGATTTTTGATTCCTACAATGTGCCATCTTTAAATGCCCCCAAACTTTAAAAATGGCCTCAGTGTCCATAAATAAGTTTTATATTTATAACCAGTATGGTGGACTCAATGAATGAATCACAGAACCCACTAGTTGTGGAACAGGTAATGATGTGTCTGGTACCAAGTATAGAGGATACTATATTGGATGTTGATATGGGAAATCGATCGGCTTTGCATGTGAGCATGGAAATGTTATTTCTTTCAGAATGGACAGAAACTATCTTCTCTGCATACAAAACAAGCAGTTTCTATCTTTCATTATTACTATGTTTGGATCTGAATATCTGAGTTATAAAGAAGACGCTCAAAAAAAAATCTTAATTTTGATAGCAAAGATGACACCCTGTAATAATCTGTGCTTTTCAGCACTGCTGCATCCACTCACAGTCAAGAGAAGAAGGAGATTCACAATATATTTAAATGTGTCTTTTAGGAAGAGGCCTTGCATATTACTGTTGTTGCATGTATTTAACTAAAGACATCTTGCAGCAAATTCATGGAAAACACAAAAGAGTACTTGCTGAAAATTAATGATACACTGCTATAAAATACAGTATTTTTATATCCTGAAACCAGTCTCACTTTGGAGTAATGTCTCAGGGAAGCACTGCTTGCTTAAGATGCTTCTTTTTCAATGACTGTTTTCTCATTGCAGCTGAGAAAACAGTAACACAAAGCAAACAAGGGATTGCTCATGAACCTTACATATCAAATTCTAGGCTGAAATTCAGCTTGTCTTATTATTATTTACCATTGATGTTATGGTAATGCCTACAGGTGTCAACTTCAATTAGCTTCTCAACTTGCTACTTGCTGTACAAGTGCACGAATAACAAGCAATTCATTGTCCTCTGCTAGACATGGCAAAGAACAGAAAAAAAGACTAGAGGTAGAGAAACAAGATGATTTTCCAGAACTGAGAGGTCAATCAGAATAGATTGTGAGTCCCCTGACTCCAGCTGCAGTTGTCTGGGACAAGAATTTCATAAAGTAAAGACTTCATCTTAAGCATCATAACCGCCCAAGGAATAGTTTAAAATATTTCCATTTACTCTGGGCTAAGCCATACTGTCATGTTTTCTTCTTTTCAATTACTTTGAGATGAACCTTTTCCTCTGGTCTGCATGACTTGGGGCAGGATGTTCATAAAAGAGTGAGGAGTTTCATGTTACAGTTAAATGGAGCGTGTTTATGAGCCACTTACTTTTTTTCAATATATTTGCCTCAGTAACTTTGTTATTAACTGCATAAGATGTAGATGAAAGGTTGATTTTGTTTACCCAAAGCAGTGACATGAATGTACACAACAAGGAATAGCTATTCATCTATATATTTTCCCATAATAGTTGGAATTGTTTCGCTTCAAAATGAAGCTACAAATATGGTTTTGAATAATTTTCCATCACATTTTAGAATAAACCAGTCATAATTTGTAAATTTTAATGGCTACTCATTATAATTCTTTATCCCAGGTATAATGTTGAGATAAAGATGGAGTTGTGCCAGAGCATTGTTGTGTTTTAATTCTGATAATGGTAAGAAACTAGGTGAAATCTGAAAAACTAACATGGTCCTTAAATGGTGATTATTTTAATTTCTCTTCGGTATTTCTAAAGAAATATTAACAGGCTTTTTGGAGGAAGTACACTGGTTTACCTGCAGAGGATTTTGGCTTCCTTTTTGTCCATGACATAAAAGATAGATGCAAGATATGTGTACCTGGCTAAATTGGGAGAAAGCTTGAAGGCGTCAGGTGTTAGTCAAACCAAACTAAGAGGCAAGCTGTCCTGTAACTCATTCCTAACTGATGATAATTCCCAGAAGCAGCTTCACAAATACTGTGAGTGATAAAAATCTTGCCATGCACATTATGGACTTTTAATCGTAGCTGTATGTTTGACAGCCCATGGTCGAAGCATACTTTAGCAGAACAAAACAAAATGATCAAAGAATAGATGAAAAGTTTGTGATGTGAGGAATATAAGTAGCTTTGCTTTATAAAATATTGTGAAAAAATACCAATTCCCTCCTCTTGTCTGCTTTCACTTGTGAAACTTTCACTGTGCTTAGTTTTTGCTATTTGAATAATACATTTGAATATTGCAAATGCTAGTATAAAGTATACAATCGCCTACACAAATATAGAGCAGATTTATTCTGAAAGTTATTGAAAGAAGTATCCTGCCTGTTTTCTATTTTTTCTCTTTCTTCATTCAGTTTTTCCCTCCCAAAGGAAATGAGTCAGAGGACTCTTAATTTCTTATTCTGTCTGTCTCTTTTCCTCGTTAGTGTTCTTGCACAGACTTCTCAAAGATTTTCCCTGAACTCATCCCTAAGCATCCCTATGACTAGGGGAAGGTCTCTTTTTTGGATCTTTTCTGAGTTATGTTACTCATACCATAAATATAAATTTCTGCATCTTGTCCTCAACTCCTGCTTCTGCAAGACCTTCAAAAAAGTAATTCATCTTGGTGCAGCTTCCATTCCTTATACTTTTCAAGAGTAGAAATTGATGCAGAAATGAGAAAAATTGAAGGGTATCTCTCGGACTGTTCTGCTTCATCCTGGAATAAGCAAGTCATCAGTGGCTTCAGTGGTGGATTTACTTGAGTATGAGCATCAGGACTCCTCTGTAGACTGTTTTTTTGTTTTGTTTTGGTTTGTTGGTTTGTTTTTTTTTTTGTATCTACATTCATAAAACAGTAGGAAGGGTATTGGCTCTTTCTGCATGGTGTTTTGTACAACTTAAATTCGTGAACCATCTGATAGCAGCTGAAGGGTTGTGTTTTCTTCGATGTTGGAAAAATTAAAATTCTCCCTGCTCCTAAATTTAAGACCATTTTGTCAGTGAAGTATTTGAACTAAACTCAAATTTTCCTGCCTGCTTAATTTTAGCTTTCTGGATTTTACACTTTTTCTAAGGAGATCTCATTTACTCTGTGATTACAGAGTAGCTACTAATCTGATGGAGGTTTCCGGATGCAGCCTCAGGGACATTACTGAACAGTGGTAGACAGAAAGTGCTGATAGTACTTGAACCATTGGTGCTCCTTTTATTACTTTTTTTTTTTTCCCCTTCTATTTGGTTAGAAGTTTTCAGTTTAACCCTGACCAGCAAGTGTAACAACCTAAGTGTGTTGCTCTTGACTTTCTCTAAACACATCACAACAGTACAACTTCATGGGTTTTTTGATTTTCTTCTTGAAAGATCATTTATCATCAGCCAGGAAAAAAAAATGCACCACTCAACCTTCTTAAAGTGAAATTTGCTTTTTTTGTAAATAAATACTCACTGACAGTCCTCATCTTCTGAAGCTTTGATGCAAATGTTAAAAGCCTTCAGGACAATATAAGTTGTGGCCCTTCACAAATAGTTTCCAGGGCAACTAAAGGGCCTGCTGTTTCATAAACGCTGTGTTCTCAAGGAGAAGCATTTGTCTGTCTGCTGGAAGATTATTTTACATTTAAGCATGTTAATTTTAAAATCATATTCCCCCTGTGAAAAAATAGCTCTTTTGTCCTCATTCAGGTCTGGACTATTTCAAAGTAAGGCATGAGAATATATTGTACAACTGCACTTGTAAGTGAGGTTTGGGCTGTAAATATGACTGGTGTGATAGAAGAAAGCTGGCAGATTTCCTCATGTGCTGCGGCAGTATCCTCCCTCCACCCAGACAGCGGCTGACCCACAGCCCCCTCAGTGCCATGTGCTTTGCCACTCCTGTCTGTTGGAAGATCGCTGTTAAATCTCAGATGAGGCTTTTATTGCTGTTCAGTTGTAGAAAGGGTGATTTTTTTCAGTTGACAGAATATATTTGGGTTGTAGCTATGAAAAAATATATACTTGGCTATTGACTTCAACACATGTACCTTCTGTGTGAAAAAAGTGATTGGGTTAATGAGCTTGTTTCAGAAACTCCGTATTCACTCATATACCACATGACTAACATCCTCCTTGAACAGTTTAATCATTTGCGATGACCGGCACTATTTTCAACCTTTAGCCTCTGAATCAAATTCTTGTTATTCTGCTTTGTTGTGATATTCTACTCCATCGGATCACAGCATTACAAGCTTGGCTTTTGCATGTCCTATTTAAATATTAATGTGAAATGAACAGACAGCATGTAAACCTTACCCTTCTTATATGGTGCAATCAATGTAGTATATGAACAGCTAATTAATTGACTTGGCTGGACTTAAATGACTTGGCTATAGATTAAAAGTCATCTCTAAAACAAAGATGCAAGAAATCATTTGAGTGTCTTTCTAGTTGTGCTTTGAGTAATATATTTTCAGTATTTGCAGTGTGATTAGTGTTGGTGAGATTTAGAACGTGGTAAGTACTGTGGTAACATTATTTAGTTTTCTTGTGCAACTAAAGAGGCGTTTTAGGCACAGTGATTTTGGAAAATGAAACAGATCTTGTCCTCAGCTATATTTGCATAACTCTTCCCGATTTCTGCACCAAATGTGTTCATGCATATCCAAGTACTATATGAAACAATGACCTAGATTAGAAGCTTGTTTTAATTATGTATACTCAATTTAGTACATTTTAAAGAGTTACTCCATTTTTTACTAATTTTAAGTGAGTTGAGAACTTGTGCTTCTTTGTTAAGACATCCGTATCCAAGTAGTTAGTTCACACAGGTTTAGAGACTCCATTATTTCCTGCTTTTATCTGTCTGTCCATCCATATTTTTCTTTTTTCTTTCTTTTTCACTTTTTTCCTTCATACCTTTTTCTTTTATACCTTTTCATTTTCTTTCTTTCTTGCTTACTCATTTCCTCTTTCCCTCTTTCTTTCATTCCCTCTTACTTTGATTTCCTCTTTCCATATTTATCTCCTTCATTTTCTCTCTTTCTTTCTTTCTCAGGTGATAGGAGAAAGAAAATAAACACTATTTATTGTCTTCATTTATTTTCTTCCCTCAGGTACAAATGTTGACTTCATTCTGTTCATGCAGACTGCTCAGATGATTAACACAAGACTAGCATACTGGAAAATCTGTAGAGAACTGTACAGGGCTAGAGCTTCTGACCATCTGTAGGAATGTGTTCTGTGTCTGACTTCACTGGGGATTTTGACTAGAAAAGCCTAAGGAAAAGGCTTGAAATTTCAAGATTAGCTCTTCTGGCTGCTCGTAGTCTTTCACGGATTAAAGCATTTTAACTTGTGAGGCTTGAAACAAATTCTTGGGTCTTTTTGCACAGAGAAGCAGTGACCTACTCAGGTCTCATCACCAAACCAGTCGGTAAATGTAAAGACATTTAAGCATGAATTTATAAAGGTATACTCTACTCACTGTTACGAAAGCTAAATATCCCTTTAGAAATATTTTAAGACATGGTGGTGACTGTTTTATATATTGAACACTACATTATCCATATATTCAATGCAACTTGAACTGGGAGGCATAGGTCCTCACAAGTATTTATGTCTCAGAACCCCTAGTTTGATTTTAGAGACAACTAGGCACTTAAATACATGTGTGGGTTTGCAAGTCAACCATGGTTGACTGCTTTCAGCTGCCTTATAGTAATTTCTCCAACACCAGGCCTTTACTAGCACACATCTTGAAAACCTTGGATGCTGATGGAGGCTCCGGTTCACATGGAAGCAAGTGCTAAGAATAGGCAGGAAATCACTTTTTTAACCAGTAGGGCTTAGTTTAATGAATGTCAACACAGGGATCACTTGCCATTTATCAAACTCCACATCAGGAGGGATACATACAGGCTGTGAAATACAAGTGAATGCAGTTCAGTGTGTCCCTATTACCTTGGACGTTTACTGGTCACAACAAAGTAAAGGTGGTTAAACCATGAGAAATGCCTTTAAATGCTTTTCCTCTGGAGAAGGACGTCCAACTCTCCCTGTTCCCTGGCAGAGACCTTGCGCTTCCAGCTTGAGCCTGAGGTGGGTACCTCAGGATGACTTGTGCTGCAGAAGCTGTGTTACAGTAATGGTCCAGTTGTGCCAGGAGTACATGCTTGAACACCTTTCAGGACTGCATACTGAAAATGTCTTAGCTGTTGAGTTCAGTTTGGGCCAAAACATCTGTACATTTTAAAGAGTTACTCCATTTTTTACTAATGTCTAGAGTTAGAAGATTAATTCTACCGAGATCATGGGGAGTTGCATAACTCTAGACATTAGTTCTTGAAACTGGATAGAGTGATGCAGACAGAACTTTATAACCCTGAGCTCTTGTTTTGCATAGGAAGGTTGTGGCAGCTTCACAGGACTGGGTTCCTGCTGCATAGCCAGTTCAGTCACACTGTGGTCCCCACAGGCATCTCCATGAGCACCACAGGTTGGTGATGCCCTAAATGAGCACGTGAACACTGGCTGAACACTGCACAACTACTCAGTTTGTGATTGGCCTTTGTTAATTATTAGACTGTAGGAAGACATGTTTCAAAGGTCAAGATAGGAACCGCTGGTACCAAACAACCAAAAGTGCATACTAAAATGGTACCAGTGTAATTGTGCAACTGTTTGCTCAGGCACTGGCTTAAAAACATAGTGATCGGTGCTTCATTAATTATGAGAGCCTATCCAAACAGGACAGAGAGGTTTATTTATACACTGCACAATTAAGAACTGAACTTTATTCCCTGATCCAGAGTATACTTGCCACCATAGGTCCAGTGACTTTAGCTTATATAAACTGAAAATCTATCCCCTGATGTTTTTTGCTCAGTTAATTCTGTGTTTGAATATAACTATTTATCGAAAAGCCCAGCATACATTTGCCATCATTGAATTAGTACTCTGAAAATATTTTAAAAGATGCATTTTAAGACTTTTCTTGTGGCCATATGCTTAGTAACAAGAATAATATAGTTTGTTATGATGAGATCATATGCAGAGGAGAAAGAAAGATATGATCAAACTGAATCACACAGATAAGTGCTATCTGTGTTACCAGGAGGGATTGTGGCTAGGCGATCATGGAGTTGCAACTGCACAGCTTAGGTTTTTGTTCTTAATCACACTGATGAGCACAAGCAATACAGCATCAGGGCCAGGGATTTCCAGAGCATTAGCAATCACTGAAGACAAGGCATATAAGAAGCACATGCTAAGTTTTCATGCTAAGAAGTCTGACAAATCTGTGGGAACTGGAGGTCTGGACGGGTTAAGTTAGTATGAAGATGGTTTCCCTTTAGAAAAAGAATAAAAAATATCCTTTGGCTCCACCTAAAAGCAGTATTATGGCCTACATACTCCTAAAACAGGAAGGTTTCTTAAGTTATGATACAGGAAAGACAACATGGCATGTAGGTTATCTTAAAATAGAGGCTGTTCCTTAGTCACCTCCCACTCAACTGTCAGAGTATATAGCACCACCCCTCATATTAGTAACCCTATGAAAATGAATGCCATGCAGAGAAATAAAAGGGGAAGAGAGGGTCTGGCAGAGCTTAATAAGACAGGCAAATCAACCCCAAAAAAATCTTCCACTCTCATTCCTCTAATACCTCTTTAGCACTTTTGCCCAGAAAGCTAAATTTAATAAAATATTTTTTTTAAAAAAAATCCCCAGCAAAACCATAAGAATATTCTTGAACTGGGTGGGGTGTTAGTGCAGAACAGAAAGATGGCCCCTGCCTCCTCCCAAATAAGTATCTTATTATTGTGCATGATAGTAAACAGTAAACGTTAAGGCACTGAAGTAGGATAACAAATTATCATAGTAATGGTATCATTAATGCATCTGTGTTGTCTTAAGGTCCATGTACGTACATTTAGAAAGCAGCTCATTTCAGGGAAGGTAAGGAGCTATCTCATCTGTTCAAAAGCATCCTATGTCTTCTGGAAATAATTCTTTCTGCCTTTATTGCCGGTCCCTGTGACACCATGTCCCTTACCTTCCTTTGAAGGTATGCTTTTGGTAGCGAGCACTTCTAGTCCTGTTGAAGGGTTTGCTGCATGTGTATGTCTCCGGCACCAATGTGTTCCAGGAAGAGTTTCTCCTTTGTGGCTCAAGTAATGGTCACAGCTGCCTGTCATAAATACAGAGATTTATATGGCAGAAAGTGAGGCTGAATAGAGTGTAAGAGGATTGTAGCAGAGAGAGGGAATGTTGATTTCAGACTGAGAGCGGTGTAAGAGAAGAATCCAAGGAACCAGCTGAATTAGAGGAGGACTGCAGTGCTCTGCTGTTTTTCTGCTTTGGATGAAGTGAGCCTCACCTCCAGTAATTGCTCTGTGTACAACAGCTGAGGGACATCTTCATTAATCCCTTACAGAAGGGCAATCTCTCTGTGCTTTCAGTGTGTGTCAGTGTAGCTATTCTCTGGATACGTGTCTGGATATCTAGACTTTCACATCACAGTTGCCTTCATGCCGATTATGGTTGAGAATGTGGTCCATTTAATTATCAAAGAAACTCTTATTTTATGGCCTGTTACCCACTTACAATTTTACGCTTGCTTCACTGTGCCTAGTGCCTGGGGCACATTCAGTGATGTTCTCTGTAGAGCTTTTTCCTAGAAATTTTACTGATGCTTATGCTGTTGGTAGCAGGTTTTGGAAATTGCTTCCAATTCCCTTATTTTTTTCTCTCTGTTCCCCTTTTCTCTACATCAAAGTGGGATGATCTCTCAGCAAAGTTAATTCAGGCCCTTGAATTATGTCAAGTGGTGGGAAACCATGCACTGTGATCTGCAAAGGTAAAAAAAAATACTAGCAATTATAGTTCTGCATATCTAATAGTAAGAAATGACTGGTTTAGTGATAATCTTGCCCACAATCATCACACAGTTGCCACGCACTGGCCATTCGGTTCAGTAATTAAAATGAACTTGGAATTCCCCTTGTAGACTGGCCACACTGATGCTGGTACCAGCAGGGCAAGCAGAGTAGAGCATGGCCATCAGACCCATGGTGCCAGGTTGCTTGCCATCGTTATTGCTGCCCCTCAGATGGAGGTTAGTGGTGGGGTAGATACTGTCTTCACCCTGCAGTGGCTCAACTTCAAGGACTAACAAACCAGCTCATACTTCTGATGTGCTATGAATTTCACCTTTTTTGCACTGTGGACTGTATTCTGGTCAAATTCACAAGTCCTTGGAAGGGCCAACACCTAAGCTCAACAAACTCAAACTGGAAAGTCCACTGCAGACGATGCTTCAATGCTGCTCTCTTCACCCCAACTAGAAGCCCTCTGGTTTCCGATGTTAGAAGCAAGGGTACAACTTAGAGTTATGGTTCATTTGAGTGAGTGGAGAGTCGCTGTATAAAAATTGAACCTTATGTAGTTATAAATCACTTGGCAATGGGTATATCTTTGAGCAACTGTTTAAAGCAGAATTGCATGAAAATTGTAAATTCACATTACTTCTGGTTCTAGTTTGGCAAACACTGCCCTTATTCCACCTATATTTCATTAATACTTAATAAAGAAGCATGTTGATGAAAATGTTAAATCCCTGTTGTAAACATTTAGGTCCTTTCTCATAATTACTACCATCTGCTTTTGGGAGGTGGGAGGTTTGCATGTGTGTTTCCAGGAAGGTGGGACTCATTTGCAGGAGTGGAGAAGCATGATGTACACTCACCGAGTTACATGTGTCCATATTGTTGTGTGGGTTGGCTAAGCACTTAATTAGAATAACAAATAAAGCATGTCAACGGGTATTTTGTATGGAATTGTATCAGAGCGTCAGCATCTCTTGCTTACTTGCAAAGCTGTGAAACATTTGCTACATGAAGTTGGAGTGGGCAATATGGCAGGGCAGCATGAAAATTTGTGTTGAGTTCTAATTAGTAGTAATCAAGGGCTATTGCATCCGTGGTTTATATTTTATATGTTTTGATTTTATGATAATATTTGGGATTACTTTTCAGTCATTCTAAATTGGAATTAGGAACATGCATGTGTAAATATTGCATATATACACACAAAATATACATAAATAACATATACAGATGTCACATATATATATATATATATATATATACATACACAGGTATAATTTTTCAGTGATTGATTTTGGAAATAAGTTTAAATTTAAACTCCTTTAAGTAGGTTAAGATATTCCAGTTATCTGATCAGTGGAATACAGTCACTGACCTACATTTGTGAGGAAATAATTTTTCTGAAAATGCTGTTCTGACTTTAAAAGGATCATTAATGAAACATAACTGGCAGCCTAATTTGCATTTTAGATAACTCAGAATTATTAATTATCATGTTATACCCAGGCAAACTTCTAATTTCTGCCGAAAAGTATCTAGGCCTTTACAGCTTGAAAGGACGTAGACAAAACCAACTATGTAACAAGGGATAACTGTACAGGATGAAAGGGATTTGCTCTCCTTTAGATTTCCTACTGTGCTATTTTGAATCTCTTGACAGGGTTACAGGGCTAGCCTCATTTCTTTCTCCCTGATCTATTTTTGGTTTTAGTCTTTGTCCTTTGCCATGTAATGTCTCACAGTGGTGTTTTGGAATGCTTTTATGTATTTGTATATATACATAAAATATCTCCACAGTGAAAACATCAGGTTGACTATACAAAACACTGTGAAACCAAACCTGTTTTTTTCAGAGCTAGTGTCTCAGACCTGTCTGTTGCAGCACTGTGCAGTGGCACACAGGCAGGGACGTGCATAGCTGTCTGGTGTGCCTCAGCCACTCCTCGCACCTTTCCTATATCCCATTGCTCTGTGAATGCCTTCCCTTTTAGGTGATGAGAACAGAAGAGACCTTGCATTTTTCCACAGGTTATTCTTTCAGTTTAACTACTGTGCAGAGCATGGCATGCCACTATTCCCAGTGGTTGCTTGTGAGAGCTTGTAGAGTGCTCTATCTGGCTCTGTTTGGTTCAGTCTGTCCCACCAGTGGTTTGGTTCTGTTCGTTTTTTTTCTCACTCAGCAGAACTGTTGAGCAGGAGCTGTGCAACAGAGAAAACCAAATGGGATGACCTATCACTTGAGCTGCTAGATCCATTCAGCTGGTTTTGTCATCGGTGCTGTGATGCCTGTGTCCTTCTTGGAGGCTGGGGTGCAGGAACTGTCTCACCCCATCTCAGGAGTTAAATGCATAATCAAGTTTTGGATAAAAGCAAAAATATAAGGGTCTTGCATGTATTTCTAGTCATATTTCATCATAGGCTCCAGCAACTACTTTTTACTGCACATGACAAAATAATAGCTTGTGCAGTATTTTTAATGCCACAGCTAGTGAGCTTGACATTATCTTTCTTTAATAGTTCCAAGCTGGACTCTATCTCACAGCACATCTGAATACCTCACCCAGTTTGCCAGAGTGCCATTGTAGGGTAAAAATCTCCAGAGAAAACTGCTGTTTGACAAAGAAAGGCAGAGGTGTGGAAAAAGATGTGGGGTTTTTGTTGCTGTTGGGTTGTTTTGTTTTTTGTTTTTTGTTTTTTAATAAAAGAAGTGGTGCAGCAGTTGAATTGAATATTGCTGAATTGGAACTATATGACTTATCTTTGCAAGATACATTTGATATTTGTAGTCCTCTCCTGGGGTGCTTATTTAAATAAAAAAATGTTATCAAAGTACTGTACGATACTCATAACCTTCAGCAACTGCTGAAAACATTGATTTTGAGCTTTGATCTTTTGTGAAGAACTATTCCGCCTGGGAACTGTGGGTTTGGTTGTTTTATTTCTTAACTCTTCATGTGATCTCTGTGGTGGGTGGGCATCTGTTCACTAGATAGTGCAGTTAGCTGCTTCATCCCTTGGTCTTCTGCTCAGTTCTGGTAGTCCTGCAAAGGGATGGCTGACTTGTCCTGTTTCCTAGCTCACTGCTACCAATACCATTTCCATCATCTGTATTGGGTGGTTGATTTGTGGTTCTTGGAATTTGGTTACCTGATTGGGTTTTTCAAATGAACACCAGCTAACTGACAGTATTGCTCTTGTCTGTCTGTCTGTCTTTAAGCCTTAAAAGTAGGCAGGCTGTTTACTGCTTGACTACCTATCTATGCTTAGAGCATGGACATGAACATCCCTTTGTTTGCATCTGTCTTTTACTTCTTTACTTGTGACTTCATGATGGCAGACTTGATGGTATTCTCTGTAGTTTTCAAATGCTTGTGTATGTAATTTCTGCACCTTTAATATCTTTTCACTGAACCTGTAAACATCATCATTAATATTATAGTATGGCCTACCTTTATTAGAATGGCACTTTGTGTGTATATACTTTACAATGATGGTATGAAATATTTAGTCTTTATGAGAAAATAAAATATTACCTGGTAGCTTTATTTCTACTTCGGGCCCAACCATATTCACCCTTGTAATCCAGTAATGAAATTTCCTCTGCTTTCAACTGGGGATAAAAACTCCACAAAACAAGCAAGAAAACCCCAAGAGATTGGAAACCTAACATCTTTTCTCTGAGCTTTCTTCCCTTAAGCATCTACCTTTTTATAAGGAAATACTACTCAGTTTTTCTTCCTTGTACTCTAGTTCTGTGCAGCTTCCCAAAGCTTTCTGCTGTAGCCCTTGGCACCTTCAGACTGCACCTCTGATATGAACTGTTCTTTCTCCAGCTAGTGAACTATTTTGCTGCATATTTACGACCTTTCAGGAGAGCCTATAACAGCTTTCAGAGCATGGTTCCAGTGCAGTGGATTCCAAACTTTCCCAGTCCATAGACAACATAGTGGCAATAGGCAATTACTCTTCTTAATCTACAGTTAGTCTCTGTTTGGAGGCTGGAGGTATTTACCCGCCATGCCTCTTTCTACTTGGGCAACATGGATGAGAGCTGAGTAGTCGGGGGACCAGATCTCTAAGTCACTGTCAGGTTCAGAATGTAGGTTTATTACTGACCCAAGACAGCATGGACTATTCTCCTGAAGTGGATGTTCTTGACAGAGCTGAGGCTTAGCAATGACTATTGGTTCTATCTTACTGGTTTGTACCTGTACTGTTTAATAACTTTAATGTTTTGAAGTCCTTTTATAGGTTCTTTTGCCACTGTAACTAAAATGCACTATGCATCTTCAAAGTCAGCACCTTCATAATTATCACCAGCTTCCCTGTGGAAATAACCAGGGCCAACATTTTATAACTTAATTGAAATACCTTTGGCATCTTGCTTTATTAATTTTGTTTAGCTGGAACACATTTCCATGCAGTGGTGCATCTCATGTTGCTTACTGTTGAAAAACATACAATCTCTCAAGGGGCACAATTTTGAAAAATAAGATTATTTGTAAAGTGGGTTATTTTTGGCCAGGTGAGTTCCCAGAGCCAGTTAAACATGTGGCTGCTGGCACAGGATAGTAGCAAGAGTCAGCAGAAGGGAAAGGACTATCAGGGCAGTCTCTGCTTCAGCTGGCTTGAGCTGCCTTGGTGCCCCCTCCCCATTTAATGCGTGTGTAGCAGCACTAATGAGGAGATAGTGCAGAGTTTACAGAATCCATTCAAGCACTGAAACCAGAAGCAATATGGCCACAATAGCACAGCATTGCACCCAGAAGGATAAACTCTCTTAAGAGTTTCAAGTCTATCAGGCAGAGAGACTGCACTGCTGTGGATAACCAGTTTTCAGAGCTCAGCTGTTGTTGTCTCTGCAGCACTGTGCTGTGCTCAGGAGATGTACAAAGCACTGGCCATCCTTAGGATACGTGCCTTTGAAGATGACTGGCTTGCTATTTGGACTGCTCAAAGAAGTCTTAAATCCCTAAATAAACTGACAAATGCCTTTTGCCAAAAAGTTGCATTGCTAGATCAAATTATTGATCCACTTATATTCTACTCCTATCAGTAGTCTTGTCTTAATTACTTAAAATGCTATGCCATATTGTGCATGCACTACTTACTAAAAAAAACGGGAGAACTGATGGAAGTAGTAACTCAAAGTAACTAGTAACTCAAAGGGCAGCAGTGGTGAGCTCTAACACACTGAGTCGTTGCTGCATAATATATTACCAGAGACAACAGATAGGTTTCACTAATTGTGCAGTTGTACAGATATCAGTTAGATTTTTACATATAGTAATCCATTCGAAAGCATGGTGAGAGGAATTGTTTTGCCTAGTGCATGGCTGAAAAGCCACTACTTGAGGTGAAACAGTAGACGCTTAACAGCTGTCAGATTCCTATAATCAGCTGAACTTTCAGGGGTAATTTAGGCAAAAATGTAATTACTTAGTATGTTTCCTACACTGAACTAATTATGCAGTGCCTTGCACTGGAAAAATATCTCACTCAATGTCCCTATCAGCACAGGTCTCTAAGGGTAGAATTGCATATAATTTATACGATCGGAACACAATTACAAACATACATTAATATGTATAAAGTTATTTAGAGTTCTTTTTAAAACTTTAATCTCAGTCCTTGCTTCAGTTCTTGTGCTTAGTTAATTCTGACTATATAAATAGACCCTTTATTCAATATGAAAATCTGCCTATATTAAAGAAATGTGTTTTTTGTTTGTTTTTTTTTTTTTTTTTAACATGCCAAACCAAGGCAATATAGCAAATGCAGCAATACAGAACAGGAATTTAAAAGAAATTTCAAAGTATTAGAGACATATAGACAGGTAGGTCTATATATATAGTGACATAGCTGCAGTAATTGAATCTTTAGATGACAGTGTGGAAGCCTAAGCTATTAAG
This sequence comes from Athene cunicularia, assembly GCF_003259725.1. Classification (NCBI taxonomy): domain Eukaryota; kingdom Metazoa; phylum Chordata; class Aves; order Strigiformes; family Strigidae; genus Athene; species Athene cunicularia. The sequence goes on along the minus strand of NW_020799095.1, from coordinate 50,848,567 downwards.
GCAGAAAGCATGCCATCATTCTGACTTTCATGTAGATACACAAAGATACACAATACACAAATGAACTGGATTGTGTGAGGTAACTACTGGCGAAAAAAAATAGTGCATTGATTATAGACCATGCATTTGGGGTTTTAGAGGTAGTCAACATAATTGCACTGGGGCAATTGTTAAGTCTCAATGTAAAGAGTGGGGTTGTATCTCTAAAGTTGTCAGAACTGTGAATGAACATCATGGAATTTATCTCTTATTAGTTGTAGCTGGCATTTGGACTTACTGAAAAATGCTGCTAGAGGTTGCTGGAGACCCCTAAAAGAGAACAGAATTAGTGCTCCCGTGACTGGTGCTTCTGTTAGTTCAAATTTTTAAATAAAAGCACCTACTGAAACAGACTTCATTTTCACAGACACACCTTTTCTCTAAAAACACAGAATCCACTTTTCCTTGACTATGTTTTTTTTACAGATTTTGTTGGTTTTCATAGTTTTTACCAGTTTGTCAAATATAAAATCAATAGTTCAGTAATATCACACCCGAGTTTTGTAGGAATGTCTAGTGGAATATGGCCTGGTCCTGGCAATCTGATCCCCTTCATTTGGGGATTTGTTTTAGAACCTGTTTTACGGATAATTCCATCTAAGAGAGATTCCCTGATATGTTCCTTATAAATAACAGTAGTTCCTCCTTCTGAAATCAAACACTACTGTAGATTTTCTGTCTGTTTTGTTTGTGGTTTTGGTTTTGGTGGGGTTTGTTTGGTTTGGTTTTTGTTTTGTTTTGTTTTTTTCCCTTGCAAGGGTATCTGTAAGTAATTTGTGCTTAGTCGTACTTTGATGGTTATATTTTGAACCAGGTGTTAGGAGATTGGTCAGAAAAATGTTCAGGGGTGCTTCTCCTCCTGTTAGTTCCCCATTTAGCTACTTCGGGAAGCAATCATTTATGGGATCTAAAAGTTTGCCTTTGTTTCATGGTCCACTGTAATAGTTACCGAATCTGCACAGAAATGACAGGAGCCTCACTTCAGTTTGTATTTTGGAGCGACAGCCTCTCTGAGACCTCTCAAGTGAACCATACTGCCTCTTTCCATCCTGTTCAGGCTGTGATAGTGTAGCCTTATTAATATGCTTTTCCTACATAAGCATCAAATTTTAATCCGTAGAGATTCTGTTATATCTCAATGCAGTTAACTTAATCACCAGGTTGGGCTGCCTGCTTCCTTTAATGCATAGCACCACTCCTGCGACCTTGCCTCTTGTTTTTTTCCCCATGTATTTTGCACCTTGGAAATAAGAGTGTCCCACTGATTATTTTCTTTCTAGTACCCTTCCAATATGATATTTCTCATTCAGTATTCAGTTTTAATTCACTCCAATTCCCTCTTCTCTATTGGCACAGAAGCACGTAACTCATTTGGTCAAACTACTTCCTTTCTACTCTCTGTTTAAATGAGACTTGACTGGTTTGAGCTGTTCTTTGTTGTTTCTCCCAGCAGCTTTCCTTAGTCTCAGTAATCTTTTGTTAATTCATCTGCAAAGGATGTGTACTCTTGAACTGTGTGGTCTTCCACCTTGTCAAAACTCCCCAGTTCTTAGTTTTGTTTTGACCCATTTTTTATTTCTGTGAAGTTCATCCTGCTTGCAAAAACTCATCCTGTTCCCAAATTACTAATTCAACACCTCCATTTTTTTAAGGGTCTTCACAGAACTTCTGCTATCACCTCAACTTTCAAGTACACTATGAACCAGTGTTTGATGCTATGTTCTTTTAAGAAGTATTTCAGATAACTTCATTGAGGGGATTAGGATCAGATCACTGGTATTTAGTTCTGAAGTCAGAAGAACTATCCCTAATGAATCTGTGTGAGTTAGAATTTCTTATAAAAGGGTTTGTGAACAGCTAACATGGGCACTTTGTCAGACCTTTTGGGGCAATCACCCAAGAGAATATTCGGTACATCAGAACCTGGCCAAGAAAATTTGTTAAATATTTGACGTAACAGATATTTTTAAACTTTTACTATTGTTGTCTTTGCATCAGAAACATACATAAAAATACTGTAATAATAATAACAGTAAAGCAAACTTCATTAGTATAATCAAATATGTACAATTATTTACAGAGTCCAAAAAACTAATGTAACTAGTATTATGCTGTTGTTGCAAGAATATTTCGCATCTATTTTTATTTTTAAGTACAGAAAAGGAAAAACCGGAGAAAAATGGAAAAATTGTAGTATACTATGAAATTATATTTTCTTAGTTACATTTCTGGTTTATAAAAATAAATATCTGCACAGTTATTTAATTGTAGTGTGTAGTATTTTCTTGCTTACATTTCTGGTTTAAAAAAAATTTAACTATCTCATTTTTAAATCCCCTCTTAGATACTTGTAATTTCCAGGATTGTTTCTGACATCATCCTATAATGATTTAGGATCTGCTTATTTCAGGAAACTACTATTATCAGGAGACATTCGAAAATATTAAAATGGTTGACAAGTTATTGAATGAATAGTTGATTAAAATTTTAATCTTTCTGTAGGTAGCAAAGCTTTGCCATGGAGTAATAAGCATCTGCCAGACTTTTGTGTACAATGTAGCTGGTTCATATACATATAGTAGTAATGCATCCCTGTGCCTTTAAGACCAGAGACTTCAGTGGAAAGTGGGCTAACTGATGTTCAGTCCTTGGGACCAAGCTAGAACTGATGCACGTTAACCTCTCCCAAAATGCACACAGTGTGGGCATTCTGTGCACCACCTCTTTCTAGCTGCAAGCCCACGTCTGTTGGATGTTTTTCTAGATGTTGTAAACGTAGTCAAATACAGTCCTTTCATGTATCTTGCATCTTTGGGTCAAAGAACATACAGAACCCATTCCAGAAGAAAGCAAAAGTAATACAGCAGCACTGAAGAGTGCATGTTCTATTCCATACTTGTTATTTCATTTGTTTGTGCAAAAAAAGACTGCCAACAGCAAACCCTTAAGAGGGAATTTGTGTACACTTAAGAAAGACATACTATGACATAATATGAGGTATTACAGTAGTTGCAGCTGACTTACTATTTTTTACCAGTGAACAGCTTGGTTTGGGACTTAGCATACTATCTCCCCTGTCTCATTGTTTTGAAGCAGAATAAGAAATTACTGATGTATTTTGTTTTCCTCTGTAATTTAAGAATTCCCAATAACTCAGTTAAGTCCCATCTTGTCTTTTCTAGGGCATAAAATTCTGCTATTTGCAATCTCTTATGTACATGGAAATAGCACCATTTCTCTTCAGATTGCACATTCTTAATTTGATGGACAGCCTTAAGCTAACCAGAACTGACGAGACATTCAAAGCAGAAAATAGACCCACCAGACAGTTTGTAGGAAGGAGAACTTTCACAGTTTAAATGAAAGTTGGGATGAGTTTCTGAGTATTTTGGTAGTTAGAGGAGAAAAAAAAATTCCCAGGAAGGCACCTCATTCACAATTCAAAGAATATCAGTCCATGATGCTTGCCTATCATCTCTTTCAATCAAATAAAAAACCCCATAAACCCCTTTCTAATGAGACAGAACAAAATATGACATTGGGGAAAAAAGAAGAAAAAAAAAAATTAGCACCGTGTTCAAGATTGTGCTAAATTTTCTCTAATTTTGGCTTAGTATCTATAGTTCTAGCCCTCTTATTATTTACCTGTTCTTTTCTGCTCATAGTAGATATGTTTGAGTTCCACCTTTTATCATTAGTTTTCTTCTTTCTTTTTATCTTCCCTTTACTCGCATTTATTCCTTCTCTTCCAAAACCATACTCGATTTACATCCTGATATCTCTTATGCTTCTCCAGCTTTGTCATTTAATAACTTTGATTTATTTCTGCAGTCCAACTCAGTGTTTTTAAATCTTGGCATTCACAATATTGTGACTTTTTCCCTTTTTTTTTTTTTTTTCATTTAAATGATGTTATATTAAGACAACTAGAAAACCTACACATGACAAGAAGATCATATAATGCAAGAAGTTATTAGTCATGTGCTCACATGATAGGTCTTCAAAAGCATCCTGTTGCTCACAAAATTGTCATATTGTTCTTTCTAAGGTCCTGATTCAGCAATGAGGTTTGTATGAATCAGTTTGGAACACTACCCAAATTTCCAACTGTGGAATCATGCCTCCATTTTTTAGCACACTCAGACTATTTTTAATCATACAGCATAGAGATTCTAACAACAAACTTGTTTTTTAGGCTCACTAACTGAGAAGGAGTAAGCTTTGGTCCTTTGGTCCTGAATCTTTAGAGTGTCTTTGGTTTCTCTCAAAATCATTCACTGATTAATTCAGTTGTTAAAAAGAATCATTAAACACAGGTATATCCTTATTTTCCTCAAGTGCAAATCTGACTGGATGCCAGTGTGACCAGAAATATTTTTTTTAAAATCTTCCATCAATTTCTTGTTTGATCAGTTGCTTAGTGACATACTATATAGCTTGTTTCTCTTTGCAAAAATAATTTTCAAATTTGAGCAAGAAAATAGCTAGCATTCTCCATCTCTTCTGCTTAAATTGTGCCTTTGCAACTTTGGCAATAATAAAGCTCTCAAGTCCCAACACTGACAGAAGATACCATAGCTTAAATGACCCCGCGGAGTGAGAATCTTATTATCTGCAGAGACAGTTCTTGCAAGTTGTAAAGCACAATAGGAGAAAAGTAAATGGGCTCTGTGTAATAGAACATAGTTTCCTCAAGGCAAACACTTTCATCTTTTCAGGACATTTGACCAGAAGTGACATCATTCACCAACTGCTTCAAATACCTGCATGGAGAGGAAAAAAAGAGAAAAAAAAGATACAAGAGGACATTTGTCAGTTGTAGCAGGCAAACCTTCTGGTGGAAAGGGAAACTGACTGAGATCGGTCTAGTCCTAATGCAGTCATGATTTCACTTAGCAATACACAGGCAGCCAGAGCAACAGTGTATGTACATTTTCCTCTCTTTATCTCCAGCTGCCTTCATTCACCTGGAAAAGGACCAGGTGTCTCAGAAGTGAGTGAGAACCAAGGTCTCACAGTTTAGTCATTCAGTTTAATTTGCAGGTGACTTGTTAGAAGACTTCTGCATACTTCTTGACATTTAGGGGGCAAACTTTTTTAGTGGCGTAAAATAAATAATGAGGCCCTGTGCTTGATATGAAAAATGTGTACCTGACACTGTTTGGGTCACCAAAAATGACTTGAATTTGCTATATAGTCCCTTAAGTAATGCATTCCAGCATGATTTCCTAACAATGAGCTCATTACAGTGTAATATTTGGACAGCTGCTTGAACTTATCCTGCATTTATATTCTCATCTGCGATATGCTTGTGATTATACCTAACTGACATCGCTGAACCTGTATTGATCCATGGCTGTCTCCTAGATCTTGAGAAAGTCCCCTAAAGCTAAATTCAAAAAGGCACTTGGGGTTTTAAGGATGGGTGTTGCATTTCCTAGGTTTTATGTACCGAACCTTCCAGGAAAAAAATTCAAGCCTTCTTTGAAAGTAGCCTGTGTACAGCACAGGAGAGCACCATTTCGGTACCAAATAGATGGTGCACTGTCTGTGCAGCATGTATAGTAAGCCCTGGGTATAGTACTTTGTCTCCAGCAGCACATTTCCTAGGCTTGATAAAACTGAGTTCGAACCACTGAAGAACAAAGCCAGGACTTACTAGGAAGACCCATGTTTTGTCACCAGCTCCATCACTGGCTGGCAGAATGAGCCCTCCACCCCAGCGCTGTTTATTGGCAAAGCTTTGTAGAGCACTTTAAAGTTTTTAGAGAAAACACTTTGATAATTAAACTAAAGCTGATGAGTGAGAGGTTCTGAGTGAAAAGCTAGAAGAGCATTCCAGCTACCAGGACGTGCAGCAGCTCAGTGCATAGCTCTCAACCTTCAGTAAGCCAGGTCCCTTAAGAGGCACATTGTGGAGTATGTTTTTTGGATATAACCAAATCATGCCACAGGAGCATGAGAACAGTGAGTTCACTTGGTCAGTGGCACACAGTGGGCTGCAAAAAGGAGCACAGCTCCCGTAGAGCCTGGGAAGGAGGCTGTCCCACTCAGACTAGGCAATCTTCCTCCTGGGTTGTTACAGGAGCAGTCTGAAAACATTGTACCCCTTGCTGAACTGAAGCAATGGCCTCATTTTGTGTCTGTAATTTAAGAGCTGTATGCTAGGTAAGAAATGCTTCCTGTCTATAGCAGCCAGGCACCAGACTGAGGCCACTACGTACTGTTTCTCAGCTAATCACACGACTCAGATGAAGAAAAACTGCATTTAAGAGCTGAAGGTCCAGTCACCTAGCAACTGTAGTCCCACCAAAGGTTTCAAGCTATATTAGAGTGTGTATCCCCACAAGTCTTTATTTTTATGATGTATTTAATTACTGCAGCTTAAAAACAAAACAAAACAAAACAAAAAAACCCCAACAGATATTTAGATGTTCAGATGGGTTCTAGTGGGGGAACAAGTACTGGGAAGGAACCATGTGTTGCATACCACAAATGCAAATTCTTGACAACTGATTACTGTACTATAATTGCACAACACATCATTATTTTAACTAATAGAAAAAGGGGAAAAAGCTGCACATTTTTGATTGATGTAGAACAGATTCAGGGGCTGATCACCTGAAGTCTGTCAAGCAAGTAAATAACATGCACAAATAAATAAAAAGATTGGCCATAATTTTTATAGAAATTATTTCAGGTGCTTCGGCAACGTATTCCAAATCTTTTGTGATAGATAGCAGCTATTCTTAATGCTTGGGAACAATTGCAAAAACCCCCAAACCGTAACAACCCACCCCAAAAGCACAGAACTGAGGGTTTATTTGTTCTATGGTGACTTACAATACACCGTGAAAGAATGCAATAGCTAAATCAGGACAGAAATGTAAGTAACATCTGCCTCTCCTCTGCACAAAGAAATTTGTGGGAGGTAACATGTAACCTGGTGAGCTAGAATATTTTGACTTTTCTGGGGTGGTCATTGTGTCCGCTTTCCACAGATGGAGGTGACTGAGACCATATTATATTACGTTTAAGGTGTACGTTCTGCTGTGAACCTGTTACACACTCTGGAGTGCAGTACCATAATATAACAGCAAGGGAAAGCTGCTGCTGAGATACCACATCTCTCATATCTTATCTGAGAGGCATTCATAGACTCTCATATAGTGAAAAACCATGGAGATCAGCCAGTTCTCTAGATTCGACTGATTAGTATGGATGACTAGGAAATTTTTTTTTTTTGCTTCACATGTAATACTCTTCTGATATCCTCTTCTGTTTGCAATAGACCCAGCATGTCTGTGGGCTTTGGAGAGAGTTTGTTGCCTTGTCTTAAAGGTAATCTGCAATTATCTATCTGTAAGGTCTGGTTTGATATATAGAAAGATTGTTGATACTAACCTCAACTGGGCTTAATTAAGACATAAACATGAAACCAAGAGAAATAATTAATATTGTTCACATGCTGTGAAGAGCCAACTCACAAATGTGTATCAGTATGCACACATTATGTATAAAACCAGGCTTCGGACAGAGACAAATCAGGGCATTTTCTTACTGCTTCTTTTGAATATCTGAAGTGCAACAACCCAGCGCTATACTTGGCAAGTTTCAAACATTACTGTTTAAGTAATGGGTTTTTTGTTTTGTTGTTGGGGGTTTTTTTGGTTTGTTGGTTTGTTTTTTTTTTCCAAAATACAACTTTTATGAACTCATTTATTATTTGGAATGGTTTGAAGTGATTGAGAAGTTATGTTTGAAGGTACTTCAGCCTGTATGCTGCTTGCAGTATTTTTAATACAGTCCTTTATTTCTTATTTCTAAAATTTCATATATCAATGCTCTGTTGTATATTAACTGTAAGTTCTCTGTCTGATATTTTTCCTCTTGCCTAAAAATCAGCTGTTGTTTTTTTTTTTTAATTTAAAAAATGCAGATAAGAACAAAAATTCTTGTTCATAAGTGCTTCTGTCTTCCTAACAAATAAAAAATAAAATTAAAAAATCCAGAAATCTTGGTACATCAAAACAAAGATTTCGTTTGTTTCCAATGTGAAAGATAGAAATGATGGAACTGTGAGTTACTTTCAGAAATTCACTAAGAAAGGCACAACATCTCAGAAGCTCAAAAATAGGAGCCTGAAATTAGTATCATAGATTCATGTCACACACCTGAGTGAGAGTATTGATGGGCAGGCAGTTGACACTCTGGAACTTCTGCAATACAAATATTTGTTATCTTATGTAATCACAGATATCTTTACCAGAATGTTTTTAAGCTGCAATACCACATTAGGGTTAGGATTCAAAATCTGTGATTCAGTCAGCCCTATTTCTGATATTCCATCACAGTTCTCTGCTACTAAATCTCAGAGTTAAGTGCTTCTGACACCAGATTAACAAATGGTGTATAACTTGAGAGACACATGCACTAACTGTTTTCCCAGTGCATGTTTCCAAGTTAAAAGGACATGTCTTTTGGAGAAAGATGTAACAAATGAAGTTTTGAAAATTGGGGAGCATGATGGTTCTCAATGACTCTACTTTTGTAGGGGGCGTTTTTTGGAAAGGTTTATGACATGTATTTTAAATAATGGTAATAAATTGTGTCTTCTACTTTGGTCAAACAGGTATGCAGCCAGAGGGAGAGACATGGAGTGGATTTCTGCAATTACACATTGTTCATGTACACTTCAAAAAAACTGGCTGTGGTTAATGGACATAGCATCCTAGATATCCTAAAGTTCTCTATTCTCTTGTATGATTATAGACACCCCAGTGCTACTGTCTTTTCCTCAACAGTGACATCTGCTCTCATTTAACACGTTATCACTGGAATAATTAGTTACTAATCCCATTTTAGAGTATGCTGTAGATTCGGGAGGGTGTGAATGAAGACACAAACCACAGCACAGCAGAACAATATTTACTTAGTATGTGTCATAAGCCAGTTAAGACAAGAACTAACAAAAATAAGAGAGGGTTGCTTATTCAAAATGGGAATATATTTATTTAATGTGGAGAAAATTTGTTTAGCTGCCTTCTCTGGTAGAAGGGCATGCTTTTTGGGGTACAATCGTAATTAAGGAGAAGTTCTCTGCTCCTGTGTTATGCCACTTCAGCAAAGAGGGGGAGCAGATGTAGTAATTAAGTGTTCTCAAAAGGCTGCGAAGTGAGTTAAGTGAATTACTAAATTTAAGAAAACCATGTCAGGATCAAGAGGCAATTTTTCAGTCTCTTTTATGGAGTTTTGTGCTATAAAAAAAGCACTGCTGTAACAGTAACATTTTCCGTAACAGGAAAAAGAGAAACTATTTTTGTTTAAACTTGTAAAAGGTCTTGTTCATGGTATCAACACTTTTCATAAACAGCACAGTCTTGCCTGCTCTTCAAGAGTTTTAATGGTGGAAGCACTGACTCACTTTGGTAATCTGTTCCTGACTGTTTCCTTAGAGGCATGCCTCACAACAGACAATTCGTACTTTACAATAATGCATTTCATTGCCGTAACAAAGTATTTTGACAGAATAAGTAAATATTGCATTGTCTGTATAACAGGAACAACAATAGTGGCACAGAAATTACTTGCAGTAAAATTCAATTAACAGAGAAAACTGGAAGTAGACTTTAGGCCCTCCATACCTCTATCAGGTATGTGAGGGTTAAGTCATACAAGAACCACATTTGTCTTGTCTTTTCTGCAAATTTCAGCCTTCACCTGGAAATGCTGACAACATTTCCTACATACTCCACTCTTCCATACTTCATGGGATACTGTGAGAACTCATGCTGCTGAGAATAAACCAAACACTGACATTAGCCACTAAATTACAATCCTGGGAGTGCTAACTCCTGAAATCCCATCTCAATTCTGTTCACTCCACAAGCCCAGCTTTTAAAAAGCACACTGAAGTTCTGAGGGAGTCTCCGGAGTTTTCTTCTCTGATAATTTCTATTTCTCATTTAGTCTACTTCATTTGGGTATTTCAATATCCATTCACATAAATGCCACTTTGTAAAAAAAGTCTTTGAGTGATCCAGAAGTCATTTACACTTTTTTGAAAGCCACATTTTTCTGAGGCAATTTTGCGACCCATCGACTATGCAACTGTTTACCTGATAGCAGAATTAGTCTGCTTAGTAAGCGGAGTCGTCTCAAAAGTCAAATAACATGTAGAAGAATTTTCTCACCATTTGTTTGAGAGAGTAAGTTCACACATGAGGATACTTGTTTTGAAGGAAGAAGAAGTGGAAAACAAATCCTATCTGGAATAGAAAGAAAAGTTTTGAAGGACTCTTCAGAGACTCTCTCAATCAATCCCAAGAGACATTCAAGAAGTGGGAGATTATTCTTGGGGAAAAAAGGGAGATCTTGAACTGAGCTGCTCAAGGCCTGTATATGTGTGTACATGTTACATGCTTCTTACCTCCAGAATTATTTGTTCACTTCTTCAGGGGTGTTGCAGTATTGCAGTTTGAGTTCCCTACAAAAACTAACTTGACACCCAAGAAAGTCAATGGAGGCAAAAACCAGGAGAAACCGAAATTTGGTTGAAATACCTGCTGGACCTGCCAGTCTCTCTTCACTGACTAGGCAGACCAGAAGAACTAGCTTCCTGTGTTAGAAGTCTGCCTTTGGTAATACCCTTTAGAGCCAGCACAAGGACCATGCCAGAGTTCATCCAGTGATAGAAAGTGTACCCCTACTAAGGACTAGAGAAGCTTAAAGCTCAGGATGTTGGTACTGAAGTGCAGCAGATATGCAGAATGAACAGTACAAGATAAATTACAACAATAAATTAAAAAAAAAATTTTAAAAAAGGCTTTCATGACCCTGATGCCCTTTTTTTTTTTATTTTTATTCTGGCTGACCTGTAATCTCATTATGGAACAAGAGAATAACATTGCTTGAAAGAGGTTGCAGCTTAAAAATTTTTTTGAGTCACTTTGTGTTGCATTAAGTAAATTGTTTCTTTGGTATCTGTAAACAGAAGGTGGTGGTGAGATCTGAATAGCTGCTAAGCAGTAGTATAGTAAATAACGTAAGAACTATTTAAATTCAATTCCTTGATATTTCAGCAGTTCTGGATGCCTCAGTATCTCTTCAAATATCTTTAGTTTTAACAGCAAGTCTCTGAGTCTTTCCTGGAGTTATGTCATATAATGTATGTAAGTTACATATGTATGTATGTGTGTATATATAAAGGTACATATTTATGTTTTAAAATGAAAGGGACCAGGAAATAGCATGTATTGAGAAGCTTAGAGAGGTGTATGTAGTTTTCAATTGGGAAAAAAAAAAAAGAGTAATTAAGCAGAAAAGGGGTTGTGGAGGGAAGGAACTCTTACCTCAGGAGACAATCTGCCCTACTTTCTTTTCTCACATTTTGAAATCTATGAATCTTTTAGTTGCTTTATCACTTTTCCTGATTCCCTGCAGGCCAGAGCTGACAGCTAAGCCTCTGTTTTATCTTAAACTGTTCAAAGTATGTCAGAAAATGACTTTTCCTGCTGAGCCTGAAAGTGGCTGCATGATTGCAGGAACCCACCTACTGGTTACCCCCAGTCCAGGTGATCACCATTGCTGCAGTGAAATCCTAATGATAGTCTCAGAACAGCTGGCATATTGTTACAATATATGGTCTATTACTGCTTGCAGTTGAAGACCAGAAACTGAGTTGACTCTTCTTTTTATTCTCTCTAGAAGTAATTATTTATGTCTTGGGCCATTCTGATATCAGCACATAGAGATAGTATTAGTTTTTCACCCTGTGTTATTAACAGCTGTTTTGTACGTGGACAGGGTCAAGCAGTTGCAGTGTCTGTTAACTGCCTTGGCTGTTTATTCTGTGGGCTCTCTCTACTGCCTTTGAATATGGCCTTTACAAATCCTTTCTATTTTTATTCCACTGCACTTCTCAGAATTAGCTTTAAAATACACTGTTGTCATTACACTTCAGCGTGATAGAACGCAGGATAAGGTGAGTGCAGATGCATTCATGTCTCTAAAAATAGGTTTCTACTGGAATTTCTACACTAATTTCATTTTAGTAAGCTTTAACTTGTGCTGAAAATTGATATACATCAAACAGTTCTCTGTGATGAATCAAAATAAAGCAGGATAGGAACTGCAGACTGTTTATGCTCAACTTGTATCTAGAAATAATATGCTTGTGTACTGCTTTTCATCTTCAAAGTTTTACCATCTGTATTACCATCTCTGAGAAGTGACATGTAAGTAACTGGTATATGAGATTCTTAGGTTAAAATTCATCTGACTGATGACACCTGAACCCACATTTTGCAGTTCTCAGGGGGAAACCATAACACCATTCTTTGCTGGTGTTAGCTCTTGTGAGATAACTTTGAATATCTGAGGAGAAATAAAGCACTAATGCTGGGTACAGCTCCCTTTATTGTCACAGGGTATCTTTTGATTTTGCACTGCTGAGAATGTTTGCAGGGAAGTTGCTGTTGATGTCCTGTTGACTAACAACCACGTACGAAGATAAACTTTAGAGGACTTACAAATCTGCGAAGGTCTGGAGAACCCATACAGAATGAATTTTTCGATTGTCCCCACTATACTGAGATCACAGGAGATGGAGAAGTACACTGCCATTAGTAACATACGTCAGAAACTTCCTTCTTATTTTTGTAGGGTGAAACATTTCTCAAAGACTCTCCAAAATCAGCAGGGAGTTTCTAGAAGTCATTTTGGATCTTTGCTTACCATATTGACTGAATTCAAGACTTCAACCCTAGTCCTGTTAGTCAGTAAGCATTCTCTGCAACGATGTCAATGGTTTTATTTTTCTTAAAATTTCATTGTGTTGTTGGCAGAGCTGGACTCACTATGCAGTGCAAACAAGGGCAGTGGTCTCCAATTTACACTAGCAGATCATGCAATAGCAGAGATGTACTACCTTGAAATGTATACCTTGAAATAAGAAAAAAATGTCAGTTGTATGGTCTTTATGAACTATTTTAGGTGCATAGGAATTTAACATGAATTGTGTTACTTGCTGTAAATGTCTGTCTTTGCTCCTATTATACCCAATCTTGGCCAATCTGCCAGATGCTATCTGAAATTTTGGAATTTATAATCCCATGAATCCTTATCGTGGTGCTGTAGTAGTAACTAGAGTAAATATGGTGAATGAGACTGAAAAGATACTGAGTAAACAGGCCTTATTACCTCCTTTCTAAATAAACACCGCATTACATTGCAGTATTTACCATCTGAAGACATATTTCAGACATCAGAGATGCTGTGAGAAACTTGGACAGGATTGTCTTAGATAGGGACATTGTGTGCAAACCACTGTTGAATTATTTAGGTTAGTTAACTAACTTTATCATGTATTGTAAAAACATTTTAAAAACCCAGAAGGGCAATTGGGTCATTTATGTGTCCTTCATCAAAGCTGCTTATAGCACTGTGGTGAGGCTTGGTTTGTGTCAAGGGCCATCATTTGAAAGCCCTCAGCACCTTCTGAGAGGTCTGCTGCTGCAGGATAGCATCAGCAATATTTTGAATGATTTCTCAGACAATACAGTGTGGTTGCTAACAGTATAGATATGGGAAGAGAAGCAGATTTTCCAAGTGCAGGCTGCACAATATGAAAGCTTGGGGTACCTAGGCACACATTTTGATTTAGGTACAGATTTCGTCAGTGCCTTGCTTCTCAACTATAAAAAAATGGACAACAACATCCTTACTTTACAAAGAGACAGGAAAATAATTTCAGTCTTCCAGGCATCTCGCAACTGAACAAATGCTGAAGATACTCTCCTTATTAGATGGACAGATCTGCCAATGGGCTGATGAAAGAACTGAAGCTGAATGAAAGTGATAAATTACAGATCATCGTAAGAGAAATTAACTTCAGCAGATGCAAAGTTCTGTATTATGCAGTACTGATTGCCTGGACTTGTGGTATAGCTGCTGTAATTGTTTCACTGCAGTTGGATTGTGGGAAGGAGTATCAGTGACATGGCTAGTGAGGCAGATTTTTTAAAGAGTGCTTTTTTTTTTTTTTTCTTTTTTTTAACTTTTGCTGAGTAGAAATGTAAAATAAACATCTGTATTTTAAAATATTCATTTCTTTTTCTTTCTTTCTTTCTTACAGCTTGTGGCCAATGCAATCCTTTTTGTCAGTGTAAATTTGTATGGGGTCTTTGTGAGGATTTTGACAGAAAGGGCTCAGAGGAAGGCATTCCTACAGGCCAGGAACTGCATTGAGGACAGGCTGAGGCTGGAGGATGAAAATGAAAAACAGGTCAGTTTCTAAGCCTTATATCTTTTCGTCTGTTTCTTCTGAGGTGATTGTAGTTATGTGAACCACAGGTCAGGACTTTGATGCTAAGCGTGTGCATTTCCATTGTGAAGGAAGGGTGCTGCCTCCCCCCACCTGCTTCAGCTCTTCCTCCCCTGGGCATACACACTCTTCATTCTTCTTCTGCAGCACACACAGAAGGTGCAGGCTGACCCTACAGCTACTGTCAGCTCTAGCACTAGAGGAGATGTATTTTAGGGCTGAGGCAAAGCTAATATGCTATTACAATATAAGAACCTGGGGGGTTTTCTGCATGGATGTTTTTTGGTGGGTGCTAAATAATCTGTGAATACTTCTGGCTGTGTGTGCTATAACCTGTTTGCATTCATGACACCTATAAAAAGAAGTCAACATTTTGGGGAGAGGGGACTATCCTGATATACATGAATAACTGTGATAACACTCTATTCCTTTTCCAAAGAGCCACCATAGTACTTTGATGGTTTATTTCACACAATTTTATCAATCAATCTTCCAAGCAGATTTGGAAACAATGAGAAAAACTGATATATTGTGGAGCTTGCTGTTGTTACTCACAGATCTGAATATTAAACCTACTATGTTCATCTGTAAGGTTTGGACTAAATTTTTCTTTCTGTCTAGGTTATAATAGAGGGCCACACTAAAGGACTTAAGTGGTACTCAAACCTTGATATATGAGATGCCAGGGTCCTCAAACCTTGTGTACCTTGCACACTTTTACTTCCCTTCACCTGCAATTTCTCTGGCAAGTCTATTCCTACGTGTGAAATAACACAGGTCCTTAAGTACTTTCTGTTATGAATTGAGTGAATGCATTTTTATGACCTGAACATACTCTATAATAAGTAGATGTCTTCTTTGAACAACTGCATATCTTTGCTGGCTGTGTAAAAATGGAATTAGGATCAAAGCCTTCAGGTTTGATTCCGGACTTTTGTACTCCAAAGCTGCAGATTTTCAAAGGCATAAATGTGCCATAAGTGAATTTCTATGGGATTTAGGCAACCCTGCCATTTCTGCCTTTGAAAACTCACTTCTGGGATCCAACATGAAAATAATACTGATTTTTGTTAGCTCTCTAGTTTAGTTTTGTTTAGTAAATTTTGCTACTCTCTAGTTAGCATGTTAAAAATCTCTCTTATTTTATATATTATCCATGCATACAGAAAAACAAGAAGGCAAAAATATTACACATAAGTATTGTTGATAATATACCAAGAGAACCCTGCAAATGTTTCAATGCAATATACAGGTCAGTGAGGAGAATATACTTTTCTCCTACACTTGTGAAATTAACTTTATGCAACACAGTGTAAAACTCAATACAGTAGTGAAATATGCTAATTAGCTGTCAAAAGCACCACCAAAATACTCTCTGTGGCTGCTCTCACACTACATTAGAATACCTCTAACACCAGGCTGAGAGTTAAGACATGATTACAGGATACAAAATTATTCTGTGGTTGCTGTGACATAATGTAGCCCAAGTTTCCAGCTGGCAACACTCATGAGTGTTTGAGAGGAAAAGAGATGTTGCTGACCTAGTTCAATTTTTGTGATCGTTCCTGTATTTTTATTCCCTGAAGTACCAATGTTACATGTTAAAAAGGACTGAATTTTTTCATCGGACCCTCTTGTCTCATTCAAGTGCTCTGACCTAAATACTGTAGACCTTTTACATTGAGAATTGTAATCCAAAATGTTAAAATCTTTCCCTGGTATTTCTGTGAAAGTCTCTAATGGGAAAGAACATGTTCTTGGCTTTTAAACATACAAAGGCTCTGGAGTTAAAGTGTTGACTGTGTGAGACAGATACCACAGCTCAAACTGTGAGATTTCTTCCTCCATTTCCTACTTACAGTGATTCTACTCATATGGGACACATTTGTAGTAACAGTCCCACATGATAATTTTGATAAATCTATTTTTAACATACAAGAGCAAAGATCTTGTGTTGTAGCATTTTTGGAGTCATAGAATCACAGAATGGTTTGCATTGGAAGGGACCTTAAAGATCATCAAGCTCCACCCCCCCTGCCATGGGCAGGGACACCTTCCACTAGCCCAGGTTGCTCAAAGCCCCGTCCAGCCTGGCCCTGAACACTGCCAGGGAGGGGGCAGCCACAGCTTCTCTGTGCAACCTGTGCCAGGGCCTCACCACCCTCACAGTAAAGAATTTCTTCCTTATAGCTAATCTAAATCTTCCCTCTTTCAGTTTAAAACTGTTACCCCTCGTCCTATCACCACACTGCCTGGTTAAGAGTCCCTCCCCATCTCTCCTGTAGCCCCCTTTAAGTACTGGAAGGCCGCTATAAGGTCTCCCCAGAACCTTCTCTTCTCCAGGCTGAACCCCAACTCTCTCAGCCTGTCCTCATCAGGGAAACTTCATCTCCCTGATCATCCTCATGGCCTCCTTTGGACCCTCTTGAGCATGTCTATGACCTTCTTCTGTTGAGGGTCCCAGAACTAGACACAGCACTCCAGGTGGGGTCTCACGAGAGCAGAGTAGAGGGGGAGAATCACCTCCCTGCACTTGCTGGCCACACTCCTCTTGATGCAGCCCAGGATACAGTTGGCTTTCTGGGCTGCCAGTGCACATTGCTGGCTCATAGTCAGTTTTCCATCCACCAACACCCAGAAGTCCCTCTTTGCAGGGCTGCTCTCAATTCACTCATCGCCAAACCTGTATTTGTGCCTGGGATTGCGCCAACCCATTTGCAGGACCTTGCACTTGGCCTTGTTGAACTTCATGAGGTTTGCACGGGTCCACCTCTTGAGCCTGTCAAGGTTCCTCTGGATGGCACATCCCTTCCCTCCAGTGTGTTGATATGCAGTAGTTTGCAAGTAGGCTTTGAAAGTGTTTCTGGGTAGAAGGGGAGCAGATAGTCTTCATTTATTTTAAAATTCAGTTTAATGTTAACTGTGTTATCTGTTCTTTCTGGTCACAACAAATAGCTGTCCTTGATGGTGGCATGTGTTGGGTTTGTGTGTGTAGCAGGGGAGGGGGCTGCAGGGGATGGCCCCTGTGAGAATTTTCTCAAAGCTCCCCCAGCTCCAAGTCAGACCCTTGGCCTTTGGCCAACACCAAGACAATTAGCAATGGTGCCTCTGTGATATCATATTTAAGAAGGAGAACCTGGGAGGAGGACTTGGTGTCACAGAGGCTCTCAAATAAACAAGCAACCACCAAAAATTAAAAATGTATTATTAATACAGTTAACTAGCCCTCCACAAGCTACAGGTTTGAATGTCTGTGAGAGGAGAACAGAACAACTTCCTAGGGTTTAATGACAACCCAAAACACAGAACAAAGCACCACTCCCAAGGGTCTAATGACAACCCAAAACACTTTATCACTCACCTGACAAGTGAGAGCTCTCAACCTGGAGGACTTGCTCAAGGCAGCATCTTTGACCCAAGGCCCCTCGAGGAGTTTCCTTTGGCAGCGTCCTGACCCAACAGGAGAGTCCTCAACTGCAGTGTACTCCTCCAAGGATTGAGCTCTAAAATGGCTCCCCAGGGAATTCCATTTATACTCAGGCCAAATCTGACCTGTAATCAACAGCGGCTCCCATTGGCCAAAGGCCTCAACTACCATGAAGCCCCAAGAACAAAGGCAGTCAGGAGCTGCTACGCTTCAGCAGCTAAGAAGCCCTATTTTCATTGGGTGGGTGCACATGCCACAGTTGGAGTGGTGAGGAGGAGTTGTGAGGGTGATACCTATGCAAACACTGAGGTCAGTGGAAGAAAAAACAAGGAGGAGGAGGGGAGGTGCACTGAAGCAGACCCCCTTGCAGCCTGTGGTGAGAGGGCAGGCTGTGCCCCTGCACCCTTGTAGGTCACCGGTGGAGCAGATGCTGACCTGCAGTCCATTGAGGACCCCACGCTGGAGCAAGTGACTGTGCCTGAAGAAGGCTGGGACTCTGCGGGAATAAGTTTGTAGTTTGGTGCTGGGAGGACTGCAACTGTGGGGGTGACCCATGCTGGAGTAGTTCAGGAAAAGCTGAAGCCTGTGGGAAGGACTCATGTTTGAGAAATTTTGTGGAGGTCTGTCTCCCATGAGACGGACCCCATGCTGGAGCAGGGCAAGAATGCAAGAAGTCCTCCCACCCTTAGAAGGAAGGAGAGGCAGGACTGACTGCACCCCCCATTCTCTGCTCCCTGCACTGCTGGGGGAAAGAAGGTAGAGAAATCAGGAACAAAGCTGAGACTGGGAAGAAGGGAAGGGTGGAAGGAAGGTGTTTTTAAGATGTGATTATACTTCTCACTGTCCTACTCTGTCTGTTAAGTTTTGTTGTTAGTGCTTGAATTAAATTGATGTTCTTTTTTCTTCCCTAATAAGTCTGTCTTTTTTGCCTGTGACCATAGTGGGTGAGTCATCCCTCCCTATCCTTATCACAGTTCCTGAGCCTTTTGCTTTATATCTTCCTTCCCATTCCTGAGGGATAAGGGTTGAGTGAGCAGCTGTGTGGTGCTCAATTGCCCTCTGCGCTCAAACCACCGCAGTTCTTTCTGGTGCCCAAGGTGGTGCAGAGGAATGTGAGAAAAGGATAGTAATTGTGAGAGGTGATGGTCAGAACATGAACTGAATTTTGCTGGTGGAATAATCATGGGAATTTCTGTTGTAATTGTGATGAAGGATGAGGGATGGAATTGCATGGATTCTGTTTCAGTATTGTGATAATGTTATTTTTTATTTTGGTGTGGGGAAGTTTTGTTCTGTTTTGGCTTTGTGTTCATCATCCGTTTGTTACGTTTGTTACATTGCAATTTAAGAGTAACACCAGAAGTGAAGGCCAAGAACCAAATAAGCTTTAGACCATGAGTGAATAATTATAGTCATTCACTTGGCATAAGCTTCTTCTCTCATTGTCTATAAATCTCAGCAGCAAGACCATCCTCTGCAGAGCAAGCAGTTAGGAATAAATATTGTGAGCTGGGTCCTGTTCTCTGGAACTGCACTCGTTCTGTTCCTGCTCAGTCAGAGCACTTGGGCACTTCATCTTCACTTCCACTGCACCATCTCTCTGTGTTCATTTAATTAATTCCAGATCATCCTTTGCCCATACATCAGGTAAGGCATTGTTACCTTGCTCCCTGGAGGACTCCTAGTGTTAGACGTCCTTATGGATCTGGAGAGCAGACTCCAGCCAGTGGTTCACCCCTTCCCAACTGAGCAAGAGAGGAGCAAGCAGGGATGCAGAATGGAGCATATGTTCAGTGTAGAGAGAAAGTAACCTGCTGCTGATTGAGACTGCTTGCTGTCTGATTCAGAGGGGAAACCAGTAAGGAAGTTGTGGCTCACCATGTATTAAGTCCCAGCATGACAGCTCCCGAAATGGTGCTGTGCCCCAAGGAAGTGATAGCATTGTGATTCTGAGGCCATCTTAATTTGAAGTGCAACTGGACCACTGTGTTTAAAGGCCTGTAGACTCCCATTTTCCATTCTTCTAGTCTGTCAGCGTGTGTATGTTTTTTTCTACTCCATAGTTTTGTGATAGTGAATTTCACTCTAATTATATGCTCTGTGAAAAAGAACTTTTATTTATCATAGACTTGTTGTCTGATGACTTGATTGGGTGCTCTCCAGCTCTTGTTTTCTGTTAAATTATGAGCAATCATTCTACAGTAACCTGTTCCATGCCACTTAAAACACTGTAGACTTCTGTCATAACTCTGCTCATCTCTTTCCAAGCTGAAGAACTGTAGCCTGTTTAGTCTTCTGATGTATGAAAGCTATTTCCTACTCCAATCTTTGCCAACTCTGTAACAAGTCTTACTCATAGGTTTTTTTCCCCTCCGACAATAAGCATATTTTTATGCATATTCATGCACTGGATTTGGACATAAAGAGTATCATTTCCATTAGTGAAATACACTTGCTGCAGCACAGGCTGATGTGAAAAGTACATGTTGTTTTTATATGAGGAAAGGTGAAAAAATTGACTTCATGCAAACCTCGAAAGCCCACAAAACCAGCCTAGATATCTTGACTGGTTTTTAATATCATAAGTACATGCAAATATGTTTGCAAAATAAAGACCATCTTTCAAGCAACTTGTTTAGATCTTTCCTTCCCTCCTAAATATTACTTTTGTACTTGCTCACAATTAGAACACAATGGTGGGAAAACAACTGGAGAATAGCAAAGTCTCCAGAATGGGGGATTGGCCATTTTAAAAACTATTTGGGAACTCACATTTTGTTTGTCAAACCATTGGGACTGGAGAAATTTATATTTTTCATTAAATAGTTGTGTACTTCAATGCAATTCATGAAGTTTAAGTTTATTGAGGACTTTAGCACAAGAAGCTGAAGGAAGCACTAAAAACTACAGGGAGTTAGGAAGCACTGGGCTGAGACAGCCAGCTCTGTGTCTAGCTTCAGGGCCAGAAGCATGGCACTCTAGGTAGTCTAATTAGTTTTGCTGAGAGGTAGGGTCCTTCCCTTTGCTAGTACTGCAGTAATGCTGGTTCTGGGAAATTAGCACCTCGGTGCTGCTGTGCAGTGCGTCCGTACATGTTCACCATATCATTCAAAGCTAGATAAATTCTCTTTCTGCAATGCTGAATTGTGCGTACAAACGTCAGTGTGTATATGCATAAGGATTCCACCTGTCTGCTGCATTTTAGGGCAATATCCTTAACATTGCGATAGTAACTGGGACATCACTGAATCAGAGACTTGTTTAATAACTATTCATGAAAAATGAAACAGTGTCAGCAAAAGATACCATGACTCTCAGTGTAGAATACTTTGAACTGCATCTTGGGTTCAAATTTCCTGCTGGGTTCAGTTCCCCCTTCAAAACAATTTAATCTAGATGTTACACATTTCTGATAGATGTACTATCTCCTGTACCTTTGGGTAAAAGATGACACCCACAGCAACCCTCCAGTGGTTTTGTCTGTTATGTTTAATTTCAAGCATTTATAAAAGAAAGGGAAACACAGAACATTGTGTTTGAATAAAGCAAACCATGTTGGACTTTCATTCTGGTAATGGAGAACAGGTTGCTGGGTTTTTTTTCTTCCAATTCAGCAACCAAACTGAAAAATTAGTTATTTGCACAGCCTCAGGCAGAAGTTAATTTCCAGGGTGCCTGACAGCTTGCTTATCAATGCATAATCAGAATCTCCTCATGTTTCCCATACTGTTTATTCTCAGAATTTTGCATCTTTTTTTTCATTGCAGTGCAGAAGAAAATAAGAAATTTATCATTAAAACATGGGCCCTGTTTCCATAATCATTCATACTGGCTCTGCACATCAGCAAATCGCCCTGCAGCAAAAATTTCATTTAGATCATGTGTGGGCACAAAAACATGTTCTTGTCAAATTATCTAGTGTGCAACAGGGAGGTGATCCTGATTTTACACAAATTACAGGGCGAGAGATGATACCTGATCCTCTGCAAAAGCTAGCCAGTGCAATCTTTGAAAAATGTAGATGGACTAACTAATTTGACAGGGTAAAACTGTACCACATAAGCACTGTATTCTATGTTACAAGGAGGCTTAAAATTGGATTTATTGTGTCATTGAAGCACAACCTTACACAGAGAAGTCCACCTTCAAAAATTTATGTTCTCTTTTCTAGGATCAGGGAAAAGAGAAAATAAGGAGTGTTAAAATTTCAGGCGCTCAGTTTGAACTGCTGGGCTTTATGCCCACTTGTGAAGGTTGGCTAGCAAACACCTCTTAGTCAAGGGAGCAGCAGCAGCAGAGATGGGAACTTGTCCTGCTCCCTGCTTTGTTTGCCACCTTTTGCTGCTTAGATCCTTAAACAGAGCAGAGATGAACTCTTGTCTGTCTTTATCCTGCTATGTGGCACCCTGGTCCATCTTCCACCTTTCTCTGGTAAAAGGAGTTGCAGAGGCACATTTCTCTCACACACAGCAATAACTGCCCAGAAGCTTTCCACGGACTAGCAACTGTTAGTCCTCAGTCCTGCAATAGTCATGCGTGTGTCTGTCCGTCATAGAGCAAATAATAAATCTGAGGGTTAAACGCATACCTCCAGGTAGAAGGCTTCAGCTTCAACCTGAAGCCATTAGGAACTGCTGGTTACCCCTTGCAAAGCAGGGTATAGCAAACAAACAAATGTGATTTTACAGCTCTATTGCACCTCTTTTTAAGCAGAATAAACATCTCATCTGAATGCAGCTAGTGCCAGAAGCTGTGTTGTTTGGCGTATCATTGGAATTCCTCTTGCCTACCTCTGTCCAAGTAAAAGTGAGGCTTGTAATCTAACCTTTTAACCTATAGGCAGTAATCCTTAGTAGTAATAGACACATACAAGCGTAGTTCACTCTTTCTATCCTGAATACCTTGCTGGAGATGAGGTGAGTTTCTTCCCCGGGAGTGGTTACAGGGGGACACCTAAGCTTAGGGCTACACAGCAGTATGATGAGAGGTTCCTTGCAACTGGACTTCAAATGTAAAACTGACACACAAGAAAAAACATACAGTTGTAAATCATACAAAGTATATATATTTTAATTGCAATGTAATTGTATTACTCTACCACATGCCTTTAATTTGCAAAATGTAACATATGGTATTATAGAAAAATCTATAAAAGCCCTTAAAAAGCCACACTTACAACAGCAGGCCAGATCAGTACTATAGCAATTTGGTTTAACTTTATTTCACCCCCTGAAAGCTTTCTGATGTTTGTAAGTATGTCAGTTAAATCTGTTATCAGCCATTTCATTTTTTGACACAAAGTGTGAACTGTGGAAACTGAATAAGGCATATGAACTTTGCTTTTTAGTATAAGTCTATGTAGTCACTTATACTCAATCTAACAGGGGGATGCCTTGGACTCCTGCTTGTTGCAGTTTGTTTTTTCTTATAAATGTATGTATGACATAAAGTCATGTCATCTGAGTTAAACTCTTATATATTGTAATGAATGCTGGCTTCCACTGAGTAAAGTAGACAAACGTAAACAGATAAGTTAACAAATAGTAGTTATATCATTCTAAAACCTGTAGATACTTCAGCTATTAGGAGTTTTGAAATAAATTGTTTTGTTCAGCCTAGAGAATAAATCCTTCCAGTACTTAAAGAAAGGCCTACAGGAATGATGGGGAGGGACTCTTTATCAGGGAGTGTAGTGATAGGACAAGGTAATGGTTTTAAACTGAAAGAGGGAAGATTTAGATTAGATACTGGGAATAAATTCTTTACTGTGAGGGTGGTGAGACACTGGCACAGGTTGCCTAGAGAGGCTGTGGCTGCCCCCTCCCTGGCAGTGTTCAAGGCCAGGTTGGACGGGGCTTTGAGCAACCTGGGCTAGTGGAAGGTGTCCCTGCCCATGGCAGGGGGGTTGGGACTAGTTGATTTTTAAAGTCCCTTCCAACCTAAACCATTCTGTGATTCTGCGATTCTAAATATTGGGAAATTTCGAATATGTTCTGCTTCAGATATCCTGGTGTCGTCTTACTCTGTGAATTTTTTAGTTTATTTTTCATACGTGCTCTGTGTATTTTCCATTAGAGAGAATGGAGGAAAAGGGACAAATAAGATCACACAAAGCTGTCATTAGATGATTAAAAATACACAACCATACAGTTTTCAATTGATAACATGGATAACAAAGCGGATGAGAGTTGCTAAGGCGAATTGTCATAGGTATAGTGCATCAGATCCATGAGTGAAATATTAATACAAATATTTCAAATGTACTTTCTTATGGCTGATTTCTAAGTTTACAACAATATCCCTGACATCAATGCTATGTGGACACTCATGCAATACTTTTATGTATTGTAGTAGGATGCCACAGTATAAAGTAATGCAACCTGAGGAGTCATTCCTGATCTTCTTCCTTCAGCAGCAGGAATTTATAGGGAGCTTTAAAAATGTCATCAGGAAAGTTCTCTTACATGTATTTTTATTGTTGTCCACATTGTTTTCACTTTTAGAAGTGTCTTAACTATAACAAAAAGCAAACTAAAGCTTTAACACAATCTTGACACAACTTTTCCCATGCCACTCTTCAAACAGAAGATGGTTCCACCCCAGACCAGCAGCTCTGCCACAGTGCTTCACATTACAGCTGCTGCCTAGCCACATGTGCAGTTTGCCAAATGGTTCCTGAGTTGTTATGTTACTGCTTAAATGTGGATTATCTCCATGATCAGGATAGCTGGGCACTTTGCTTTTGTTGTTTGCCCACATGTGCTCTCATTGATGTTTTGCCTGTTCCTTTTGGTCAACCATCTCTGAAGGAAAAGAGCTAGACTGCATCCCATTAACGGGCAAAAAAATACATTGGAAGGTACTTTTTTTCTTTTTTTTTTCTTTTTTTTTTTTTTTTTCAGGATTGCTGTTTTAGAGTGAACTTCTGTCTGTCTTGTAATTTAAATTCTTTCCAAGGTTTCTGTTTCCCATTACCTCTTTGATATAAACTGATTTCATTTGGAATTTAGCTTCCCTTTAGGCATATTTGATTAGAAATTTCCCAGTCTGACAAGGTAATAATGAGCTAAATCTGAGTCACACTTGTTATTTTAAGTGACTGAATACACTTATTGCTTCCCTAGTATGTTTGTGGTTGGTCCTTATTTTTCCTCTTTGGAAGGCAATGAGATTTTCTGCTGAGGCTTACTTCCCTGCTCTGTGGAGACAAAATGAGGACAAGTAGCAAAGGACAAAGGCTTTTAGGTTTTTCTAATCTAGATTAGAAAAATTCTAGGTTTTTCAAAGGAAAGTATTCTCAGTCTCTGGAGATTTGGGCTTCTATTTAATTTTATTGTTTTGCACTGTAATTTGCTTTCATAGTGCTATACTAAAGGCATCTGTGGTTTTTGAAACGCTAACTGCTTACCACTTAATTTGTTTTATTTGGTTTCTAAAATTATTGCTTTTGACTTCAGATTCCTGGTTTGTTAAAAATCCTTCGTCTGCTTACACCCACTACTGAGCTCCATCTCTATTACTAGCAATCAAAGTTTATTTTTACTGTTCTTGCTTGTTCTGCCACCAGCAAAAATCTGTAATAAGAAAGGGCATGTACTGAGTGGCTACTGCAGCTCGAATATATGCTGTATCAGACAATAGCAATGTTGAGAAGCACCAGTACTAGTGCAGCAGTGTGCCCTTAATGTTCCTCCCATTCTTCTCCCGTTGCGGACCCTCAGCTTCATAGTATGTCTGCTCCAGCAGTGAGGAAAGAGGACTGGAGCCATCTGTGGCCTTCCTCCCCCCTCTCCCCTATGCTGACCCCATTTTTCAGCAAAGTGCCAGAGCAGACCATGACAGGTTTGCCACATATCGATGTGGAGTTGGTGGAGATACCTGGTTTTTGGAGAAGGAGTGCGGTGAGGGAGGATGTCCTATCTCATGGGGCAGAGGAAAAGCAGAGTGCCACAGTCCCAGTACACCTTGAGCATGTTCTTTGAACAAAATCCTGCTATCTGGCAACTGGAGGATTAGTGAGGGCAGAAGAGGGGTATGCATCTACATTACTTAAGTTGAGCTCTATGGCTTTCACTTCCTGAGGGGTACGTATGTGCCCAGCACAAGTATGTGGTGTTACATTGGTAGAACAAACCAGACATGGTTGTGGACTGGAAAGAGGTGAACCTGTAACTGTAGAGGAAACTTAATACAGCAGGGGTAAGCCAGTGAAGTTGTGTCTGCTCTTCCATTTACCCTGGAAGGGGGTAGCATCACTGAAGCTTGTGATGCAATCTTCCTAGCATCTTCAGAAGAAACAAAGAGAGAGATATATACGACAGGCTTGTTCATGGTGGAACACATCTCTCTGTGAAGCACTTCAGTCACTTTCAAACCTGAGCTCACATATCTCAGCTGCAGGTCTGCCTAGGAACTGCAGTAGCACTTCTGTGCTCCCTCTGATCATTGGTAGATAATTGGTACTCTCTCTGATCCTTTTTAAGGCTTCTCTTTGTTTGAATCAGAAAAGGTTCTTTATAAAGAAATTAAATTTTGGAACTTGTGCTTTAAGTGTGTCTTTTTGGTTTTAACATACATACTCAACACATATGCTTAGTGACAGTGCTATGAGGGGATCATTTCACTGAAAGGTGAAACATGGCCCTCCTGACTCTGCAAGAGAATGGGAAATATGTTTTCTTTTCACATAGGAAGATTTAGAATGGTATGTTTGGTGGCTAATCTGTGCCAAAAAAAGTTTCATCGTCATTAATATACCCTCAAGAACCCACTTATTAAAATCCTACTGATAGAAACAAGGACATTTATTAAACTAACATTTAATAAATAAATAAGAAAAGCTTTAAAAACTCCCATTTGACTTATTTTTTGGTTTACTAGCAGATATTTTTAAGTATACTGTATTGCACTCTTCCCATACCCACTAGCTTCTCTAAGTGTTTCTATGGTTGGTAGCATGTCTTTGCTGACCCATACATCTTTTGAACAGAACAGTGACCAAGACCAAAATAAGTAGTTTGTGTTGATACTATATGCTTTACCTCCTAACTCCAGTTCCTCACAAGAAGATCTCTGAGTTGGAGTATATTTGAAATGTGTGTTTTGAGGATATGATTCCATAATTGCTGATCAGTTTGTCACTGGTGGTTGCACCTTAGGGAAGTTTTCAGACCTCTGTTTTACTTCCCCACGCTCACTGCAGAAAGACAAACTTTTGTCTTTGCTTTGTTTTTGCCTTGCCTTTCCTTGTTTTTCTCCGTCTGTTTCTGCCTTCACCGAGCAGAAGACACAGTGTGGTGTTCCACACCTAATTTGAAGGGGCCACTTTGAAGAGATAATCACTGGTGGAGTTGAGAAATACCTGTCCCTAGCAACGTACTGCAGAAATGCTCTTCCTTCTTCCCTGCCAAACATAAGGAGGGTTCCAAGTTGCCTGCTCTAGAGAATGGTCTGATTTGTATCTGTATGACTACTTGCCTTCCCTATAGTGAGGCAAATAAAGATGTCTTAATTATAAAGGCACCATTTGATTGCATGAATTTAGCTTCTTCTTGCTCAAGTTTGCTTCTAGTAGGAAGATTTCCATGAGCTGAAATTAGTACCATCTTCTTCTTGTCAAGTTTTCTGTGATGGTTTTATTGATACATTGAATTTTGCGAGTTAGGTTTCAGAGACAGTGAATACTAAGGATATAGGGTGAAAGTGAAAAGATTAATGCTAGGCTGATGCTGCAGTCATTTATTCATTGTCAGTTTGTATATGGTGTCATTGCTGTTAGCTTGCCTTCCTGAAGATTAATCCCGACTGATATATTTCTAGAGCATTCTGATTTAACAGATATGAGGGCATCCAGGAAAACAGGCTATTTTTTTTTTATACTTCTAGTTTCCTTGTTTATCCTCGTAGCCTTTCTCTGTTCTTGTTCCTTTTTGAACAAGATTTATGGAGCTGATCGTAAGTTATCCTACTAGCAATCTTCCAGTCCATTCTGGAATCACACTTGCCTTTCTAGGGTAGCGTCACATAAATACTCCATAGTTATTCAGTGGTCAGTGAGTATCTGGGGCTTTTTGACATGCAGTAGTTTCCAACTCATCTTACCTCGTGTGCTTTTGTGGTTGGTACCTAAAAGGCACAATGTACTGCTGAGGTATTTTTCATTCTTATCATTCCACTTCTTGTATGCTGTCCTGTGAACTTCGCACCTTTGAGCAGTTTTATGGCCTCTTTATGTCCAAGCTTTATATCCAGCCCAATGCTTCTGCAGTCCATGCTGCCCATTGCTCTCTCTGTTTTAGCCAAGACTTCACCGTCCCCTAACTCTCACAAAGTCTTACCTTTTTCATTGTAACTAATAATCTTCCATGTGGAACCTATCAATGCTTCAAAAACACTATGCCAAAGATATATTCTGCCTTTCCTTGATTGAAATAAAAATAAACAGTTAACCATAAAAAGATGTCAGATTGGTCTGGCGCAGGTCTACTCATCCTGAATCCATCTTGCAGTTCATACATAGTATACTGATCATCTATCATAACTGTATGTTGTTAGCCATCCTCTTACTACTCAAAATCTGTGTATTAGATGGCAGCTTTATGGATGATCTTTTATGATTATGATTGTAATAATGATTTATATAGTTTTTCAGGAAATCTCAGGAACGTTCTGAAACATTGCCACCTTGTGGCTTTTAAAAAATCACCATCTTTAACGGTGCTTTTGCTTGTACTTTGTTGGAAGAAAGGACATAGCATAGTTAAATTTAAAATAATTCACTAATGAAATCTGCTGTCGTTATTTTCCAGCTTACAGGAACTATAAATGAATCCTAGTATTTTTACACAGAGTTTTCTTCTATGCATTGCACTAGGCTTCTTTTATCTCTCATTTTTTTGTTTTCCTTACAGGGAAGTAAAATGGCTGTGCAGTGTGAAACAGGGATGACAGAGACCATAAACTCACTAAGTAGTAGCTTTTAAAATTATGCAAGAGTGAACTTATCAAGGTATAATTAGGTAGCAGGTGGTAATATTTAGGATGTATTTTGGAGTCCCTGCTGACTAAGTAGAAGCTGAATCTCAGAATTATATAGATAAGTAGACTTTGAAACAGTCTTATTAATATTTTATATGCATGTCTGATGCTTGTCTTCTCTGGGAAAAAAAAGTTTTTCAAATATGGTGGCACTTTCCATTTAAGTATATCAATAACAAAAGAAGATCTGTGGTGGACTGCAAAAATTGGTGGATTAGATTTCATGGTTTGTATTGTAAAAAACCTTGCAGAGTAGATGATCAAAATGCTCCTTTCTTTTGTGAGCTCCTTTTCCTATTTGTCATTATTGCTGGAGTGTTACTATAACAAACAAAAATATTCATATTTTATCAGCCAGGAAACAAAGGTGTCAAACCTGGTTTTGTTACATGCTTCTTTTTTCTTTCTTTTAAAGTCCCAAATGGAAATGCAGAAAGCAGTGGACTGTGAACATGCAGTCTATCCTGAATTATGTGGTTCAGTGCCAGGAAGTGTGAGAAAGGACCAGGATCTGGAGTGCCATCCAGAGTTACTGCTTTCCCCAGCATGAGTTTGGGAACTTCTGAGTCCCATTTTGAGCAAGCTTCATGAGACAGAGCTGTCTGGCAAGGCAGGCATCAGGGCCAGGCTCCCTAGAGGGTGCAGGCAGCAGTGCCAGCAGGCTGGCTGTAAGCAGCAGTTCAAGAGGAACCCAACGAAGCTGACTAAAAGAGACTGAGTTGCATCTATTACAGTCCTGTTCTCATGGGATTGAAAGACGTGCAAAGCAGTAAATTTTTCTGCACAGCCCTTCAGCAGGTCCAGACTGCAACTTCATTCTCAAAATGAATTCCACTAGATGTGCATATACAGTAGCACGAGAAGACAAGGAGAAACGAGATTCAAAGAACCGGAGAAACATGAGGGCCGGCAGCTTTTAGGCAGTGCTACAGTTCCTCTGGTTGCTTCTTTTCTGTATCTTAGAAAAAATGGCAACTGTTTTCTGTGATAGTCTGCACTGACTATAAGTAATATTTCCATTTTTTTTCTATTTATCTCATATGATAATCTACAGGAATACAATTTAGCATGGAGAACCACAGCAAGTACATCCAGTTTATGGGTAGAAAGTTATGAGGGGTCATCCAACTGCACAGCAGGCAATGGGAAAGAAAGGGAGCATTAAGACATTTTTCTGCATTTCAGCCTTCTTTTCTGATGAAGGGAGAGTGGATTCATAAATGATTTACAACTTGCTGAAGGAATTTTAAAATGTATCACAGTCATTTCCCATACATATGTCAAAATAAATCATTTTGTACAATAGGAATAGAATATGGTATTGGACTGGATAGTATTATTTGGGGAGCTGCATGAAATGATTATAAATCAAGGTGAAAATTTCAAAGGGACTTAGAGAAAGTCATAACCGTTTGGAAGAAGCAGTAAAAGAAGAAAGACAATTATTTTCAAAATCAGAGCGGTTGGGCATCTTCATTTGGAGACAGGCGCAAGAAACGTATTAGGAACATGTACTGGAGACTCCCTTAAAAGCAGAGCTGGGGTGCAGGTGGGAGAAACTGTCCAGGCCAGGGACAACAATGGGAGAGGGAGTTGTGCTGAGAAGTCTCCAAATTGAGCAAAGTCGAAGAGACCATTGGGGCAGAATAGAATGTGCAGACAATGGAAACTGTTGCTTAAACAGTCTCTGTGGTCTGCTTGCTTCTTTACGCTTCCTCTCTCAGGAATAAAACTACTGCTAGAGGGTGCTGAGCCTTAAGCTCCACAGCTATTACAGAAACTACACTCATGTGTGCTAAGGTGGCAGGATGGCTTCAGGCCTCCCCAGGATGCCACAGGCACCCTCCACTCCTGAGTGTTGTGCTGTTGTGCCCCTTGGTACACATTGGTCAAGAAGGGACCTCTGAAAATCATCCAGTCCAACCACCCCCTTAAAGAAGGACTGCCAGCATCACCAGATCTGGTCAGCTGTGGCTTTGTCTAGCCAAGTCTTGAATAACTGCAAGACTATTAAAGTTTTTCCCCAGGTCCAACCCAGACTGAGAATTGCAGTACAGGAGATGTACTTGCGATTAGGATTGAGAATGTTCCAAACAACAAGTAGTAATACAGGATGTTTCTGGCTATTAACAATGGGAAACTTTTTTTTTTTTTTGCCATTTCTCTGCCTTTGCATATTTTCCTTCTTTGTCATGTGTATAATGGTGCTAGTTGTTGAATAGTGCCAAGGTAATACTGAGTGATTCCTAATTGGCTTGGTATGAGCATTTTGACTTGCCTTGGAGTCAAATGAATGTTTGTTCCTTCTCTTATTTATACCAATGCTTCATTGCTTTGGGAGAAAGAAATCTGGATGTTTTTTCTAAATTGAGTGTCCTTTTCAAAATTAATTAAGCCTTCTTTAAAAGTGCAGAAATTTCCATTAGTGAGGATAAGACAGTAGCAGAGCCAGTCCAGTTTGGCATTCCAAATTCCAGGCTAGGACTGGCAATTTAAAATAGAAATTTAATGAAAAATGCTGTGAATGAAGGAGGCATAGGTCCTTATCTCTCATTTTCTTTTCTTAGTGAGATTTGTGCAGGGAATGCAAAATCTCCGAAAATAATCTTTTTTTTCAGCATATGATTTCACTTCAGGCCATATTAATGCTGAGTGAAGATTTACAGCAGAAGAAGAGAGTACAAATTACTAAAATAGCGTAAGTTGGTCATAGGGCCAAGATGTAATTTTCTGAGTAGAAATCAGCTATAATAAGCCTAAAGAGCATTGTGGATCAGTGAGAAAGGTGATGTGGAAACATTTTTCTCTCTACTAGGCCCTGTAGTTTTGAATATGCCACATGTTGAGGCTACCTCAATACAACATCATGTCACCAATAAGATCTGCAGCATGACTGTTGTTTTCTTTTAGTCAAAGTTGTTGCTAATTGATTAGTGCTCCCTGTCTCAGTCTTTCAGGTTTTTTGTCACTTACCCATCCCCTTCAGAGACAACAACCACTCATGCATGAATGTCACCACAAATGTGACCAGCCTTGCTTCGGAGCTGTCACTTGTTCCATCCTATGCACTATGCAGCCATGCACATCTAGTTTTCCTTTTAGTCTGGTTTTCAGATTATTTTTATAATCAGATCAGCCATACAGGAGCAAATGATAAAAAAAACCAAAAAAACCCAAAACCAAACCAGACAACGATAGTAGGACTTGTTGAATAGAAATCCAGGTGGAGCCCTTTCCCAAACATTCCAATGGCTGTATTTGGCATGCATGAATTCACTCTTGCAGCTCCAAACCTATGAGTCCTTGCGCATTCCTTAGGCTGACATGAAGGGCGATACCGCTTTGCTTGACAGATGAGATTTTGCTCAAAATAAGAGACTTCTTTTATATTTTTTCTAGAGAGCTAGATGCTGTCTTTCAATCATTTTCAGTCCTTTGATACTTTCCACTGTGGAGCTGTTTCTTACATTTTCCAGACTGTCCTCCAGTGACAATTATTTACAGCCATGGTGCTACTTCCCTTCTTGACCTGAAAGGTCAGCAGTGTCTGCCTTTTGAGAAAGCCATGATTGAGTCTTTCCTCACTCAATGAGTCTGAGGCTGCTAACAGTCTTTGTAAAGACTACAATTCTTTCTCAGTAATGTATCTTTTTTTTTTTTTTTTTTTTTTTTTTTTTCATAAGCTCCCTTCGGGTCTTGTAATAGTCAAGCTAACGTGTATAGGAACCACCAGTTTTGTAACCTCCCTTAATGCATTGGACATCTGCAGGTTTCAATGCTGTCAAGTGCTGCATCCTGCAGCTCTCAATGCTACCTTCACCGTAATGATTGTTATTACTTCCCTGGCTTCTGTGCTACTCGATGTGCACTGCAGAAATTATCTATGAGGTTTTTATTCACATCTTGTAATTGTATTTACAGGCTGTAGAACTATTCAGTCAGCAATGGTCTCTGTAGGAGTCTGTCAGTATAATTTTTGTTTGGCTGTTTGTTTTAGTCTGACTTCCTAGGAAACAGAAGCTGAAGCCCCACTCTTCCTCCATAGCTTTGGAATTCATTTATCCATTTCAGCAAAATGACAAAGATGTTATATAATTATGCTCGCTTAAAGAGAAGCTAGAGTGAACATTTGTCTATGCCATCATAAAATTGGCATCCAGAACAATACTTACGGATTTTCAGCATCCTTTTCACCTTAAATACCAGAGAATTTAAACATCAGTCCAAACTTCTCTCTTGTGTGGATTCTCTATTGTCTAATATGGTCAGCTCATTTTACAACCTTAGTATATTTCAGTTAAAACAGTAATTCAACTGCAAGACACAAGTAGTGGGCAACAGAGCTTCATAAGATCCACTGTGGACAAAACTATTTGTTTTGGATTTTAACCCAAATTTTGGGATACCCGAATATAATTCTGCTGCAGAGATATAAGCATACTTATTAAATAAAAACTGTAGTAATTAACCATTTTCTACCAAGATGTGAAACTGTTTGGTTAATCTGAAATGGATATATGCATAAACTGTGAACAAATATTTAATTCCATCATGCTCTTTACATCATTATTATTATTATATTATACGTTATACATTTACATTATTATACATATAAGAACAATAGGAAATAGTTAATGATCCTTAGCTTCAAGTCCACATGAACTGCCACAAACATATGAAGACCTTTAGTCTAAAGTAAGTATCAGGGCAGTTCGGCAAAGTTTAACTTATTCCTTGGTGACCTAAATATTCAATGTGTCTTTTTCCAGAAGAAACTGTAACATTAGAAACCCTCTGAGTATTATTTGGTGGGTTTGGCTAGTGAGTGTATGCATGTGAGCAACACAAAGCGCTTGTCTGTGCGCATATGCTCTTCTCAGTGTTAATTGCTGCTCCTTATGTATTTAATATCATTTAAATAAAAGGCAGATGTGTTTTGGCCAAGATCTATGCTTCTGTGATGTCTCACAGCTGCCATTACGGTGGTTCTCCATCATTAGATAACAGAATCACAGAAGAGTTGAAGTAGGAGAGGAACTCTGGAGTCTGTCTAGTCCAACCACCCTGGTTTCCAGGATGAACTGCTCTATCTTCCAGGGCCCAAGGTGAAACTGACTGGCCTGTAGTTGCCTGGTCCTCCTTCTTGCCCTTCTTGAAGATAAAAGTAACATTTTCTTTCCTCCAGTCTTCAGGCATTTCTCCCAGCCACCATATTTGATCAAAGATTATAGAGAGTGGCCTTCCAATGACAACTGCAAGCTCCCCCAGTGCTTGTGGGTGCATCCCATCAGGGCCCATGTATGTATGTCCAGTTTGCTTAAGTATTCCCTGACCAGATCCTCTTCCACCAAGGGTACATCTTCCTTGCTCCAGCCTTTCCTTGTGTTCTCTGGAACCTGGGATTCCTCAATCAGATTGGATGTGGTTATGTGAATTCATTCAGACTGTTGCCATGGCTGAAGCTAGCAGGTCTGATGGATAAGCTTGGAACTACATTTTAAGTGACGAGTGTTTTCTGTGTGAAAACAAAAACTTAAGTAGATAGCTAAGGTCACTTTAAAACACCTAACACCTGCTACAAGTTCTCCAGGTGGTGCCTGTGAATGGGCCAGAATATGTGGAAAAACTACCTAGGGCTTTATAGTCAATACTAACAAGATCCAAAAGGACCGTTAGAGAATCTTTTTGTGCATGTCAGTGACCCATGCTAAAAATCTCTCTGTGGATATAGTAAGAAGATATGGGTTTAATCAGGGACTTGTACTCATGCATTCCATTACTGATGTGGCTGGAACACACATTGCCACACTGGATAAGATGCCATTAAAACTATACATTTATTACTGTTTCACCAATTCAGACAGTGGATAAATCTATCATCCAGACTTGCTGCTTAATAACCAGCAGTCATAGTCCTTCTAATGTAACACTTTCATTAGATCAGAAATAGGACACACAAAAGGATAGCAAATGATCCTGGGAAGTCTTTCCTAGACAGATAAATGCTACTAACAATAAAGTAAGTTGTTATTATTAGTACTGTGATGTTAATGAAAATCATGAACAATTACCTGCTTTTGTATAGGTTGGGTGTTTTTTTTTTAATTTTTAATTTTTTAGTGCAGAAGACTTTAAAAAAGACACCCACACAGTTTGCAGAAGTTTGAGAGAAATGGTTTGTATTATTTATGCAGCAGAAATTCTCAGGAAGCAGACTACAGAAAAAAAAAAAAAAAAAAAAAATTTGCTTGTTTAAAACTTTTGAGTAATGGTCACACACTATATCACAAAATTGATGTTGTTTACGTTTTCTTTTAGGAACGTCTCTTGATGAGTCTTTTGCCCAGGAATGTTGCAATGGAAATGAAGGAAGATTTCCTGAAGCCTCCCGAAAGGATTTTCCACAAGATTTACATTCAAAGACATGACAATGTTAGGTAGGATTGATGTAGCCTGTGAAATAATTTAAAGCAGAGAATATTCAGTAGAAATACAGTGACATGCAATTGCATGGAGAAAAAAACCCAAGCAGTACAGTGAAGATTTGTCATCTATGCAGAGGGGGAGAATGGGTGCACTGGGGAGACTTAATCATCTTCTCAGAAGATAATGGTGAATCAATAAATGGCTTAGAGTAGTAGCACTGGGAGGTAGACAACTTTTTTCAAACAAGTATTACATTTTGGGTGAATAGGAGTATTTATTTTGCATGGTAACTTTTACACATTTTTATTTTCCTGACAGTAAGATGCATTACTTTTAATGCAATAAATTTTCTGGGTAATAGCAGGGAAATACAGAAAGAAAGTGTGTTGTAAGCTTAAAAAAATGTGCATTTGTCCCTGTCATATGAGCTCAATTCTACTTCTTGATCTTGTTCAGTAAATGACTGTTGTGCAAGTGCCCTCATTTATTATGGTTGTTGATAAAGTGCCTTCTCATTTGCTGTTCTTCCCTGTCACCCCAAACTCCTTAAAGGCCTTATTTGATTGGTGCTGTTGTCCCATACTGCCTCTAGCTACTTTTCCTTCAAGTGCCTTGTTTCCAGACCAAAAAAAATGTCAAAGAGGTTTACTTGGTGCCATCCTTGCACTAGCCAAGGTTCAGGTTTAGTAAGTGATGCTGCAGAACTGTGTTGATTTGCACCACATACTCATGTGGCAAAGGAGTAAACTTCCTTAGCACCTCCTTCTCTCCCTCATCCACTGGTAAATTCATTCTGGGGTTCAGTCTGTCTCCCATTGAGCTAAGACTAATATTTGTGAGGACCATTTCCTAGTGAGTAAACTGTTGCAACTAAAAGCATTTATGTCAGTAAGGGAATCAGAGATGGCTGTGATCAGAGTGTTTCAAAGACAAACACAGACAAATTAGGTCAGTTTTACACTGTAGAATTAAACATTACTGAATTTATTCATTAGCAGCTCACTTCTTGCTAATGGTTAAATCTTACATAAAATGTTGTTCTCATCACTATCTATACAAAAGTCTTGGTCTTTAACAATCAATTTAAAGTTAGCTTCAAGTGTACAGTACCCCAGAGCTGATGTTGCAAAGTTAGCATTGTTTGTTAGTCTTTGATGGTTCTCAATTGCCAAAGTCAGTCTTGAGAGCTCCTGAAGGAGCAAATTCAAGATCAAAGTTGTCTTGCTCCTTCTCTGTTTTTTCTCGTTTACATCTCGTGCTTTTATGCTGTTGCCTCCCACCAACACCATTTGTCTTGTTTTCTTTTTCTGGCCAATCTTTCATCATTGGATGATGTTCTGTCTATTTGCAGCCACTTGCGCCTACCTTGTATGCTGCCTGCCAGATTTTTGCTGCTTGGGTGCCTTCTACTATCTTTGTCTCGTTGGTGATCACATTGCTTATATACTTATAAAAAATTGTGTCTAGTTATGCCATCACAGTGCTGTGAAATACACCTGTGTATATATACTGTTAGTACACTTACATACAAGTTCAAGGCAAGCCAGTGACAGTTATACCCTCATCAGTATATTTATACTGTGTATGGGTCACAGGTCTCTGCACTTGTTACAGTGTGGGTAGTCTTAAACAGCACTGTTTTGCAGCTGAACTGGTTGATTATGGTGCTTCTGAGTCCTCTCCTGTGCTGAGATCTGTTTTATTTTCTATATTAAATGGTGTTTCACATAACCACTAGGGCTGCTGTGGCTTACTCACTGCTTCAATGTGGAGTTCATAAAAGATTTTGAACCTGAGTATCCTGTCTGGAGAGGTGAATTAATTCTCTGACATTAAGAGAGTAGTTTGGGGCAAATGGAGGCAAAGTAAGATGGTCTCATTTTAATGTTAAAGGGAAGAGAACTGGAAACAGGAGACCTCCCCTCCCCATCTGTACTATAAGAAACTGTATTACCTTTTATTTCAGTAATGCAACTATCATATGAAAATAAGAAGGGGGGAGGAATAGTGTCCCAGTAAATACCCAGCAAGCTGTTGCTAGCAGGTCCTGGTACACTAGGGTTTCACCCCAGGAGCTGTGTGAGTCTGTAGATCTGAACGATACAGGGGGAAGCCCCTGCAGGTGTGACCCTGACACGAGTGTGGAGGGATGTGCTGCTGATGGTCAGTGCCAATAATATGTGTGCTTTACCTTTTTAAGGAGATGGAAACAATTCTTTTTCTTTTGAGTAGTGGCAGTTCATTGCTATACCAGAAGGACCTAAGAGATCACTCCCATATTATCATGACTTGCCCTCATCCCACCAAGCTTCTGTAAAGCACCACTATTAAAACAAACAAACAAAAAGCCCCTATATAGTTCTAAATTCCTGGAGTTTTTAACCCCAAAGATACACAGTGGAAAATAAGAAAATAAGCTGCACGTTTACCTTTCTTTATAGCAATGCTTTCTTTTTCTCCTAGCAAATACCTGGAAGTGTCAGAACATTGTCCTCCAGAAAGGATAGGCAGGAGGAAGTAGGCATGCAATTTCCACTCCTCACCTGTTAAAAAAAACCCAAAAAACTCTTGCCATTAACAAAAAACATCTGTTTCAGTCTTCTAAATAGCTGCCTGAAAAAAAGCACTAGATCTTGCATGTGAAAAATAAGACATTCATATAGTTACCTTCTTTACCTTCTCCCAGAAAAAACACAGGGGTACACATTACAGTGGATATATCTATAACCCTGTAAGAAGTTAATGATGGGCTGGGAAGAGATAATGGCATTACAGATGCACCATGCAACAGCCCTGGTGTAGCAATTAGTTGGTAAATATTTTTCCAACTATCAAATAGTTGTTGAATGACTGACTGCGACTGACTGCTCTTCCAGAAGGGCAGGGAAACATTTGAGGCCAGAGCCCTCAGTGTTGTGTCATCCTTTGATGAGCTTTTCCCAGGTCTGTAGTAAAGAGAGGAATTAATTTTGCTCACAGACAACTTTCTTTACTGAGAAATCATTTCCGACCTCCACCTCAGTACCCAGGACATTATTTTTCTTTCTGCAGTAGAAAGCATTAAACTCCTTCAACATCAATTGAAGATTTTTGTGTGGAGAGGGGGCCAGTTTAAAACTTTATATTTCCATTTGAGACTGTTCTAAGGGCATCAGTGAATATGGCCCATAAAAGAGCACTAAATAGATGGCTTCCTATGCAGAATGGCAGGAACTTGCAAGGGCCCTGGGAACTCTAGTGTTTTGTGGGCAAAAACCCTTTTCTCCTTCAAAATGCTCACACTTAGCAAACGAAAAATGCCTGCTAAGGACATGTACAACCTCTTCAGAGAGAAAGATCACTCGGCCCTTACTTTTGAAAGTAAGATAATGGTACAAGAAAAGGTTGTTACCCATTCCAACCCTCTGTATGTATTTGTGCCTGTGCAAAAAGGAACAAGAAATTTTTTCCAGGCAAGTTTTATTATCTCCTGTGTACACTGTGTAAAGAGTAGTTGTTAAAACAGAATATATTTATCTGTGGAACCTTCCCAAAGAAGATGTCAAAAGGAACTGTTACAAGTTGATGAAAATCAGCCATCCTTTGCCAGCAAATTATTCACTCTACAGATACACTGCTTCTTTTCCGATGTTTTGTGTGGAACACCTGAATATTACCCAATGATCTTGAAGAAGGTATGACCTTTTTTTGTCAAAGAGGAAGAAATGAGACTTTTTGTACATCTGCGACCTTGTAAAGTTTTTGAACAGAACTGCTGTACAGTATGAAATGAGTTCATGTGTTTTAAATGGAAGCAAACAAGTTAATGCAAATTTTATATGCAAAACAAGACATGCAAATACACATCCAATGTACAGCATGAACCTGGCGAGGACATGAAATTCAAGCATCAGGAAGGTAAAATAGTCACAGCCGGTGTAATATCTGTGTCTCATGAGAGGGAAATAGTCCATATACAGTTCAGGAGCCATTTCAACATAGTACAGGTGTTTTCTTACTGAGGTGAGCCCAGACAAGGTCATCATGAAGGATGTGAGGACCAGATGTCGTGTGAAGATTCCCCAGCAGAGCAGCTCTTCTGTGATGCCTGCAAAAGGTGTGCCCAGGTGGAGGACCTTCTGCAGCAGGTAGTTGAGCTGTGGGAGGTGGTGAGAAGGCTGTGTAGCATCAGGGAGGCTGAGAAGGGGTTAAATAGCTGGTTTCAAGTGCAGGCTGCATACACCCACAGCCAAACAGCCCAAAACTCCCCCACTGGAACACATGGAAGGGAGGTGGGGAGGCAGTAATGCAGAAGAATGGGAGCTTGCAAGGGCAAGGACCTGCAGGAGGAAGACTTCCCCAAAGCCTGAGGTGGTGCCCTTGCACAACCATTGCACTTCTCTACAGACTGAAGCGGAAAGGTTCATCACATCAAGAGAGACACTGGAGCTAAGTAGGGCAGCCCTATCCGCTCCCCATATAATAACCATCAGAACTAAGAAAAGGCAACAGGTGATGGCAGTACACGACTCTTCTGAGAAGTAAGGAGGCACCCATCTGCTGACCTGATGCACTCTCTAGAGAGGTGTGCTGCTTACTGTGGGCTCATATCAGGGATAAGTGAGGTCACTGAGCCTCGTACAGTCCACTATTATCCAATGCTGTTCTTTCATGTGGGCACCAGTGATACAGCCAGGAGCAGTCTGAGGAGTATCAAGAAGGATTGCAGAGCCCTGGGAGTGGTAAGGGACTCTGGAGTGCAGGTAGCTTTTTCATCAGTCCTCCCGGTCAAAGGGAGGGGGTATGAAAGCACCAGCTGAATCTGGCAAATCAACAACTCGTTACAGGACTGGTGCCACAGCCAGAGGTTTGACTACTTGGACCATGAGACTCTGAGAAACCAAGTCTACTGGGGGCTGATGGGGTCCATCTGTCAGAGAAAGTGAAGACCGTCTTTGGTCATAGGCTTGCCAGGCTGGTGAAGAGGGTTTTAAACTAAAGTTGCCAGGGAAAGGGAATCTCAATCCACCCCACTCTTACCAGTTTTATGCCAATGACAGCAACAGATGCCCAGAGCCTGGAGAGGGAACACAGGTCAGCAGGAGTGCACCTGAAGGGCAGCACAAAGAAATTTCAGCCAGTAAGTCAGGTTCATCAGGGGCCCAACTAAAATACCTCTATGCAAATGCACGTAGCATGGGGAATAAACAAGAGGAGTTAAAGATGCGTGCACGCCTGCAGGGCTGCTATCTTATTGGCATCACAGAGATGTGGTGGGATGGTTCCTATGACTGGTGTGTTGGAAAGGAAGGATACAGGCTCTTTAGTAAGGACAGGCAGGGAAGACAAGGAGGGGTTATCACTCTCCATGTCAATGACCAGCTGGAGTACACGGAACTCCACTTGTGGATGGATGAGGAGCCCACCAATACCTTATGAGTCAGGATTAAAGGGAGGGTAGGGACAGATGACGTTATAGTGGGGGTCTGCTACAGGCCACCCAACCAGGAAGACTGAGTGGATGAGGCCACCTATAGACATATAGGAGCAGCCTCACGTTCACAAGCCCTGGTCCTCATGGGGGATTTCAACCACCCTGATATCTGTTGGAGGGACAGCACAGCAGGGCATAAGCAATCCAGGAGGTTCCTGGAATGCATTGATGATAACTCCCTTCTCCAAGTGATAGAGGAGCCAGCAAGGAGAGATGCTATGCTCGAGCTTGTTCTCACTAACAAGGAGGGGCTGGTGCAGAATGAAGCTCAAAGGCAGCCTTGGCTGCAGCAACCATGAAATGGTGGAGTTCATGATCCTTGGGGCAGTGAAGATGGTGCACAACAAGCTCTCTACCCTGGACTTCAGGACAGCAGACTCTGGCCTCTTCAGGGATCTGCTTGGTAGGGTACCATGGAATAAAGTCCTGGAGGAAGGAGGGGCCTAAGAGAGCTGGTTAATATTCAGGGATCACCTCCTCGAAGCTCAGAAGC
Source organism: Athene cunicularia (assembly GCF_003259725.1). NCBI lineage: Eukaryota > Metazoa > Chordata > Aves > Strigiformes > Strigidae > Athene > Athene cunicularia. The sequence continues at coordinate 50,807,349 of NW_020799095.1, read as the reverse complement.
AGTATCTCCCAGCAAAGAGGAAGTCAGGCAAAAACACCAGGAGGCCTGCATGGATGAACAACGAGCTCCTGGGCAAGCTCAAAAATTAAAAGGAAGCCTACAGAGGGTGTAAGCAAGGATGAATAGCCTGCAAGGAATACAGAGAAACTGTCTGGGTAGCCAGGGATCAGGTTAGGAAGGCCAAAGCCCTGATAGAATTAAATCTGGCCAGGGATGTCAACAGCAACAAAGAAAGTGTGGCAGTGATAAAAGGAAGATGAAGGAAAATGCAGGCCCTCTCCATAAGGAAATGGGAAGCCTTGTTACCCAGGATGTGGAGAATGTTGAGGTACTCAATGACTTCTTGGCCTCAGTCTTCACTGGCAAGTGCTCCAGCCACAGCACCCAATATGCAGAAGGCAAAGGTGGGAACTGAGACAATGAAGAACTGCCCACTGTAGGAGAAGATCTAGTTCAAGAACATCCAAGGAACATGAAGGTGCACAAGTCCACGGGACCTGATGAGATGCATCCACGGATCCTGAGGGAACTGGTGGATGAAGTGGCTAAGACACTATCCATCATACTGAGAAACTGTGGCAGTATGATGAAGTTCCCACTGACTAGAAAAGGGAAACATAACCCCCATTTTTAAAAAAGGAAAAAATGAAGAGCCATAGAACTACAGGCCAGTAAGTCTCACCTCTGTGCCCAGCAAGATCATGGAGCGGATCCTCCTGAAATCTCTATTAGGACACATGGAAAGTAAGGAGGTGATTAGTAACAGCCAGCATGGCTTCACTAAGGGCAAATTGTGCCTGGCAAGTTGGGTGGCCTTCTACAGTGGAGTTACAGTGTTGGTGGATAAGGGAAGAGAAACTGGCATCATCTACCTGGACTTGTGCAAAGCTTTTGTCACTTGATCCCTTCCAATGCAAATTGTTTTATCATTGTATGCTCAGGAGTATGGTTTGTAACATACAAGAGATAGCTCTTTTTAAAGATTAGGTTAAGTAATACAAGATTAATATTTCCTCTCTTATCCCTTGTCTGGCCCTACAGGGTTGAGGAATTTACAGATTACATATATATGTACAGTGGCTACTTTAAAACATTCTAGTCCTGATTAAATCTCTCCATGCAGCTATAATTCAATTAAGTAATTTCAAGTTGGGTTTCAACTCAAATATATGCCCAGTATGGAGACCTCAACACATTTTTTTGTTTGTCTCTTTTGGAAATGGACTTTTCTCACTCCATTAGATACTAATGAAACTGTTTCAACACATGCATGAATAAGGATATGGCCAACTTCATATGTTGACAAAAAACTTCTCACTCTACTGCAATATTCAAGAGAGAAACAGAAAGTGCACATTGAACTGCTATCAATTTCTTGAGCCTCTGGTGCAGCAATTTCATTTAGCCTAATTTTTACAAGTATGAAATAGAACTGGCTGCTTTGTAAGAGATATTAATTTCAGGCAACACACTGCCTAATTCAAAGCTACCAATTAAAATATCCCTCATGGACATTTAGAGGTTGTTGTGACCCAGTCTGAAGCTATTTATATGCAGATATTTCTGGCCTGTCCTATCTTCTAGAAAGCATCAGAACTGAAAAAAAATATATTTGAATTTAACTTACCCATTCTGATGTTTTAAAAAGCTGTGATTATGACGCCTATGAACAAACAGGCTTTTGTATGTAGTCTTTCCGAGCTCATAAGACTTCACAATGAACTAGTTTTTATGAATGATTATTTTGTAAAAACAACCTCCCTTTTGTTTTTAGTTTTAACAGCCCTCTTTAATTTTTTGAGAGTGGTTTTTCTTAATCATTGCAGTGATTTATAGACAAAATTATTAATAATTTTCCCTTACTAATATTTTTCCGTTATCTTTAAGGAAAAAAAAATCCTACAGGTTCCTTTCTGAGGCAGCATGTGCCATTAAAACATCATTCTTATAAATTGTACTCTAATTAAACAAATAACCCAACTGAAAATAAAAAACAGGGTGCAAAACCCCTCCTTATTTTGATCCTTTTTGTTTATAGAAGTGGTTTTATTGAAACCAGCAGGAGTATTCAAGTGCACAGTGCACATGAATGAGTGCTGTTAAAAGTGAACATTTACCACCTACAAGCTTTTAAATCTCTTGTGTAACCTGGCAGGATTTCTCCTCCTGAACACCCCATAGAGTGACATAGGAAAGGTTTGCTCTGTCAATACTCACAGTTGGGAAGCAGTTTAAATATCTTAAACCAAGCCACAAGCTTTCCAGTCTCAGTTTTAGCGGGCAGCAGCTTCCTGCAGTGCTGCAGGACGAGGAGAGTCATTGAGCAGGTGCTGGCTATGCCAGCCTGCAGGGATCACAGAGGAAAAAGCAGGAATACAGAAGGTCCTGGGGGGATGACTCAGGGCTTGTCAACACAGAAATGCACCAGATAGATAGTCAAGGAGTATGAGATAATAATGTATGTAACTTGTATGTCTCTGCTGAACCAGCTCAACACCTTGTTTGTGACAGAGATGAGAGAAATGGCTGTTTATAATGCTTTCTTTCCTGAAGGTGTTCACTGAAGTGTTGATTTGCATTTATTCAGTATTTTTATACTAGAAGCAGTTAGAAATAGCTGTTTTGTGTAGCAAATCAAGTAATCCAGGTAGGTTTAATAAAAGCCCTTAGGAAACCTCCATTAAAAATTAGAATCATGGCATCATAAAATGGTTTGGGTTGGAAGGAACTTTTAAATATCATCTAGTTCAATTTCGCTGTCATGGTCAGGGATATCTTTAATTAGATAAGGTTGGTCAAAACCCTGACCAGCCTGACCTTGAGTACACCCAGGGATGGGGCATTCACAGCTTCTCTGGGAAACCTGTTCCACCTTCATAGTAAAGAATTTCTTCCTTGTATCTAATCTAAATCTACCCTCTTTCAATTTAAAATCGTTACTCCTTGTCCTTTCACTACAGACCCTGCTAAAAAGTGTTTCTCCATGTTTCTTATAACCCCCCTTTATATATTGAAAGGCCACAATAAGGTCTTCCCAGAGCCTTCTCTTAGGACTGAACAATTCTACCTCTTTCAGCCTTTCTTCATAAGAGGGGTGCTCCAGCCCGTTTTCATGACTGTCATCTGGACCTGCCCTAACAGGTCCATGAGCTTCTTGGGCTGGGGACCACAGAGCTGGATGCGTGGGATCTCATGAGAATGGAGTAGAGAGGGAGAATCTCCTCCCTCGACCTGCTGTCCATGCTTCTTTTTATGCATCCTGGGATAGATTTGGCTTTCTGAGCTTCAGGCACACAGTGCTGACTCATGTCCAATATTTCATCCACCAGTACCCCTAAATCTTCCTCCACAGAGCTGCTCAATCCATTCATCCCTCAGTCTATAGCCATGTTTGGGTTGCCCCAACCCATGTGCAGGACCTTGCACTTGGCCTTCCTGAACTTCAGGTTGGTCACATGGGCCCACTCCTCAAGCCTGTCAAGGTCTCTCTGTGTGGCATCCCTTTCCTATAGTGTTTCAACTGCACCGCAGCTTGGTGTTGTCTGCAAACTTGCTGAGGGTGTACTCAGTCCCTCTATGTCATTAATAAATTAGGAGGGAAACCAGTAGTCAAAACACTGCTCTTCAGTGCTTACAAATCTGTATTTACACATTAAGGTACAGGTATCTATCATATATGCTTTGTTGCAGTAGTCTGTGGGGCATACAGTCATACTAAATTTATGTGGATATTAAAGTTTAGGCACGTTGTCTGTGTGTAGAGTGTCTAGCAGGAGCTGTTCTTGGGTAATTCTAAGTGCAATTATTGTACACTGTAATTGGAGGAACCGTTTTTTCAAACTTTTTTGAAAAAGTTACCTTTTCAGAAAGCTAGGTGCGTTTCATTAAGAAAGGATGAAATATTCTAAGATCAGAAGGAAAGATGCAATGCATAGCATTTGTAACAGGAAATGTTCTGTAGCAAATAAAACTCCTTTAAGAAATTTATTTTCAAGTTGGGGGGGGGGGTTTGCAGTTGCAAATACCCTTCCTGAGATTATGTATATTTCAAAATGCTTTGGACATAATTGTTGTAAGATTATTTAGTATTATTAGTAACTAAACCAAGCTATTTATGTATAAAATATTATGAAAAAATTGGGTAGCTCAATGTCAAAAATAAGCTAATTTTCCTGTTGAATATAGAAACTTGACTATGTAAGTGTTAGGCTGTGTGTTTTCAGTGGAGAGTATATGAGCTACACTCTCTCAATCAATACTTTTTTTTTTTTAAATGTTAAAACTACTACATTATTATACAAAACCCCCAAATAGTTTAAAGTTTATTTTAGTAAATGAGATTAAGACCAGTCAACGAAGTTTCAGAAAATAGCTACGGAAAAGATAAGAGTCAAAACTGGACTTTAGCCTTGCCTTTGGTGCAGCTGCACCAACAAGTGGTTATTAGCTATGAGCAGAAGGTATTACAGGAGTGATAAGGGTTTTAAGTTGTGGAAAGGGTAACCACAGGTGTTAGCTAGAGAGAGTGACAAAAGTGTGTCTTGCATCTCAAATAGAACGATCAGAAGGAAGGATTTCAAACTAGTCATCTGCTGCTGTCTTGTGCTTTAGTAATACTCAGTGTATGTTCCTTTCATCTTTTGTAAGCAATCAGGCAGCGTTGGGAGCAAGAAAACCTCTAACCCAGGACAACACTGCTCCTGCAACACAATGGCATCATGCAGACTTTAAAATCAAGAGCAGAGCAGAAGTTCTGACAAAGCTCTGCTTGGTAATTGATTATTTCCTCCCCTAGGATTTAATTAGAATATTGACATGCTGTCATAATTTATAATGCTAATAACTTGTCTGTCTAAAAGCCAAAGTGATTTAAGTTTTAGCAGATTAGTCAAACTTCCTGATCCTGTGAACTTACTGGAAAAACCCTGGTATGACTGAAAACTACAGGACGAATGCTGAATATCTCAAAGATGATAGCATTGCAGTTTTCAGTATAGCACACAAGTAAAGAGAATGATAGCTGCTTGGGGTCCTTTAGCTCGGTTGTGGGATGGAAGAATAAGAGCATTGCTGAGCCTTTGGGCAATGGGGCACCACCAGGTTTAGCACTGTAGTAACTACTTAGCCTTTATAAGCATCACATTTACATCACTTGTCACAGAGAGTAGCACTTGAACCATGTGCAAACGATGCTGTTTAACAAACAAGTAACCTTTGTCCTTTGTTTTCACTTTCTTTCCACTTTCATTTCTATTTTTCTTTAACAGTTGCAGTTTAAGATGTTTTTTTGTTTGGTTTCTTTTTTTCACCAGAGTGCCCCAATTGCATTGTTAAGATTTCTGTGAAATTAAAGCAGGGAGAGTCATATCCCTGAATGGTCGTTAAGGCAAACAGTTGTTAATGGGTAGCTTCTCACTTCGTGTTTCCACATATGCTTATATATATAAATATATAAATACATAAATATATAAATATATATATATAACAACAAAATTACTTGGCAATCACTGTGAAGTGTCCCTTTCTATACCATACCATTGTGAGGACTCTTTCATGCATAGCTAAGGTACCCCAAGTTTACTCAAGTTTAATCCTCTTTGAGGATGTGAACCTCGATGGCAATTAGCGATTAAATTACAGTGAACCAAGGCTACTTTGCTCTTGAATGAGTGCACCTGCAGGAGAGATTAATGTGCCTTTACACTGACATCACTTCTGTAGTTTCTTTATCTTAACTTTTCTAAGTATATCAATGTTAGACATGGCCTACATGGAAGACCCTCGTTGGTTTTGTGTGAGTAATATATCCAAATCAAAGGAAAGGGAATTAGGGAATTTCAGTGTTAATTTGTGTTCTGCTGAGAAACAGGTGGGGACTTGGACTTTGAAAATACTTGAATGCATTTGAAAATACGGTTTGGCCCTAGAAACACTTCAGGCATATCACTGGAATTCTGGCACTGTATATCTTATCATTTCTCTCTTTAGGACCCTTATGGTTTTCATGGCCATAGCAACAATTATAATCTCTTTTCTCACTCCCTTTGGCAGATTTTGCCACCTCCTGATAAAGGCCTTCTGTGTCCTTTATGTTCCAAAAACCTGAGCAGAACGTAACAGGGGGAAAAAAGTTTATAGCATCAGATGGGTGATTTGACTCCACAGTCAAAACCCCACATCACAGATGAAGATGCTGCCCTAATTTGTTTTAGACATTGTGCAATAAAAGAGTAAGTGTTGGCACTGCCCTTGTAGTCGTATTAGCAAGGCAAGAGGTAACAGATGGACGGAGACAGGTGAAGAAGTGGAAGAGATAATATTGGTCAGATCACGAGCTGAAATAAAATAAACCGGCTAATGAGTTTCAGTGCCATTTTTAGAATACCAGAGCTCCATGTGTGTGAGAGGGGGTCATCCTCCTCCGGACTGCCACCCCTGAGTGGCAACAGACTACGGCAGCAGCAGGCTCACAGTCCCAGTTTCACTTTGGGTCAACAAAGCCCCTACCCATCCACTGCCTGTTTCCTACTATCCCTGCTGAAAAATCATGTTTCATCATTTGTATTTCAGCCTACTTTCAAAAGAAATGCAGCAGCTGCTATGGTTGTAACATTACATGGTGGTAGAAATGAGAATTTCTCTAAAAAAAAGGCGAGGCTTGTACTCACATCATTGCCCCTATCTGTGCCATGTCCAGACATGGGAGTTATACTTCTCACATTTTTAGAATATTGTATTAAAGGAGTTACAAATTTTGTTAAAAAGCCGTTAAAATTTTGTAAAAAACTCATGTCAAAGAAGTGTAACAACAATCATATTGTTTAACCTATTCCATTAGCTTTAAAATATACACATACAGTTAACTGTGGTATGAAATGGTTCACTACAAACATGTCTCAACACACAATAATTGCATATTTTACTTAAATTTGCAATTACATGTTCAGTTATATATTGTGGGTACTTTTATGGGCTTTTTTTTTGTATAATTACCAGTGTTTTGAATCAAATACTGAGGGCTAAGCATTTTTGAAATTTTTAAAGAATTAGTAAGGATCCTGTACTAGTATTAAGATAGTCATATGTAAAATAACTTTCCTTTTAACTGAATAATTATGCATGAATGTATTTCCCGTGCTCTGTGCTTAGCTAATTGAGATGCTTCGATATTTGTGTACATGTTAGCAGTGTAATGGTTGTTCTGTTAGCTGTTAAGGCATTGTTAGATAGTCTCCGCAAACACTGGACATTTCTGGTTTGTATGTAATGTCTATGTTATTCATTATTAAAGACCTTGGTAAACAGTTAACATTGTTATTACCTTAAAGGCCTAACCCCCCACCCCAAATGCTAATTTTTTTCAAGTAGACATTGTTGGTGCTGCAGGAGCTATTACTGTTACTGTAAATGTGATTAGACAGGGGAAAAAAAAAAAAAAAAAGTGGAATAACATATTTAAAATTGAAATAGCAAAATAAAAGCAATCAAAATGTAAAATGTAAGATGTGAAATGACAGAGAGGCTAGCAGAAGCTGTTATTATAAAATTTCATCTACACTCCCCCTCCATAGTAACAGTATCGAATTAAAACCTCAAAACTACATGACATGTTGGATTGCAACAATTTTAGTTGTTTTTTCCTCTGTGTCTTTTTCGACTGTATGAATTCTGATGTGAATTTAGGTCATAAAGCAAATGGATCATAAAAGCAAACTGTATGAAAGACCTTGATGCACATTTAAGTACATTGAAAATCTTCAAGGAATTTAGGAGGATGATTTGATGTAAACTAATGAATTTCCAGAAAGACCAGCCTGTGGCTGTCAAACAAGTATTTCAGTCCAGAATTAAGAGACTACGTATATCTTCATGGACAAATATGCAAAGCACTTTGCTGGTGCTATTGCACTCTTAATGTCTATTATGTTACCCATCACCTGGCTGGTTCACATTCATGATAGGGAAGACACAAATCAATAAAATTAATTAACTGAATGCTGAATGTTTTGTTTTAAGAAGATTTTTTGTTGTGTTTAAACATCATAGGAATGGAATAGCTTTTTTTTCCCCTGAACTCGGGCCATCTTCAGCAATGTTCTCATAAAGCATGCTCAAAGGAGAAGAGAGTGGAGATTAACATGACAACATAGTGGCTTTGTTTGTAGATTAAAGCCATTGAATTTTGGATGAATTGACTTTGTGCTGGGATAAATTACCTAACCTTCTCTGGTGGACAAGGGATTTTAGCAACTGAGTTAAATGAAATTATAGAAACAGGGACTGAGTCAGGCATTGTATTTGCTCTTTTTTGTAGCTTATTGGGAGAGTTTAGACTTATTTATGGTGAATGGGAAACAATAGACTCGTTAGTCCTGCTTTTCTAGGATCTGCTATTTCATCTCTAGAGTGAAGGTTTGCTGAGGGTAAGAGGAATCTGTAATGCTTAATGTAACTTACAGTTTGCAAGCTAAGTTTTGAACTATGTCAAGTATACCTAGGCCATGAAGGATGGAGCTGTTGGCATTTGCATAAAGATTTGTTTGACATTTATAGACTGGGTGTTGGAGATAAATGCACTAGGTTCCTGCAGTGGGGTCTGGGCCTCTGCAAAAAGATGAAGGAATCTGAATAATTAAAGGATCATAGCTTCATACTCGATTGTGTTTCAGGATCTACACAAGAACTTTTATTCTCTTTATCACAGTAGTGTCTGAGCTGCTTTCAACTATCTCCATTTATCATCACAGATGGGTAGGGATTGTTAAGGCAGATTAAACTGTTGGACATTAAAATCTTGTTAACACTGATGGAAGCTGGACACTTACCTGAGCCACGAAGCATGGTACAGAGAAGCCTGGCCTGACACTGTGGATGCTAGCTCCTCACAGTGAGCAGTAAGACCACATCACAGAGCTACCATACTCAAGTTTCTTTCAGCACTTAGTAAACCACATGCAAGGTTTATTAATTTGGCTGTGGTACTCTACCAGTGAAAAATCTGTCTTTGAAACTAGTCAAGCTGAGAAAAATCTCAGGTGTAAAGGGGAGAAGCAATTGTTCTCTGTGCTCTTGGAGTGCTCATGGGGCAACCTCATGAATGAGGTATATAGGATAGATATACGGGCATTGAAAGTGTCCCAGGGTTCTCTACAACAGTTGACAGCACCAGACTGATTCCTATTTGAATCTTTGCCATTTTTGTTCCAACTAGCACTTTATTGTTAGTGTTTCAGGACTTGTTTGAGTTTGTGCTTTGAGTCACATTCATGCTATAAAAGAGGATAATAAGGATGTGAAGATGACTTCTGTACTGATATTTCTGTGTCTTTTTTCCTCTTTACAGCATTTTGTTTGCAGACATTGTGGGGTTCACTAGTTTGGCATCACAGTGTACTGCACAAGAGCTGGTGAAGCTGCTGAATGAGCTCTTTGGCAAATTTGATGAATTGGCAACAGTAAGTACAACATTCTTATTTCAATTTAATTTAAATTCCCTTCTGAAAAATGTTGCATGAGTTACACATATTGGAAATCTGTAATAGACTGATTTAGCCCTGTGTGTCATGAATTTCTAAAGCTTCCATTTTTTATTAATATTCTGAAGATAAAACAGTCTATTTAGGAAAGAAGTTTAAGTTGCTATTTTTAAATATATTTTTCTTCCCCCTCCTTGGAAGCCATCGGTGTTCTTCATTGGTTTTGTTTGCACAATATAGAGACACTATTTCAATATTTACATTTCTATCCTGCATGGAAAAAAAAACCAAAAACCACAGGATAATGGAAAATACAAATACTGGCAGTACAGCATAAAACTACTTTCTGTGATAATAAGAAGCTTGAGAGTAGAATTAGTTCTTCACAGAGAGCACTCCTTGTCACAGAAATGATGGTAGCTTTCAGACAGGCTATCATAGGCAAAATGGAATCCACTAATGCTTATATTTTGGTCATGCACTTATATTGTACCAGATTCCCCAAGGAAAAGAAAGTGAAATAAATGTTCCTTGCCTATAACTCCTAGCAATCTAATGGTATCACAAGCATTTGACAAGAAATGAGGCAAATGGATGTGCCTGAAAAAGTCACACATCTTGTTTCAAATTACATTTAACAATATGCTGAAAATGTGTTTTCCCCTTGAACAAAGCAAAATTTGATCAACTGTATCTTGTTTGCCAGCCATGTCGTCAGAGCCTTAATTGCTGAGAATTATCAGCTCCACGTAAATTATGCTCCTCCACTACATAGCTACCTTGTCTTCAGACTGTGCAGCAACCTAGAGAACATATTTCTTCGGGTGCCCAACATAAATAGCATTCACATTTTTACAGGCCAAACTCACTTCTCCTTGATGTAGTTTTCCACATGAGAGATCCGAAGCCTGTGAACACTTTGCATCTATATCTCCCTCTTGATAAACAGCTCTCAAGACCCCAAGGAGAAAGAAATCTTCTGCTCCACAAGATGCCAGGGTTGAGGAAGACCTATTCTTAGTTAAATGGGTTATTGTTTGATCAAATGCTATGCCCTGATTTGCACTAGATGTTCAAGTCATAACAGAGAGGAACTGTTGTGTGTTTCCTTCTTCCAATAAAACCAGAAGATTAACTTAGATGCTGAGTAGAGATTCACTGAAGGTGTGTTATTTTTGATATGAATTCATAACACACTCATAAGGCTTTGTGTATCCAATTCATTACTGGAACTACTGGCAGTGCCACATAGAGAATACTGGTCCCCAACCCAGAGTACTTCATAAACATGTATATCTTAGAAATAAAAGGGACTGTCATGTAGCTGATCATTGGGAAGAGCTTAAATGGCTTAAAAAGTTCAAAGAGTTTCCTTGTTTTAATTTCATTACTGAATTTCATGCTCCAAATGTCAACCATCCATCTAATAAGCTCTTTAAAACTTAAAATGCTATCATTTGTGGAGTCATCATAGCTGTGAAACACAAGGCAATGTAATAACATGGGAGTACTGTGACATAGCACGAGATCACACATATGCACTCAGAAATGCACATGCCTGTGACATCTGACATGACGCTGAAGCCAGGGGCATGGCTAATGTACCATGCACACTCCCTTTGCAGTGGGCAGGTGCAGCCAACTGGAGATATCAGTGACACCTGAAGCCAGGATACCAGGCAGATGCCAGCTTTTGGTATGAGATCAGTTGTTTTTCATGGAAGAAGGCTTTTCTGTTCAGCCTTCATGCATTCTTTTTCCAAATTTGAAAATAAGTCTTAGGGTTTCTTTCAGCTGCCTAAGGAAGATTTGTAATTTGCTTGTCCTTCTAGTTCAGACTGCTGCATCAAGGTGTGGTTAAGAACAGAATGTATGAGCTTTCCTTGGTGCCTTCTGATGTGGCAAAGGGAGACTGTGTCTCCTGCAGTCAGAAGAAATGTGCTGAGAAGTATAATTTTTCAAAAGGATTATGATCTCTTGATTAAAACAACTTCTGAATATTCATTATTAGGTCAAAACAGAGGACTGGGCTGATTTTAAAGCAAGGCTGTGCTTTAGTATTCAGGATGATGGAGGAAACTGAAGGGACTTTACATTTTGAAGAAAAATGTAATGGTGATAGGCATGCTCCCTGTGACTCCTAAAGTGTGATCTGTGAGTGTGCACACTGTATGCTGCTGCTTCTTAGGAAGCAACGTCAATTGGAAGATGCAGTTCATGACAACCTTGTTAAAACAATTGTCCTGTTTTAAAACTGGAATGCTTAAAAAAAAAATCCCTGTCACCACTGTGGAAACTGCAGTAAATGTAAGGTAGCATATATTTCCTGCGAGTGTCATGAAGAGTCTTGGCACATTGACACATTGTAGAAATAGTAAGTCTTTGCTTTTTGACAGTGTATCTCTGAAGCTGACCAGAACCAGGTGCTTCAGACAAACATAAAAAATTCTTGTTGAGAGATCTGGTGCAATTTAATCCTAAAGTTTGTCCTTCTGACGTACAGAAACTAGTTTATGCATTTTACCATTAGATTTTTCTCTCTAAGCTGTTCGTTTGATTTTTTTTTGGTAAGGAAAATAATTTTAGACTTTATTAAATACTATGCCTTTTTTTTAAAATCACAATAGCTTCAAATATAGTTACAGCTTGTGACAGGGAGTTCTGAAGGCAAATCTTGGGTTTCAATTTATTGTCATTCAACTTTGAAAGTTTGCTTGTGCATTCTGTTAATAGAGGGAAGAAAATTCCTGATCTTCTTACTCCCTACTAGAAATTATTTGTACTTGTATCAAGTCCTTTATTTTTAGTCACCTCTAGAGAAAATAAGTTTTTCAAACATTTATCTTGCACAGGTTATTTTACCTTATAAATCACTCTTTTAAAACTCTGTAAGGAGAAGAGGTTATCAGGATACAGTACTTAAAATGATGTTTTCTGCTTTCATAGTAGCATGGTTTGGTTTCTTAAAGAAACAATCTTGAGTTTTATTTTACATAAGACTTTTGGATCTGTGGGCCAACTTCAATCACTTTGAAGAAAGGAAAGTGAATCTCAAAACTACAAAGCTAAATAAAATTAGTGACAATATTAGTATCCTTGCAGGAGTGTAACTTCATCCTAGAGAGACATAAGAGAATCCACATGAAGAGGTGATGTTATGAATGCCTCAGAGTTCATTTGTATGTCTGGTTACTGAAGTACTTGCAATGTCACAGTCTTTAGGCACTCTGAATTTTTTTAAGCATTTCGGATAAGTTTGCCCATGCAGAGGCTCCTCTGGGACTGTACTCAACAATAGCAAGCAATCTTCCTTAACACAGGCAGTTAAGTTTCATATAAGGCCTATGAATAGTTCAAATAGAAATGGTTTTGCATTAATTTCTATTGGATTTTATATGCTGTTCAGGCTTAGTTTACTTAGTTCAGCCTGTTACTTCTGAAGTTTCTCAGTTTCTTCCAGTTTTCGTTAAGTAAGAGTAGCTTTGTGCTGTCTCAGATTTTGCCCTAATGATAGTCATTCTTCATTACATATTATCAATGAATGCTTTAAACAACTGATGTTTGCATGAGGTCTTCAGATGCCTTGCAATTAACCTTTAACACCATAGCTAGCTTCCAGTTTGTCATTGTCGTGGTTTGATCTGAGAGGGCAATTGAGCACCACACAGGCGCTCACTCACCCCTTTCCCCCTCAGGAGTGGGAAGGAGAAAACAAAAGGCTCAGTATTCAAGATAAGGATGACTCGCCCATTGTGGTCAGGTGCAAAGACAGACTCGTTAGTGAAAATAAAAACAAGATCGATTTAATTCAAACACTAAAAACACCACCACCGCACAGACAGAGTAGGACAGTGAGAAGCATTACCACATCTTAAAAACACGTCCCCCCAACCCTCCCTTCTTCCCAGGCTCAGCTTTTCTCCCGATATCTCTACCTCCTCCTCCCCAACAGTGCAGGGGGCAGGGAATGGGGGTTACAGTCAGTCCTGATGCTTCTTTCTCCTCAGGGGAAAGACTCCTCACACTCTTCCCTTGCTCCAGTGTGGAATCCCTCTCACAAACTTTCTCCAACGTGAGTCCTTCCCATGGGTTGCAGTGCTTCCCAGACTGCTCCAGTGTGGGCTCCTCCTGTGTGCTGCAGTCCACCCAGCGCCAAACTACAACAGCAGGGACTTCCCTCAGAGTCCCAGCCTTCTTCGGGCACAGCCACCTGTTCTGGCGTGGGGTCCTTCATGGGCTGCAGGTGGGCATCTGCTCCACTGTGGACCTTTGAGACTTCAGGGGCACAGCCTGCCCTCTCACCATGGGCTGCAGCAGGGTCTCTGCTCTGGCGCACCTCCCCTGCTCCTCCTCCTCCTCCTTTCTTTCACTGACCTCGGTGTTTGCATAGGTGTCCTTCTTGTAACTGTTCATCCCAACTCCCAGGTTCCCCTTCTTAAATACATTATCATAGAAGCATGACCACCATCACTAATTGGCTCAGCCTTGGCCAGAGGTGGATCTGACTTGGAGCCAGGGGAGCTTCAAGAAGCATCTCACAGGGGGACACCTCTGTAGCCCCCTCCTCTCCTACCGATAACCCCACCACACACACAAACCCAACACAGTCATTCTTCAGCTTACTCATAAGAGTGACAAATTTTAATGACAAAGATATAATTATTAGCACTGTGTTGTTTTTATACTCCCAAGGAATTCTTGGACACAAGACACTTAGACTGGGTGCCTTGTTACTTTAAAGACTATGTATTTCGCTGCATTTTCTCTTCATGCTTTACCTGTGGCATGGTTTTACTATGAATGAGCGAGGTTCTTAAGGCTGCAGTTACCCAAGTAGTGTCACACAGAGTTGCACATGCCCCTGATCAGGTACTGTAATGGTCACTTCTCCACTCTGTTGTGATACAGTTCAGCTATACCCAAAATATTGTACCTGTAATAAGTCATCTTAATCAAAAAGAGGAGGAAATTCTTCATGTTCTTTAATTGTTCCTTTCTTTGGTAGATTTTTCTCACATACTTCCTGCATCCAATCTATGTGGAGAGTTAATTATTTGTGTTTACACATTCAGTTATTTCCCTTTCAACTTCCATGTTAATGCATCTTGAACTTCTAAGACTTTCCATTTACAAGTGTGTAAGGATAAATGAAGTTTAGACTGTTTTCAAAGGACATCACTAGAAGAGGATTTTGATATTCTGAAAGATCTTACTTGTTCGTGCCACTTCTGGCATCTCATTTATTAGCCAGACTGACACACACCACTTCCTTGTTCTTTCCATTTGCAGTTACGTGTACCTTCAGGCTTTGTCAGTATTTGTAGGCTGAGTCTGTTTTTATTTCTTTCCATTTTAATTTGGTATCCTTTCCTGATTACCTTCTTAGCTTTTAACAATTTTTAATTTCCAAATTTCAATGTTACTGAAGTGGATTTTTGTACCTGTTCAGCCTCAAAGATACTGAATTTAACGTCACTTCTGAGCCTTAGGCAAAGAGTCAGTAATATTTTTAATCAGCTCTATGTTTGTTTTTTAAGTGTATCAAGAACAATTCTTTGCTGTGCTTTGAACTAGCTATTCCTAGAAGCAATCACTTTAAGAAATTGATTTTATTGAATCTATAGAATGCTTTTAGTTTATATGATGAGAAGCATGATAAAATTTTAAGATATAAAATGAACAAAGTTTTGTGGGCTGGTGAAGATGGGAAAGTTCGTGGTGGAACAAATAGATAGAAACCTATAGCACATAACCCTTCTTTGTGGAAATTGGTAAGTGTGCACTAGAGGGGGATATTTACACAGGCTAATTTTAAGGAGGCTTGTCTCCCCAAGTTCCCTTGATAGTCTGTGCAGACGCAGGATCCCACTGAAGCAGATCATGCAAGTAAACTTGAGTCTGTTTCTGAACAGCCATCTGGAGAGGTCTCACAGAGAGATGTAAGGAAGTAAGCTTTCTTAAATTGAAGTGGGCTTAATGAATATGCCTTGCAACTCTGTAGGATCAGGGACTAATGATTTGTGTCTAATGGTGGTGTGAAGCTAAAGTAAGTGGCTGTGGGACAGTTTTCCATGGAGGAAGATAATGTCACACACTTGAAGTATTGTAGGAACATATAAATGCACAGGTACCACAGAGATTAGGTCTTGCCTAACCTCCTTTGTGGTACTTTCTGGGTAAGAGAATACTGTGCTTGGTATGCCAATTCTCTGTCATAGGTCTTATAATGATTTGCATGCTTGTGGCAAATTACCAGATTCTTAAAAAAAAAAAAAAAGTGAGTTGCATCTGTATAGGACTGTGTGGGGTTATTTTGATCAGCTTCAGATGTGTGCAGTGTAGGCATTTATACTGAAACTAATTGTTTTGATTCCTTGTGCATTTAGCATAGAGAAAGGTATTTCTGGAGTTCAATGTGTGTCATCCAATGGGAACATCTGATTGCACTCTAGAAGTGCCTGTTTCACTTCATTGTTGTAGAGACAGTTTGACTCATAACCCAGGTGCCTATTTTAGCTGTCTAATATACTCTGCATACACAATCCTATCTGGAGCCCTTTTCCCATGTGCAGATCTGTTATGCAGGACATAGCAGTACATCAGGGGAGCAGCCGTCAGGACATCTCCTGTGCCTGGGCAGGACTGTGTCTCCTGCGCTGGAGTCCAGAAGCACTGCTGCCAGAGCATCAGTTTTGCTCTTCTCAAACCAGACTTTTTACCTCCTTGAAGTCAATGGAGATTTTTCTGAAAGCTACTTTCTTTATAGACAGCTGTGTACAATATATTGCTAGTTCTTCTCATTCTGTCATTTTTCAGTAATTCTGCCAAGTGTAGGGGGATGGCCATTTCCAGCGATTATGTCTTGAAGGTTTCCCATGCTTTTTTGTTTGGAGCATGACTGAATTTCATGCTTTTGTTGGTGCACAAACATCACAGTTTTTTAAAATCCTCCCTTTTGTGTTGTTTCCAGAAGAATCTGGAAAAATATCCATTTCCTGAAATTTGGAGATCCGTTTTTCAGCATTTTGTAGTGCATTTGGTTTAGTCTTGTTTCTCTTGGAATACCCCTCTTCATAATAAGACAGCATCTTAAAGGATATGTAATGAAAACTGGGAAGGAGAGAAGCAGGCATATCAATCATGATGATTGTGTAAAATATTCTTGTGTGATGGGTTGACCTTGGCTGGATGCCAGGTGCCCACCAAGCAGCTTTTCATTCCACTCCTCAGCAGGGCAGGGTAAGGAGAAAATAAGATGGAAAAAGCTTCATGAGTCAAGATAAAGGCACTTTAATAAAGCAAAAGCAAAGGATGTTTGCAGAAGTAAACGAAAACAAAAGATTTATTCTTTACTTTCCATCAGCAGGTGATACCCAGTCACTTTTCAGGCAGTAGGCCTTCAGTATGTGTAGGAGTTGCTCTGGAAGACAATGTCATAATAACAGATGCCCCAACTTCCTCCTCACTTCTCTTAGCTTTTATTGCTGAGCAGACAACATATGGTATGGAATATCCCTTTGGTCAGCTTGGGTCAGCTGTCCTGGCTATGTACCCTCCCAAGATCTTACCCACCCCCAGCCTGCTGGTGAGGGGGGAATGTCAGAGACACAGCCTTGGTGCTGTGTGAGCATCGCTCAGCAGTAGCCAAAACACTGCTGTGTTATCAACACCTTTATAGCTACCAATACAAAGCACAGCACTACGACTGCTGCTGTGGAGAAAATTAACTCCACCTCAGCCGGATCCAGTATGTCTTCCTAAAATCCTTTTTTATTTCCAAGTGAATTAACATATTGACTCTTAAATAGGTTCTCACTTTCCAGGACTAAAAACATTTAACCTTCTAGATTTTTAAAATTGCTGTCCATGTGGAACAGGGAAGGAATTTATCGTGAGAACAGAAATGCACAGAAAAGGTAGTCCAAGAACCAGGAGGTCAGCATACATAATTGCCAGCAAAATTGAGGGAAAGCATTTGAAGCAAAATGTCTTCCGTTCTAAAGCAAGCCTGAATAATTCAGTGGTTGGGCTAGATGATTGTCAAGGTCCTTTCCAACCTTGATGATCCTGTGATTCTTTATTTTATATTTATTCATGCATGACTCCCATGATGGTAGATGATTTGTCATGACTTCACAAATACATTACTAAATTACAAGCTTACAAATGCTCATCTGGAGATGGCCAGTTTCCCTCAATCAGAGCCTATGAAGCCACTTTCTGTGGTACTTCCTATACTGTAACCAGTTTTGTTTTCCCTTCCTGTTATTTCTGCCACTCTGTAACTCTTAAATCTATAGTAGCTGTTATTGCTATGAGCATGTCTCCACTACCCTGCTAAACTGAACTCTGTGGAGTACTGCAGTTAGCTCATTCTCAAGGTTTTTAGCAGATATGCAAGAACTAGTGTAAGCTGGTAAAGTTACTATTTGAAGGTACTATTCCATTAAAAGGTTATCAAAATAGTTGTTTCAATTTTTAAACCCACAGTTCAAAACCTGTGTGAAAAGAAATGTTAAAATGTGTATGCAGTAATTGACAGGATTCAATGAAATTTTCTAATGAGCTGGACAGTTTTCAAAAGTGTATTATCACTATTGGCCATGTCACTTCATTACACTCAGGATTTGACTATGAAGTTTATCTCATAAGCTGGCTTCACTAATCTCTCACATGTTGTGGCCCACATTCAGCAGAGTTATTAAAATAGATTTGGATGCTATACGGGGAAACCACATTAGTAAATCTTTTTGTTTTACTGAAAAATAGTAAAACAATAATTGAAATTACTGTTTGTCATTAATGAAAGTTGTAGATGCCTTGAGTAATCTCTTCATCCAGCTATGGAGCCCTCAGCTTAAGAAAGACACGGACCTGTTAGAGTTGGTCCAGAAGAGTAACAAAAAAGATCAGAGGGCTGGAACACGTCTCCTGTGAAAACAGACTGAGAGATTGGGGTTGTTCAGCCTGGAGAAGAGAAGGCTCCAGGGAGACCTTACTGCAGTGTCAATATATAAAAGGGGGCTCATATAAACCCGTCTTGTAAGAAAGTCTGTGTCATGTCCTGCTACAGTCAGCAAGAGACTTTACCAGGTCTGTAGTGACAGGACAAGGGGCAAAGGTTTTAAACTAAAAGAGTTTAGATTTAGATGAGTTATTAGGAAGAAATTCTCTGTGATTAGGGTGGTAAGACAGTGAAACAGAATGCCCAGATTTACCTGTTAAAAGTTAGCCTAAGCAGGCTTACTTTTCATCGGCACAGAACAGGGCCCTTTCAAAGGGGTTCAAAGCAGGGTTCTAAGGAGTGTTTTGCATGTGAATCTAAAACCATGTCTTCATCTTTTCCTGCACCTGACTGCATCTCTTGTGAATACTGCTGCAGTCTAAGAGACTTTCACGGGGTTGTCCTTCCCATGGAATGATTTTGATTTTGTTTTTCTCTAAAGCTCTCTTCGGTGCACAAAATGGAGTTACAGAGCTGCGGGGGAAAAAGAGAGAGATCTTTTATGTTTTGTTTAATGTTATAAGGAAATTAAATATAGTAAGAAAGTGTAAATATAAAAACCCTAAGCTGATATCTTACAAAGAATGTCTACCTCTCACCATGCACTGAACTTAAATTGATGTCTTGATATGCTGTTACATAGTTGCTGTTACTGTACAGCCTTCCAACTAACTCTATCCAATTCACTGCTTTTTCTTCTATGACCCTGAAGGAGGGTGGGTGGCTTGTTCTTGGCCATTTCCTTAACAGCAGAACACTGTACTATGCCCTTCCAAAAGCACTTGGAGCAGTAAGACATTCACTGTACCTCTGCGTAAAGGAAGGAGTGGACTAGTATTGCCGGGAACAGGTATCAACACCCAGATGTCTTCAACCAGTCTGTGTTCAAATCTGTTGAAAGGTGGGACACAAAGCTGGTGTCTGGCCCACAGCTGTCAGGCTGAGCCACCTTGGTTAGTGTGTATCAGTAGTCCAGAGGCTAAATATTAAAATTTGCATTTATTGCATCTGTTATTTATATATGTAAGAGGGTGTAGGTAAATTTGCAGAACTGTGAGTCTGTGCATGTTGTACATGCACAGATATATTTTTGGATGCATATATTTATACAGCATGATAGCCAATATATAGGGGATTTTTCCACTTCTGTTCCAACCTAATGTACAAATATAATGAAATTGAATAGACATCTCATTCAAACTTTAGAGGATGTAGTAGAAAATACTGTTCTTTCTGCAAGTCACTTTTGTGTCTCTATACACATCTGCAATATAGATAAATTTATGTTAACTTCTAGAGTGATTCAAAGCTTTCTAATTCAATTTTTTACTGAGATTAATAGCAGTTTGGCATAAAGTGCTATAAATGTTAAATATGCTACACATGCTAAAATTGAAAAGAAGCTGCAGTGGTAATGGTGGTGAGTCCTATCCTGTCCTCTCACAAGACCTCTTTGGAAGCAGAATGAAGTTCTAGGTTTGTGAAGACAGATAAATAGGGAATGAATTTTATTGCTATTTTTAATCTTTGGGGAGTTTTAGAGGTGCTCTGCATTTTTTTTTCCAATAGTCATTTTATACTGTAATAACTAAGAAAGGACTGTAACTGTGATGTGGTTAGCCCAGATTATTGAATTATGGCTGAATTATGGGTCCCTGAGGATAAGAGGGACAGCTGGTATAAATTTGTGTAGCTCCCCTGAAACCCATGATGCCATGCTGATTAATGTGAACTGAAAATTTGATCCCCTTTGCCTATCTGATAAAAACAATTCAGGTCTGAGCACAGCAGGCTGCTCAGAGGAAGCTGTTGGGAATTTCCAAAAGAAAATGACTGATAAACTAAGAAGGAAGGAAAACAAGAGGTAAAATATGAAGGGCAACAAAACACTGAAGTAATTCTGTGATAGGCCCTTTCCTCAGGGTCACAGATCTTCACAGAATCACAGAATCAGAGATCTTCCTTTGGCTGTTGAATATCTGCAAGGGAGAGTGACCGTGCCCCTCTGTGGCACTGGCTGGCACCAGCGAGGAAGCTCTTGACAGCAGTGGCAGGCACAGGAGAGTGATATATATTCTTTCTTCAGCCCTCGTAGTTCACCACTATCCCCCCAGAATTAATTCAATTCTTAGTGAAAACAGAGCCATCAGAGATTTGCATTTTGATGACTTCCCTCTATCCGAGACTTCTCTTCAATATTTGCAGAAAACATTGAACTACCAGTGGCTTTTTTCAAGGGATAGGGAAATCTGCGCCCCCCACCCACC
>NW_020799095.1:50680530-50786552 GCF_003259725.1 Athene cunicularia | reverse complement strand
CCACCCACCCCCCATTTCAAACAATCTCAATCAGTGAATGAGTAGGGGAGGCACGAAGGGTTTCTGAGTTTCTTCCACTTCTCTGCTGCATGCAGTGCTGCTCTTGTACTAATTTTCTGCTACTCAGGGGCAATATCCAGAGGTCTCACTAATGCTGAAGTCTGTGGTTTGGTGAGGTTGCCACAGCCTTCCCTTGAGAGAGTAAAGACTTCAGTGTAAGTCCAGGCCTGATAGATCTCCTCCCTTTTACCCCAACATTTAAATAGCTGAACCTGGACATGCATTGGTTTTGATTTTCTTTTTTTTTTTTTTTAAAGACTCTAACTTTGCAAGCACTAAACATCGTAGGTAGTGACCAAACTCCTGTTCACATTTTTCTAGAGTAAACAAAACAAAATTTTATTACTGCTCATGTCTAGGAGAGTGCAAAACTGGTAGGGTCTGAGTTAGGGGAAACGAGAATCACTGATTATGCATCTTTTTGTAGGCCTTATTAATCTTTTCTCTTACTCTGTACAGCATAACTAAATCCATATTGGCTGAAAATGGTAAAGAATCTTTCTATGTACCTTAGCTGATGCAGTTTTTATTAATAGGAATATCAAAAAAGTGTATTTCTAATGTATGGATAAATAACATCCCTTCTACTCATAGACTGGTGATCCCAGGAGGGTAGGACAGTAAAAGCCTGAAGAGCATGCCTGCAAATCAGGTTGTTAGCAGGCTTGCAGAAAAAGAAATGGATGTGTATGATAAGCATAAAATATATTGTAATTAAGTCACACAAGGTCAGACATCCTTGGTGTAATTCCACTGCAGTTAGTGGAGTTATGAGAGAGAGAAGTTCAATGTTTAGCTTTTAAAATCTTGCTTCTTAAAATTGTAGTCTATCTGACCTTCCTGTTTGACTCAGTTTGACAGATACTCACACACCATGATGACACATGAGTATGTAGAAATACATAGATTGTCACAGTGACAGAAGGCAGTGCAGGGATTCTTTCCTGCATTAGCATCTGCCATCTCTAAAATAAATAATAGCTTTAAAGAGGCTCTTCTCATACCAGACGGTGTTACAAGAAACAAAAATAAGTACTGGTCATCCCTGACTTTTCATGTAATCATGTAACAGATGATTACTTACTTGGATAGCCTATTAAAAAAAAACAACAAACAAACAAAAAAACCCAAAAAACAAACAAACCAGAAGCGACAATAAGTATTGCTGCAATCTGACACCTGAGAAAGATCCTCCTTTAAAAGACTTTGCACTTACCAAGTACAGTCTCTCTGTTCAAGAGAACACCTAGCTGTTTGCTTATGTGTTATACTGGGAGAGGTCTGAAAGCTTCTTACGCCTTGTTGTTACTTTGACACAACCTTTTAAATTTTTTTTTAGTTTTTAAATTGTAAATTCTTTTCCCCTTTTTATAAAAAAAAAACCCAACATACTGAGTATACAAAAAAGTGTTTCACTTATATAGTACAAGAATGTGGAGTTAATGGTCCAAATAAGTTTGCAGACTTCACTCTTTCTGCAAAATACATTTAAAGAACTACAATAAAAACAAAAACCCAGAGATGTTTGAAACAGAAGCCCCCCCCTGCCCCATTCTAACAGGTAGAATGAACTGCCTTATAAATTGCTTGTCTTAAAATTTAAAGAAAGCTCTTAGCCACTTTGAAGTATCCTCTGCTTTCCGATGTGGGCTACCACTTCACACTGACAAACTCTGTGACTGACAGTTGTGCCAGAGGGAATTCTGCAGATCTGCTTGGAAACGTCTCAGTGAGGCACCGCAGGTGGGCAAGCTGCCTGGCTAATGCAGCGCTAGCAATCTCTGGTGCTTTTTATCATGTGCATAAAACCGAATTATCAGCTGTTTCTAAACAGACATTGCTTGTATCAACTGTGACTAGAATTTGTAACTATCACACTTGAATTCATCACTGTCACAAATGTGAAAAATCTTGCTGAGTCAAGGACTTCTTTGGAAGTTGCTGAGGAAACAAAACAAAGAGAGGGAAAGGATTTGGGTTTTTTTTAATTTGCATATCAATCCTTAAAAAATTGTGCTTAACAAAACTGCACTGCATCTTATTCCTGGAAGTCTGTCTCACATGTTGAGAAAAAGAAAACAAATAATTTTTCAGAGATTACTGTATATTAATTGATAAATGGATTAATAAGGACAGTGAGGATAACATCTGATAAGGAACAGAGTGGTGGTTTCAAAAACAACAGGTGATTTAGCCATATGTCTTCCATGAAAATTGATATCTCTCCAGAAATTGCTGTAGTCCATATTTTCTTTTTCTTTTCTTTTTCTCCTGCACAAGTAATAAATTGACTTAGAAGAGTGGTAATGGATCAAGTGCTGTGCCAGTCTGACAGTAATTTTCTGTATCCTGTTATAAAATGTGCACTACTGCTCTATAGCACGGTAAGCTCTCTAAGAAAACAAGTCATTAGAAATGAGCCGTCTTGGAGGTAGAGACTGAATAGGAGAGAACGCTGATTGATTAACACATACATATTGTCCACCTCAGGTTACTGAAATGGCTTTTCTGAATAACTTTCAGCTGGGTCAAATAGTCATTGCCTGGCCGCAAATCATGCATACCAAATTTGAAGATGAAAAGGTCTTTATAGAGGACTGTGAGGTGTGGACCAAAACTGGGTTTATTTTGGAAATAGCTTTAACTACTGAGTACCCTCTACGGCTTCAAGATTTGCCCACAATTTTTTTTAAAAAATGGCTTATTTAGGCAGTGTAAATTAGTGGTTTCTACTAAAAACCTTAGTGGTTTCTATTTAAAAACTTAGTGGTTTCTGTCCAGAAACCTTGAGTTGGAAGCCTATTTTGTGTTAGGATATATTTTGAGGTCTGCATATTACTTTGTGTGCATCGATAATTATTTTACTTCTATAATACTATTTAGGTAAGGATCTCGAAATACCCAATTAAAACTCTAAGTCAAATTGGTGAGGCATTTTGTGGTATAGCTGTGGAAACACTCCCAGGCCCTAGTGATAATGCTTCTCGAATAATTATGCTTGCGTTCATTTAAATATATTAGCAATGATAATTAGTGATATATTTTAAATCCTGCTGTACAGAAGAAATATTAAGTAGTCACTCTTAGAAAAGCCTTTTCTACTAGTTAAGCATACCCAAAAAGATGGCTCTCTTCTTTGATTCAAGATCTGAATTTACTGCTTAATTTATAAAAGAAGTAGACAAACCAGTTTTCCCAAACAGTGTAAGCATTCCTTCTTCCATGCTTCAACAGAGGGAATTCTCCTTTTATAATATTTGTTCAATGCTCGGAAACATTTATAAAGAAGACAGATATAGGAATGCCTGTAGCTGGATGAGTGTGTAATAACAAGCCCCAAATGCTGGTATATGACATGTCAGAGAGAAAGGGATGACTGCAAGCATAACCATCACTTCTGACTGGAATATGGGTAATGATGTGGAGAGTGTGGTCAGCTCAGGAAAGCTTTGATTCTTGTAGGCAGGAGACTGGATGAGAATATGTGCCAATGTGAGAAGCTGAATCAGTATGATTGGGTAATTTTTTTTCAGAAATTTCAAATTTCCCCACCACCACCCTCTTTTTTTTTTTTTTTTTTTTCCCTTTCTGTGCCACTGAAGTGAAGTCTTTGTAGCACACTGCTGAGGGAGAAATCAGATTTTTGTTAATCCTCTCTCATCATATTCACAACAGCTAATTTTGCATGCCACTTCCTGGCATAGTTCCAGCTGTGTAAGTTGGATGCATTTAATCAGGTTATTTACTTTTCTGTGCCATACTCTAAATGGGTAGAAGTTGCCATAGCCTAGCTGCAAGGAATATGATCATCTCTTCATGTCTCCTCATAGTTTACTTGTTAAAGGCACTGCTTTGTTAAAGGCATTTTTTAATGTGTTTTCTGTTCAGAGATGAACTTTCTGTTCAGACCTATGTACCAATCATCACATGCTGTCACTGGTTTTTCAAAATGGGAGAGATTTATCCAGATCTCTTTGACTGTAGAAAGTAAACTGTATGAAAACACGAGATAAATTCGATGGTAATCCAATCTGACTGTATCTTCTGATCTGCATATGTGTCATATTTACACCGATGGTGCGGTATTGTAAATGGTGATTTATGCATTGTTAACATACAAATCTTTATACATTTACAGATAAATGTATCATCTTTCCTGGTAAGGTGGAACTGGATTTGAAACAAAAGCTTTTCAAAAGACAAACATTTCCTGATATTCAGTAATACTTTTGCTTCAGTCAAATCCAATGCTTTGATTTGGATCCATACAGAAATAAAGTCTCATTGAAAATCCTAAATTCATACTGACCTCACATGAGGGCAAGGGAATTTGTTCAGAACTATGGTTTTAAGCAGCGTGTTACCCCATGTGTGTTGAACAATGTGGGGCTGATCTTCCAGTATATTTGTGTGTATTTATAAATATATAAACAAACAAATATGTGTATGTCAGCTGTTGTTTATAAGGAACCCAGGTTTCGTGAACTGTAGATTAATTACTTCATTTGACCATGAAAGGGTTCCCTGAATGATTGCATAATTTTGGAGAAGATTTTATCCTGTAAATACTGGAATATTTATATAAATAGTAAAACTTTTGCCATTCTGTTTTTATTAAAGGAAAACCACTGCAGAAGAATAAAAATCCTAGGGGACTGTTACTACTGTGTATCAGGATTGACTCAGCCCAAAACAGATCATGCCCATTGCTGTGTTGAAATGGGACTGGATATGATTGACACCATCACGTAAGTATTGTGCACGGTGAACCTGGACAACAGGGCTACAAGAACTTCTATGTGGCATTCAGGAAGTGTGTTCTCAGAAAAACAGCAGTGTCTGCTAGCACTACCCACCTATCGATTCACACTGTTTCATCCAGGTCACAAGATACTGATTTTAAGAAGGGTCATTCTAGACATCAATTTTCCACTCCATTTAATCGCTGTGAGGAAAAAGTGCACAAGTATAAGTATGTAGAGGCACATACATGTACTGATTAGGGGACAAAAAGATACTGGGAAATAAGAAAATATTCCTGTTTTCATTTGCCGCAAAGAAAGGAGTCCAATTTCTTGTTGTACAGCAATAAACTGCTCATTTTGCACACCAGTATATAAACTCAAAGCCAGTCCTGATGTATGCATTTGTATATGTTTTTGTATTCTCGAAACGACAGCTTGCTGATTTTTCCATTCTGTATGTCCTGTTTAAACCTTTAATTTATTCTGCTTTTCAGAAACGTAATGTGAAATTCACTTTGCTGATCAGAAGAATTTTTTTATGCTTGAGAGCTCTGCATTGATCATTATTTTACCAAGGCGAAAAATGTGAATGTGAGAGAACTGTGAATGAGCTTTTAGCAAGAGCTAGAAATTTATTTCATTACATAGGAGGGAAGAGATAAAGATGGGAAATTTCTTCACTACTGTATTGCTCTTTGTGTGTGTGTACATGTGTTTTATAGGGAGGCTACCGGAGGGATTGCACACGTGTATTAATTCTATATATAAATAAATAGTCGTCAGCACAGTACTATTACATTTGGAATGAGCTTGCACAAGTGTATCACATCAGGGGCCATAGCCAGTTCTGTATTGGAAAGCGTTTGGCCACTGTTTCAGTAGCCAGTCATTCTTTCTATCTGTTGTCAGCTGGGAATATGGAGTTAAGTCACGGTTCTGCTTCTCCTCAGATAATCCTCAAGTTTTCGCGTTTTACACAAAGATCTGCTTCTCTGTGAAGGTGAATAGAGCACAGTGTAATCTTAATTTAAAAATTAATAGTATCTATTAAATCAAGGGAAAAAATATAGAATAAACAGACATAAGGCTTATGAATTCATATTATGCATTTTTGATTTGGAACATTTCACCTTCTTTCTTGTTTCTGATAAAGCTTTTGCCACATCATATATTTAATGCCTTTCATTTGTATGTGAGGATGTTTATGCACATATATGCACATAAATAAGTTGTTTTTCCAAAACCAAATTGTGCTCATTTCTGGAGAGCCTTGGTGTTGAACGAGTATTATGATCCTCTCACAGAGTTCACTGTAAGTTTTGCTCAGGAGAGTTGGATTTATCTCTACAGAAGTAGTGGCTAGCTGTTCAAACACTGCTAATGCCTTAGGGGATTCTCATTTCTAGCTCAATCCATGTGTTTTTATTATAATGTTCATTTGTAAAATCTCTCAGAGTGTGAAGGGTTGGGTAAATGACTCTATATTCTCTTATTCAATGCAAGTTTATAATCTTTGTAAACATTTGCAAAATTGATAAAAGACTTTGTAATCCCCGATAATATGATAGTCTATGATACTATAAAATCCTAAAAGAATATTTTAAATCTGCAAATTGTGTATATGTGCATCTTTCCAGCAGTATATGGATACTCTATTTATAAAGAAGCCTTGGCCTTTAGTTAAGCCTATTAGCATAATTAGATATACAGGCCTTGTACACATTTTGCAAAGTCTTTTTTTTTTTTAAATCCCTGGAAATCAGTAGCTGATGCTCTCATTCTCTTTTAACCTAGCATTAATCTTTAATTCATTAGTTGTGCTGTGTTTCATGTATACAAATAATGTAGTGATATAACTGTCAACTTCCTTTTTTTGAATGTTTCAGTTTTACTAATATTAGAAATGCAACAAGTTCCCTTTTTATGTTATCATCTGTTGGCTGCTGTCATGATAATGTAAACTTGAAAAAGGAGTTGAATTAAAAATGAAGGAACTGGGACTGTTCAGGCTGGAGGAGAGAAGGCTCAGAGGGAGTCTTACCAACACATACAAATATGTGATGGGAGGGTAAAGAGGATATAGCCAGACTTTTCTCAGTGGTACCCAGTGTCAGGACAAGAGGAAATGGGTACAAACTGAAACACAAGAAATTCTATCTAATTATAAGAAAAAAACCTTTTTTACTGTGGGGGTGGTCAGATACTGGAGAGGTTGCATTGGAAGGTTGTGGAGTTTGCATCCTTGGAGAGATTTAAAAGCCAGCTGGACACAGTCCTGGGCAGCTTTCTATAGCTGACCCTGCTCTGAGCCAGAGGGGTTGGTCTAGATGATTTCCAGAGGCCCCTTACAGGAACAGCAACTCCTTGATTCCAAGTGGATGGGCTGTAGTGTGTTATCTAGACATGTTTGTTCAGAGGTTGTGGTCAAAGATAGCTAACTAACAATTTCAGCATTTTATTATTTTTAAAGAATTTATAAATTGTAAGTCTTTAGTGTATTCAGTGGTCAGGGTACAGTGAGAGGGTAAGATGGAGAAGAGGCAAGGGTATATGAGAGTGCTAGATTTATTTAGGGTTGTTGAATGACTGGGGACATATTCTGCACAATTAATTAACCATTTTATTTTATTTTATTTTATTTTATTTTATTTTATTTTATTTTATTTTATTTTATTTTATTTTATTTTATTTTATTTTATTTTATTTTATTTTATTTTATTTTATTTATTTTTTTAATGAGGAATTAGTAGTGTGAGTAAGGACTGTAAGATCCAGGCTCAACACATATTTCTTCTCTTAGTTAAATGAAAGTGCCTGGTCTTCTTATGTTAGAAAACAGGAAGATGATGCATTCCAGGTATGATTGCCCTTGATGGCAGTACTATTTTTCTTCTTTTACTGCAAGTGAAGCATTTGTTCAGATCCTGCTTCTGGGTGAGGTTATTCTGTTGACAGAAGCATGTGGCTTAGCCAGCTACACAAAGAGCTTCAAACCAGGAAAATAGGTTCTGCAGAAGATTAGGAAAAAACTCCACTCCTTCACAGAGAACAAAGTTAGAAGATGGATTCCTCAGATTAATTTGTTTGAAAATATATTGAGCAAATGAAAAGTGAAGAGCTTTTGATGGTAAAGTTGTAATGTGACATTTTTTCATTTGTTATGATTATTAGGTGTTGCTTATCAGTCCCATGAGATGCATAGTCACTTTTGGTTTTAAACTTCTCCCTTTCATCAAGAGTTGGATGCCAGCTGGTAGACTTCTTGTTCACTTCACTGCAGAAATCAGGTCCTGACACTGTAGATTTATGCTTGGAAGTTCTCATTCCTAGTGACAGGTTTGTCATGTTAGCTGGGATAAATAAATAAAATCACTCGAGTTGTGATTCAGCTGATGGATCTATCAAAAGTGCCTGTCCCAGAGATATGTACCACCAAGGTGTGCTTTCTGCAGGAAGTCAAGGACTAGAAACTTCCAGTGGCTGGTTGATGCATCTGCGATTTGACTAAGTTGAATGTTATAATGAGTTAATAAAACCTGATACTTTCCATTCTCTTAATGTTCTCTGTAACTGTTATTTAAGTATCCTAGAATATGGTGCTGCATGTGAGTACCTTCTGAGAATGTTGCCTCATTACATTTAGATGGAGATTTTCAGGGTAATTTTCAAAGAACATTATAAAATACTTCAAGTTTTCACAATTTCATCTGCCTTCTGAAAAGTATTTTTTTCAATGGCAGAGTTAAAGTCAGACCAGAATCATTATGGGAAGATCTCTTTTTTCTTAAAAAAAATACAACAAAACAGATAGTGTTATATTCTGGTTCTATTCCAAAAGAATTTCTGCTGCCAATGAGTTTTGTCAGTGCTTCATATAGGCCAGGTGTTTAATCCACTTCAGTTGCTGAAACCATCATAGCAGTATTTAATTGGGAGTTAAGTGTTGGATACCACTGATGTTGCTTTCATCAGGTAACTTTTAACTGTCAAGTGTTGGATACCACTGATACTGCTTTCATCAGGTAACTTTTAACTGTCATGTTTTTGTTAGTAATATAACTAAAATGAACATGTTCATTAGTGCCTCTGATGTGGCAGATGTTGCTCTAATATGGCAGATACTGTCCTCATCTTGGTTTTGAACAGTGTCTTAGGCCGAGTACACTCTTCACCTGACTTAAATTGCTTGCCACATTTGAATTTTTGACTCTATTTGCTACAGTATTTTATCTTCTGAATAGATCTAATTGTTAGCTAATTGCCATGTAGGAAAGTTCTGCCCAGCTATCCAAGCTCTTCCCTCTCTCCCCCATAAACTCTCTAGAGATCTGGTTTAAGCTAGCATTATAGAGGCAGTTTTATACATTCTTAATAATAGTTTGTCTTTCCTTACAGAGCACTTCATCAACAGATATAAATTATATTAAACAATTGTTTGGCTCAGTCCAGAAATGTAGGAGATGAAATGTGATGAAATGAGGGAGTTATTTAAATGCTCTTGATAACACCACAGGGCAAGAATTGTAATGTTTCCAATTGGAAATAAGGAGGGAATCTGGGTGAGCTGGATATATAAACACCGGATTTGGGACTGGGCCAAAATACTGGGGTTAACATTCATAAACTTGTCAAAAGTGTAATGGGATCCTGTAATCATTCATGTCATCACATAAATGGTACATTTTCACAAGACTCCTTCCCTTGACATCTTACTAGGATGCTGGTTTAGTACTGACTCCGAGGGAATTGAACCACTGTCTGCATCACTGGCTATGCCTACGTTAGCAGGTAGCATGGCACAGTAGGAGCACATCTGTAGATCACAGGAGCTGCTGCTGACTACTTCAATTTAACCTATACATATTATGACGGGGGGGGAGGAGGGGGAGGGTTACTTTAGAATAGGTCTCTTCTGGCCCCCGGGATTGAATGTTCCTAGTGCCTGTGGAACTTGAAGAGGTGTGAAGGAAGGTGTTCATGAACCTTTGCTTCTTGAAATCTAGGCACCTCAATGGTGTGTATCAGCTTTTCTCTCTGTCACATAGGTGAATTTATCCCATATGGATGACTCCACCTAATATGGATGACTCCACTAGTCTTCCATGTAAGATCTCACAGATGGAAATTTGGCTTAGTTTTCACCTGCATGTTGTGTTGCTGCTTGATTGTGTGGGTCATTGTGGAGGTTGATGCTTGAACTGTCTCCTTCCTATGGGTTTGGTCCTCAGCTGACCAAAGGCACTGAGGAAGGGAGAGGAACTACAGCAGGCAGTTTGAGGAAGTCCAACTGAAATCTCAAGTTTTCCTGTGTGATCTTTTGTCTGAGGAAGAAGATAGAAGCACTAACTTTCCTGATTTCATCACTGTTGATGCTTTTCCCCTGGTCCTCCAGAGGTCTGGGACATGGGAAAATTTCTGATTGGCAGGAGTGAGTTGACCTTAAATTCTGGGGGAACCAGCAATTGCATTTTCAGCAGTGGAGAAAGCTGTCTACCACTGACGAAAGCTTAGTCGGCTTGCACTTCTCTCAAAGTGAGTCTCTTGACAGCTGAAGCTGTCAGACCTCCACAGCCAAGGCTCTCTGCCCTAGCTGTCTGCTGCTGTGCTCCAGGTGAGCAGTGCACTGGGAAAGCATTCAGCTCTGGTCAGTATTTAAAAGAAAAAACACCCACACCACAAGAAAACAAACAAACCGTGAAACCCCGAACCTGACCTGGAGAAACAGCTGATGAAATAGGACAGTGAAGGTTTTCAAGCAACAAAATTTAACTGCCTGAGAGGCCTAACACAGTCCCCACCTTGTGAGAAGACAGACTGAAGGGAGGGTAGGGGGGGGCTAGTGCACAGGTGTTCCTTCGTACTCCAGGCCATGTCCAGCAGCCTCTCCTCCCATGGCCTGATGGGCTGACAGAGCCATTCACAGAAAAATAGTCTGTGTCATTAACGTCCAAAAACTGTCCAATTCATGATGTAGTTGAGATGGAACTGTCACAGAAATATTTAGGGAGATGTGCAAAATTGAAGGCCACCCTTATAATAGAAAAATGCATATATAAAAAATAAACATATGTAACTGAACGAAAAATCTTGTCTATGCCTTTAACCAGGAAATATCTATTTCTATGCAGATATTTTTGGACCTAAAGAAAAGCCCTAAATAACTTATAAAAAAATAGGAGGCAGAGCTTTTTTTTTCCCCTTCAAATGCAGCACAGGTCTGGATCTGTTCCACAGATGATCTAAATGACTTTGATGGTTTGTAGCAGCACATGAAATATTTGTAGCTAAGTAGAGAACTAAAATTTAAAGACTTGGTAGGATACTTGAGCTGTCAGGATAGATGGTTATCTTATTAGTCACTTACATAGACTGATTGCTTCTAGTTTAAAAAGAAAATGGTTTTTGATTTCCATTTGTTTCTGGGCCTGGTTTTGTGTTAACATTTTGGAAAACTTTTGAGTATACTGTATCTGAACCTAGGAAAGAATAAGTTACGATGAATAATTTATTTGAGAAACTTCTTTTTACTATTCATGGCTTATTTGTGAAGTGCTGGTATTTTTTCAGAAATGTTTTTAGAATTTAAAATGCATCACTGGACACTTTTGTGGTGGTTTAGTGCACAAATGTTGGTGTTGTTTGGGGATATGATTGTGGTACTACTCTGATTTTGTATTTTAAGCCTATTCTTTACATATTCCTTAACATTTCTTATTTTTGATAGTTCAGTGGGGTATATTTATGGAAATTAACTGCATAAAGGGCACACAGGTCTTCAAGATAAATTCAAAAACTTTAATGAACTGTTCATAAGCTTTTATTCCTACTCAAATTTAATAGTGGTGAAAACACTCCTGAAACACACTGTAGTTTCTGGGAAAAATGTAGAAATGCATTCTTGATTTAGATTTTTTACTAAATGACTACTTCTGGAAGTCTTTTGTTCAAAACATAAAGTGTTTTCAGCTTCTGCTTTATGGTTCATTGGTACATTATACAGTCCATCTTATTTAACTAGGAGTATGGTCAGCCATGTTGTATTTTTCTACCCATTTATTTTCATTTACTTTTTGCTATGCTATTCAAATTTCTGAAAGCAGGTGAAATTTCCCCCTTTTCAAGCCAGTTAGGACAAAGGAAGGTCAAAGGTCTGGAGTGGTCTTTATCAATGTCTGAATTTCACTGTGTTTCCACTTACATTTAGCCTGAGGTTTTATATGCTGTTTTAAATGGGGGAAAAAAAAAACCAAAACCAAAACATCACATTCATTTGCGAATAGAGAAGCTCACACACTTGCAGGTTCGCCAATGAAGATAATTACATAGGTAACAGATACTGAACAAAGGAAATCTCACTAGCAGTGAGTAGAAGTAGGACAAGGAAATATTTAATCTTTCAGAAAGCTGTGCATAAGCCTTTCTGTGCTGTTGCATAAAATATGACTGGAAAAATATTGTATGCCCAGATTCCCTATGGGGACAAAAGAGATCTCCACATTACTCATATTAGTGATGGCTGACATGGTATATACTTCAGCACTTCATGGCAGCAGATTTCCTTCCTTAAATTAGGGCCAAGTATCTTGTGCTGCTCACCCCACATCTGGACCTATGCTGCCCTTTCTGTTAATTGTATTTAAACAAATACAACTATACAAGGGACAGATACAGTGACTATTCTTGAAATAGTTGGAAAGTCCTCCTAAAGACCTCTTTGCCAGATCAACTGTAGCTGAACAATACTTTAAAAAAATATATTGGTCAAAGAAGATCAAGGGAAAATTACAGCCAGAACTTAAGTTTAAAGTATTTTATTAAATGCACTACACAATTTAAATTTTAAAACCTAATGAAAGCCAAGTCTTACACTGATCAGTCAATTTCATTTATTCACTGATATATCTTTTTGGACTGCAACTTAACTGTGGAATGCCAGGTGTCTCTGTAACAGAAAAAGTTGCAAAGATTTATGCAGTGTTATCTCTGCATGTAATGTGTAAGACTATTAGCTTCAAGGCTCCTTTTCAGTGTTAACAAGTCAGTGCAGGGTGTGAAATATAGCATGTCCCACATTCACAGAAATGAAGAATCCTTCCTTGTTGTGGCACTAAAATTAAAATGCTTTTAATAATGACTTTGCCAATTAATTCCTCCTTTTGCAGCTCCACAATGAAAATCTCTGAAGGTTAGATTTAATTTACAGGTATAAGTCCATAGTTACAGACAATTTCTGTGTCACTCTTGCCGGAGCTTTGCGAAGATATTAGTGTTTATAATCTCTCTGCATTTGCTGCTCTTGGACTGATTTATCGGTTTCATCATTTTCTTTGCTCTGTATTTCTGTAACTGGGTAATTGAACTGATTACAGCATACTGGAGTGGAGTCACTGCTTATCCATTTGTCATCTCAACTAGTACCTCTCCATACCTCTTTTATTGCAGAAATTGTAGGAGTGTTTAAATATAAGTCTGTGCCCTTTCAGTGTCACCATAGGAAATGATGCTTAGCTAGTCATACCATAAAGGTTAAGGTGCAGCACAACTCTGTGTGATTATTAGTAGTTAGAACAGTTTCCTAGCAGTAGCATAAGGTGAAAATGTCAGTTGAAAAAATACCATGTTAAATAAGTATCATCCAAGAAGACCGACATTCTGACACACTTGGGGAAAAAAAAATTAATTCTTTACTGAATAGGTTTTCATTCAGGTGGAATTTTAATTAAATGGTGAACTTAGAGAACATCACAAATCTAAATTGTGACGACATAAATGAGACCATAGCTTTTGTTCAATTATTTTTAGTCCTCTGTGCTGTACATAGAAAAAGTTTTGGAGTCCATACTATGCTCTTTTCTCAGATTATTTTATATTTTAATTGCAAATGTTTTACACTCTTATCTTGAGGCCATGCCACTGCGAACAAAATGAGTGAGGAAAAGTAAACATTATTTTGATATTATAGATGGAGAACTGAAAGAGGATAAAATTACTTTAAATCACAACAGAAGTTGTAAAGGAGGAAATTAAATGCAAGTCTTGAGTTTATATTTTACTTACAAGACCAATCTTTTCCTTAGTGTTTAATATTAAATTCCTTCATAATGAAATTCAGTTAACTCATATAGGATCAAGAATGATCTTTATATGTGTGAAGAGGGGGAAGGGGGTAAAAAAGAATTAGAGAGAGAGAAAAATCCACCAACCAGTAAACCCAAGGCCAGGTTAAGGAGAAACAGAGATTCCTGGTAAAAGGAAGCAGCCAGGTAGCCCATTTTAATACTGAGTAGAAGGCAGTTTGTAGTAACGGTAAAATTGAAATGTTTGCTTATTTAAGCAGTTTAAAAATAAGCCTAATAAGATAGTTTCAGAAATGTTTTGATTTCAACAGTCACGTTGTGGTCAGTTGTCATCCTGCTGAAATAAATATGCATCGGAAAAAGAAATATTTATGACAAAAAAAAGTAAATATGTATGAGACAAGATAAACAGGAAAGTGCGGGAGTTAAGCTGACTGGTTTTGAGTTACAGCCAGAAAGTTCTTTGTTTATCTCTCATTAAAATATCTGTTTCTGTAGGACTGTGATAGCCAATACTGCAAAAGTGGCAAATTAAACCTAAAACTTATAGTCTTAGGGAAGTTTCATGACAAAGCCATTTACTACACTTGCTTTATTGTCCTTTTTTTTTCTTTTTCACTTCTTTTACTTTATTAAACATAATGAAACATAATCTTTTATTCATTGCCTTGAAGCCTGGAAAATTAAATGTTCAGTATTAGGTTAAGAAATTTAGAAATACTGAGATTTTGGTTAAATGGTTATTAAAATATCACCAAGAAAATTATTTCTTTGTAATTATAATCGGGGCTTTGAAACAAATGAAGGAAAATAACAGTTCCTGAATATATAATTTGAGATTTTTAAAAGATCCTGTGTATTCAGTCGTGTATGTATATTAACTTTGGGGGGAAGGAGACGAAAATCAAGAGCAATGTAATTGTCTAAAGACTAATATTCTGATGCTGTCTTTTTCAGATCTGTTGCGGAAGCCACAGAGGTTGATCTCAACATGAGGGTTGGATTGCATACAGGCAGGGTGCTTTGTGGGGTCCTGGGTCTCCGAAAATGGCAATATGATGTCTGGTCAAATGATGTGACTTTAGCTAATGTAATGGAAGCTGGAGGACTGCCTGGGTAAGTCTGAAAAAGAACCATAGAAAAAGAAACCTGTATGGGTGAAGAATTTATTTCCTTCTTTGAGGCATTTTCAGTGGAATTGCTGTTGATAAGAAGGGTTGTGTTCAGTAAGAGCAATCAATGTATTATGTGATTTATCGTGTGGAATTCTCCAAATGATCTTGATATTTACATTAGTAATAGGTTAGATTAGAAGCAAAACATTTCCAAACAAAATCCTTATTAAAAGCTGCCAAATATAAAGAGTAGGAATGAGGCAATACTAGGAATGTGGGAATGCTAGACTTACACCATTTCATGTTATAAAAGTAAAACCGTCTAGTTATTCCAGGAAATTTTTACCCTTGCACCTCACACATGTAGGGGGTGTGTCCCTTACTCCTTTTACATGGCAAAATTTCCAACACTAGTAGTGTGTTTTAGAAAAAAATAGATGTTTATGCATTCAAATGTTGATGCTATGTGTGTTTAAATGATACAGTAGCACATAAACCTGCAGCCAACCCTTGCAGGCATGTCCTGGAACTTTAGGTACCGCTTGAACAGCCTGGGACCCAATTTAAATGCACACAGTGCAGTGTACAGAGGTGCATGGGTGTGCTTCTGTATGCAACTCACATTTGGACTGCTACCTACCATCCTCTTGGATTTTTACAAGATCATGATTTGCTGAAGAGGGGGACAATGGAACCTCTTCATTTTTGTGGTTAAGATGGGTGAATTTCTGTTTGTTACATGTGTCTGCCTTAGACAATTTTGGCAGTGTATTTTGTATGTTCCTTACCTTAAGCCTTTCCAGAGAAAAAAAATCTGAACGTGTTTAATAGAGGAAAGCAGTAATATCTTTTCAGATATCTTCTGTGAAGACATTTCAAATGTAAGGGGTCTTTTGGGAGAAAATGTGAAGACAGTTTTCAAGATAAGAAAACTCATAAATGCTGTCAGATGGCTGTGCTACCAAAACAAAGTGAATTAGAAAGCTGCCTACAAAACGGAGTGAATAAATGAAACAAGTCAGAAATGTGAAGAACGGAAACAGAAGTTTCTTCTCTCTAGGAGAGATTCATAGCGTGAAGTCACGAGTTTCAAGCAGCAGGATGTTTTTGCAAGCAGGCAGTGAGGTAAACACGCAAGAAAGTCATACAATGTGGAAAATGATGAGCAGACTTTCACTTTCTACAAGTCAACAAATCTGCAATGCTTGGACAGTCAACAGTTATCTTTCTGTTCACTCTGCTCAAGTTCAGAAAATGCATGTAATAGAAATATTTCTATGTTTTATTTGGCTGAAAAGACAAAACAAACTTTTTTTTTTTTTTTTTAACATTAAAAATGGAGTTTTGCACATAGCTTGACCTCTTTATGATTCTGCACAGGAGTGTATTTCAGTAGCAACTAGCTCATATTATGTCTTTGCTTTAAACAACAATGTCCAATTTTTCTCTTCAGGAAAGTTCACATTACAAAGACCACCTTAGAGTGCCTAAATGGGGACTACGAGGTAGAACCAGGATATGGTCATGAAAGGAACAGTTTCTTGAAGAAGCATAATATTGAAACATATTTTATTGTGCCATCCCATCGTAGGAAGGTAAGGTCAAAAAAATTCTAGCTTATTCCATGATATGTTTTTGTAATTTAACAACTGTTGTGTGACATTCTGACAGCAGAGGCAATACTGGTATTTCCTATTTCTAAAAGCTCTACAAAATTCTCTTGAAATCAGATCTTTTATTTTTGACTGAGGCAGGAATACTAAAAAAATCTAACCTTGAACATTACATAGAGAATATTATCAATTTACTTTTGAAATTTAAAAATTAATTTAAAAAAAAATTTCCCTTTAACCCTCAAAAATGAAAACTGCTGTTTTATTCAGATTCTGTAATCATTCTATGAGAAATTATGTTACTTCAGAAATTTAATTTAGTCTTCCTTTCTTCCTCCCCTCAAAAGAGTGTTTCAGAATATTAATGCTCACAGCTAGGCTATTTTTCTTCTAGTTTTCTTTACTCTTTCATTCCCATATTCCCATGCCATTTTACTCGTGCTCTCCTAACCCTTTCCACAACCACTTGTGATACTGGTGGCTCCTTTACCGGGCCTGGAGGATTCCCCAATGAATAGACATAAAGAAGTAGTATTTACAGACATATCATGACCACAGCAGAAAAGTTAACCAAATGAATTCATCACTGATTGAACTAATATCCCCTTGAAGTGTGGAAAAACTGCCATGTTGCCAAGCTGTACAACACAAGCCCTTTTATCCAGGTCAGAGGAAGAGGCTGCAGTCAACCATCCTGCTTTCGAATGTATATACCACTGTACCACAGATCAGGTATTTATGCTGAAGCTGAGTAAATTTTCTAAGATTATTGCAACAAATAATATATTCTCTATCCAAAACATGCATGTTTTTTTCTCCTGGTAAGTTGAGCTGCTCATGACAAATTCAATGTTTTCCTTGCTTGGTCTGTCACTTCAGACTCCCACAGTGATTTTGCTCATCCTTTTCTTATCATAGCTGCCCTTCCCTCCAAATTTTCTTAAGTTCCCCTCTCCCCTCAGCTTCTTCCTTTTGTTAGACCCCTGGAGATGTACTGGGGAAAGAGGAGTAAGTCAGCAGTGCTGTTGAGGGACAATAACGTTTTCTGCTCTTTTCTTCTTTTTGGTGGAGAACAAAAAATGTAAAGTGTGGAAAGAATAAGGTAAGAAGATTTTAGCTCATTTGAGCAGGAACTTCATTTCTTAGATGTTGCTCAGGATTTAGCCACCCCTGATGGAGGTGGGTGGACTGCTCAGTCTAACCATATTTTAAGGGCAAGGAGAACAAAGGCCCAGCAGTATAATGGTAATATCTTGAGTCTCAACATGCAGTGAAGGTTGTGACAGTGTTTTTTTCAACAGGTTCATGTATAGTCATACCTTTATTCCTCAAACAGTTATTGAGTTTAGGGCAGCCTTTTGTTCTACTGCAAAATGTTTTGTGACCTCACTAGGAGTCTTGAAAGTGCATAATCATCATTTAAACACATTCAGTTTGTTCTAACCTTTTCCACATCAAATGAGGCTTATCTTAGAAGTTACCTGCCATAACATGTTTCCAGGCCAAGAGGAACTTTATTGCTCTTTATATCAGACAGACAACTCGGGATAGAGACTTTTGCACCTTTAACTTCTGAGACTCTTCCTGAACAAGTTTAATTCAGGGATTTGACCTTTAGAGGGAAAATTATAACATCCAGTTCTGAAAGTAAGTATGAAAACAATATGAATGAGGTTTTAAATTGATGTCAGAGTTCCATGGCTCCATGACTGAGGTGTTAGATGATTTTTTGACAAAAATGTAACCAGGGAAAAATAGGTCATCTTGAATTCCATGCCCACAGTCAGTTTCTTGGTCTGAATTCGATGACTCAGGGAGTTTTTATGGAAATGTAGGGAGACCAGTCACCTGGGGGATTTGAATCTGAGAGTAGAAACTCCTGTTGTTTTATCCCAGAAAGGCTGCTGCAAGGGTGTTTTTTTAATGCACTTTCTCTAAAGCATCTTGTTATTAGAGCAATGGAGTTTTCTCATCTGCTGTGAAAATCATTCAATCTCATGTTTTGTATGCTTCTGCTGGTATATATGATTCGATTCATTTTTAGGTAATATGAAAGAAAACAGGTGGAAAACCGGTGGGCTAGCTTCTGTTTTGGCAGTCAGTGAGGGATTTTCTGGTGCCTTTCATGAAATCAGAATTAGTTCCTAAATTAACCAATCCCAATAAAAAAGAAAACACAAGGAAGAGTTTAATTCAAGTTAGGTGTGTTTTTTATTGCTGCTAGATTTGTTTGTCTTGGTTTATTGTTCTTTTCACTCATGCAGCATTATGTATAATTTCATTTCCTATGTTATTATATATCCAGTTTCTTTTCATACCGAGAAGAGCTGAATTTCAGAAAATTGTTGATAGGTTGGTGCACAGAGACAAGGGGATAAATATGGCTATTACACATAAAAACTGTGTTGTGTCAACTCCACTGCATAAACCAATGATTGAGGAACAGAAGCTTGACATTCACATAATGAAGTAAACCAGGTCAACACATGTTTAATGTGCAAGGATGAGAACCTACTACTGTGTGAGCACACATTTCTTTGTCTTTGCAAGACTGCTGAGAAACTAGTGGTGACTGCTGAGAAATGACTGATTGGTTTATCAGCTCCATAAATCAAATGCCATCTTACCCAAGGGTGTCACTGATGGGTTTGTGGAAGTGGCAGATCATAGAATCATAAAATGTTTTGTTTTGGAAGGGGCCTTAAAGATCATCAATATCCAACCCCCCTGTCATGGGCAGGGACACCTTCCACTAGCCCAGGTTGCTCAAAGCCCCGTCCAACCTGGCCTTGAACACTGCCAGGGAGGGGGCAGCCACAGCTTCTCTGGGCAACCTGTGCCAGTGTCTCACCACCCTCACAGTAAAGAATTTCTTCCTTATAGCTATTCTAAATCTACCCTCTCAATTTAAAACCATTAGCCCTCATCCTGTCACTACACTCACTGATAGTCATTCCCCATCTCTCCTGTAGGCCCCCTTTAAGTACTGGAAGGCTGCTGTAAGGTCTTCCTGGAGGCTTCTCTTCTCCAGGCTGAACAACCCCAACTCTCTCAGCCTGCCCTCGTAAGGGAGGTGCTCCAGTCCCCGGATCATCTTCGTGGCCTCCTCTGGACCCTCTCAAGCAGGTCCATGTCCTTTGTATGTTGGGGACCCCAGAGCTGAACACAGCACTCTGGTGGGGTCTCACAAGAGCAGAGTGGAGGGAGAGAACCACCTCCCTGTACCTCCTGGCCAGACTTCTCTTGATGCAGCCCAGGATACAGTTGGCTTTCTGGGCTGTGAGCTCACATTGCTGGGTTATGTTGAGCTTCTTGTCAACCAACACCCCCAAGTCCTTCTCCTGAGGGCTACGCTGAATCCACTTATCTCCCAACCTGTATTTGTGCCTGGGATTGCCCCAACCTATGTTCAGGACCTTGCACTTGGCCTTATTGAATTTCATGATGTTTGCGTGGTCAAACCTCTTCCCTTATCTACCAGTGCTGTAACTCCATCATAGAAGGCCACCAAATTTAAAAATAGGGGTTATGTTTTCCCTTTTCCAGTGAGCAAGATGCTTATGTACAGATGCTGTGCTACAGCTTGACTGACAACATTAGCACTCCAACATGCATCAATGGCGTGTCGGCTAAACTGGCAGAAATAAACACTTCATGAATTTTACTGGTATTGACTGGCTTCTCCACTGGGCTCGCAGATAAATCAGCATGTCACATCACTCTATATCACAGCACATCACGCCATCCCCAGTTGTCGTATACTTGCATGCTGATCATTAGACCACAAGCTACATAACAGTATATTTATCTTCAAAATAAACACCTGCTGTCCCCTCCTACCCTAATTCAGTCATTAACTATTCAGAGACAGAATCAGAAGGCTACCCAAGAAGCACAGACGAGATGGAGTTTTTTAGGTGAATGCAGGTATCTGCTGGTTTAATATTGTATTCCTTCCTCTGGAGCCTCAGTAGCTAAAATGTAGACATTTTTTATTCTCTGTGCATCATCTCTGACATTAATATGAACTGACCTTAGCAGGTATGATGCCAAGAGGAATGAAAATCAATGTTATGAGCAACAGATGGCCAAGAATCTGTTGAATTTGAAAGGTAAATAGGCCCACTTAGAGACTTTTTATTTATTTATTTAGAAGACGCATACCCCACATTCTTCCCTATTTGGTCTAACAGGAAGATCTTTCATCACAAATATCACCCAAACCAAGGATGAGAATAACAGTATAAGATGACTCATTCATGTATCAGTTACATTTTAAATGTGAAAAAAATATAAAGTATTCCAATTTTTTTTAATCTTCTATTGAATCATCCACAATTCTGTCATCTGATCTGATTGCTAGTTTGGTGTATACACTAATATATGTGAGAGCAATTCTAAGTGGCCACTGAGGGAATGATTTCCTTTTTGTTTTGTTATAGGGAGTTTTTTTGTAGAGATTATACAAATCTGTTGTTGTTGTTATTATTAGTATTACTATTGTTATCGCTATTAAGCAATAATTATGCATGTTTGACTGGATAAAATTCAGCTTCTAAATAGACAAATAATTCATCTTATTTCCAAAGTCATACAGAAACTTTTTGAATTAAATTTATTTTTTTGCTGGCCATCATAGTTAAAAAATTATGCAAATATGCTTTTTAAATATAATAAAATAATTCCCTGACAGCTTCTAGTGCTGAAAATGCCAGTACATTTCTTTCAAGTAAAGTTTAATTGTGTCTTTATAATACTTCATATTGATACTAAAACTTACAGTGATGTGACCAAAATATTGCACTGAGACAAGGTTTGAAAAGTTTAATTAGTGTAACTAGCCACAAATCTGACTGCATACGTGAATGTCTTGGGCTTTTAAAACAGGTCTGATCCAGATAGAAAAGCAGATCTCTTTATAAAATATTAAATATTCACAAGATCTACACTCTATGCTTTAGAGTATGGACATTGTCTTAGTTTCAGAATATCCTAGCTTTCTGAAGTATTGTAAATATTACGTGTACGTGCATGTTATTTCAGGAAAAAAACAAAAAACAAAACAAACAAAAAAAATCAGGCCAGATCTGTTAATCTCAGAGCCCCTTATAAGAACTTTATAACTGCTTAGACCTGCTGCTTAGACCCAGCCAAACAACTTTTTCTGTTAATGTTTCCTTGCTAATCTACCGGACTGATCCTGTTTCGACTTTTAAAGTGTATACTTAACATTTATTTTATTTTTTTTAATAGAGTGGATCTGGCTTTCATCAGAATTCTTTGTTCTTCCGTTGTCAGCACTGATATTAGTGAAAGTATCTTTGTCTCAGTTTCACAGCTGGCACAGCTGGCTCCCAGAAGCACAGCAGAGGTAGTGAGCTTAGATGGACTGTCCACTTCTATGGTTGCTCTAGGAAGTATGGTTGTCCTGCAGTATAACACCTCCTCAAGTTTGGCCACAACCTCAGTGATAAGTGGGTATTTTTGTACTTAGGCTTACTTCTTTGTATTTGTTGTAGCAATTCAGTGACTGATGGAGAGGTCTAGTTTTGAAAAGGCTCATTAACCTCACCAGCTGAGAAATCAGTCCAGCACAGACAATTAAGCAAAATTCCTATGGTACTTTTACACATGAAGCAGTGATTAGAATTGATCAAATTTTTGTGAAGGGAAAGTTTTCTCAGAATGTGTTAGGTTTTGTATTTACAGAAGTGGGCCTGCCATCATTATTACTCATTGCCAGCTTAAGGGAACCTGCTTCACTGAGTAACTTTGCCAGCTCCAGAGCTAAAGCAAAGACAAATAATGCTATAGACGATTAACAGAAAGCAATAGATCTGTATCCAGGAAAGGTGGTCATGAAAATTATAAAAATAATAGGGAAACTGTAGATACAAATTATAAATGTTTCCTATATATTCATAAGTGTCTTAATGACTTTACAGCATGCCTCAAATATAATCAATAATTAGCTTTCAGTAGGTTGCTAATCAACATCTGCAAAGTTTCTACTAATGTGCTGGTGAGTTATTCACCAACTAACTGTGTATTCAAAGGTACTAGTTATCTTTTATTTGTGGCAATGTAAATCACAGGGTATCTGCATTTACTCTTTGAGTAGCACCCAGTGATGGGCATTCATGAAAAGTCCATGAAAGAGAGTATCTCAACTGTACGCCCTTTGGAAACTAGCTGTTTCTCTGAAAAGGCTGACATTTCTCTTTCCTACCATACCATGTACATACAAAGCCATGCCAGGCAGTCTCAGAAAATGCTTTCTGTATCTTGGACAGCCCTGCTCTATTATCTGAAGTCTCTGTGTAATGCTATGACCATCCTGAAAAATCCCAGGTGAAAGGGTCTAATCTTTTTTTTTTTTTTTTTTTTTTCCTGAATCCTTGTCTGTTCCTTATCCAGATGGAGGGAAGTGGATGCTGGTTAGAGGTCTGATGTTCTGTCTCCTGCCTGGTTTGCCGTGTTGAATCATGCCCTAAACATTTTAAGGAAGGCAGATAAAATTTCAATTTTATTTGTGTCCAAAAATAATTATAGCCAAATCAAAATACCAGTAGTCTATTTGAAAAGAGAACTTAAAGCAATAGTTGAGGAAGAGTAGAGCACCTTTGTCAGTCTTATGATTTTAGGAAAACTCAGTTGAAAGCCTAAAGGTTTAAGAATCCTCTCAATAAGCAAACACAGCTCAGGAGGATCCTTTGAAAGATACTATTTAAAATGTAAAACCTCTTTCAAATGTCAGAAATATCTAGAGCAATTATCTGCACTACACACCTGTGACTTAATTTACTGTGAACTGCAGATGGATTTAACAGCTCAAAAGGTTGATCAGTTAATTTCTTTGACTCAAGATCAAATAGGCAGAAATTCAGCAACCTGAGATTCGTTCTAACTTGCATGACAACAGCTGTAAGAAAAGTGGCAAAGGCTGTCACATCACTTTTATATGTTGTTGTTTCATCTACCATAAACAGATGTGATTTTAAACTTCCTGCATTGCAGTTCTGTCACTAAGAAGTAACAGGAAAAGAAATTTTCTAGCGCTCTGTTGATTGAAAATACAGTATTTTTTGTCTTGGAGTACAACATCCTCCTTTACTGTTAATCAGCACAGCTTTGTGTCATGAAGCAGGTGATCTGCCTTCTATGTTAAAATAACTACTAGGCTCCATATCTTTCCACCAACACCCAACAGGTTTTATCTGTTTATGTCTTTCCTGGGGCTAGTTTGAATTTTTTTTCTCCAGTATGGAATGAACTTTATGCAATATGGCACAGAGAAGACAACATAGATTCATGATGGCTTTTTTGCTTTGTACAGATGAAATGCATAGTAACTACATGTGCTTGCCTTTTGACTTTATTGGTGAATCACTTTTACCTGTGAATCATTGTTAGCAACTAGCATGTTTCACAAGTATAACTGCTCATATACACT
This sequence comes from Athene cunicularia, assembly GCF_003259725.1. Classification (NCBI taxonomy): domain Eukaryota; kingdom Metazoa; phylum Chordata; class Aves; order Strigiformes; family Strigidae; genus Athene; species Athene cunicularia. Next base: position 50,762,489 of record NW_020799095.1, on the reverse strand, counting down.
CTTGAGATGCTTTCTATCATGTCTTAATAATACTTTCATCTAACTTTTAAAATTGAAGCAATTTGATCTATATAATCCCTGTAATATTAGGATTTTTGATAGAAATTTGTTTGATTTTGTCTGACCTGATTAAAAGATTGGCATCATCTTGTGAACAATAACAAAAGAATAAAAAAGGCTACAGAAGTAGAATAATGAACTGAGTGAAACAATAGGTCTAAAATTACTGCACTTAATTCTTTTCAATTTATTCTTTATATTCAAATTGAAATTCTGTCTATACTTGACGTAAATTTCCTTCTCTGCGAAGTTAATTTGATTTAACCACTCTGGTTAGGTCTACATGAACATGCTACGGTGTTCTCAGATTCTCTTTTTTTTTCCCCAAATGTGTAAAAACTGTGTTTTCCATGGGGCACTTATGACCAAATAAATCCGTCCATATGGCTAGCAGCTTCCTAGGATTTTTTTGCATCTGACTCTTCTAAATATATCCAGTCCACTTTGTCTCAAGAAAGTTTTTATGGTCATTACAATTGTTGGCTTTCTGGACTAATTCATTTACTTAAGTGACCATATATATGCTTATCAGCCCTTATAGAGTGCTAGAGCTCTGACTCCTAAACTCTAAGTAGTAACAGAAGAAGAGAGCTTTACAGTTAAAGCAGGTATCATGGTTTAAGCCCAGAGGGCAACTGAGCACCACACAGCCACTCGAACACTCCTTCCCCCTGAAGGATGATGATGAGGAGGAAATAAAACAAAAGGCTGAGGGATCAAGACAAGGACAGGGAGGGCTGATTCACCTGTTATGGTCACAGGCAAAAGAGAGACTCAGCTGGGGAAGAAAAAAGATCATCAATTTATCGTGAACACCACCCCCACTGAAATTACTAATCAAACAGAGTAGGACAGTGAGAAATACAGCCACATCTTGAAAACGCCTTCCCCTCACCCCTCACTTCTTCCCGGGCTTAGCTTTGCTCCCGATTTCTCTACCTCCTCCCTTCAAGCGTGCAAGGGACAGGGGATGGGGTGTGCAGTCAGTTCATCACCCGTTGTCTCTGCAGCTCCCTCCTCTTCAAGGGGAGGACTTCTCACACTCTTCCTCTGCTCCAGTGTGGGGTCCCTCTCACGGAAGACAGTCTTCCACAGATGGGACTGTCCAGCGTGAGCCTTCCCATGGGCTGCAGCTCTCACAGACTGCTCCAGTGTGGGTCCCTGCCATGGGTGCAGTTCTCCCAGCAACAGACTGCTCCAGCGAGGGCTTACTCACATAGTCCCAGCCTCCTTTGGATGCTGCCACCTGCACTGGCATGGGGTCCTCCATGGGCTGCAACTGGGCACCTGCTCCACCATGGACCTCTACAGCTGCAGTGGGACATCCTGCCCTCTCACCATGGGCTGCATGGGGGTATCTGCTATGGCACACCTCCCCTCCCCCCTCCTCCTTTCTTCCACTGACCTCAGTGTTTGCATAGGTATCTCCCTCAAAACTCCCCCTCCTCTCCAGTGTCCTGTTCTTAAATACATTAGCACAGAGGCGCAGCCACCACCACTGTCTCAGCCTTGGCCAGAAGCGGGTCCAACTTGGAGCCAGGGGATCTTCAAGAAGCTTTTCACAGGAGCCACCTCTGTAGCCCCCTCCCCCGCCACCAAAAAACCCACCACACACAAATCCAACATAGCAGGCCATGTGAAAACTTTTCCAACTACTCAGACAATCTCCTTTGCTAGTGCACATCAAGCGAAAATGTATTTGACACCATTGTTCTAATTTGAAATGCCCCAAGTAAGGCATCTGAGTCCATACTTAGGCACACACTGATGATTTCTGCTTTTAAATTGACAACTACCTGTGGCTACCACTGCTCCTTGTGTCATGGGTGAGTGATTTAGATCACTTAAAGAATCACCATCATGGGTATTAGCAAAAGTGATTTTAATATGATGGTGTAAAAATATGACTTAATAAAGTTTGACAGCAAGGTTCAGTCTGTTACTTATTGTATGGAATAAAGTAAAGGAAAAATGAGTTAGGATTGAGCTAGAATTATTTACACAGAGATCAGAGATGCAAAAGGCTAAGGAAGACTCTCCAGTTGAGTCACAAGGTTCAGAGTGGGCCACCTTGCTTTCTAAACTCCTAATGGAACTTAAGTGTGGCTAGGTCTAATCTTAGTCTCAGACTTGGTCAATGGTTTATCTCTAATGAAATTATCTACATGGGTTTCATTAGTATTAATTCAGCATACTGTCGGTCACTTACAAGGATCTGTTGCAAATAAGGGGTCTCTCCACCTTGGCTAAGGAAGTTCTCTCAGTCTCAGGTAAGGAATCTCAAACTTTGAGAGGCATGTCAGCTCAAGGGGAGATCTCCATGCAGCCACTCTGCCTAGCAGAGGGAGTTCAAAAAACGCTCAATTAGGGTGTCATTTTTATGGAATAATGTGGTTGGCTTGTAGTCAATTTGCATACAATGGGAAAGGCATGTATGATACTCCCTGTACCCACAACTTTCTTTGTTTCTTGATAAAAGAATCTTGAAAAACCACCCACTGCTCATGAGTTAATTGCATAATCGGTGATCCAAGCTCCTATGCATCAATGTTCACTAGATCACTCCGTCCCTTTATGGATTTCCTAGAGGAGTTCCCTGCCTGGCTACAGCTCAGGCCTTTACCTCCTTTGGAGCCCATACCAAACTACTGTTAGTTTGGTTAAGGGGCTTGGCTGCATCTGTCACACCGTGACTAGGAGAGTCCAGGGTAGTCTTTGCTCTCAGTGGCTGACAGCTCCTACTGAGGAACTTAACTAGAGATCTGAATGCATAACTTGGATGCTTGAGGTGTTAGTGCCTCAGGTATACCTTAGCAGAGCTGGTTTAACAGATAGACACACAGGCTCTTGATGGAAGCTCTAGCTTGTATATTGACAGGGGCTGATCTGTACCCAGGACTTTGCATTGCACAAGTTACTGAAATATACACACCCCAACATTGGAAGCAAGCTGCTTGTGTTACCACTCAGCACAGACAGAGGAACGATGCTTGTGTTGCAGGGTGTGTTGCTCTATATCTTCAGGATCGTTTCTGCAGTTGCTGTGATGCTGTACATCATCATCAGTGTGACAGTCCATGGCTGTCAATGATGGTGGAATTAGTTATATGCTCTAACATCCGTCTCCTCTCTTCTTTTTCTTTCTCCAGAAATGTGGAATCTGTAGAAGGAAGAAACATAGGGCACTGGTGTAAGATTTTCTCTCTTACTGATCTAGAGATTGTTTTAGTTTTCACAGCTGCTGAAAAGTTTTTCTACATCTGTGTCAAGAAAGTGGCCACACCATTCTGAATGTTAAGAGTTTGTCTTATAGAAGCTGTATTATTTACTGGTAAACATCACTATTGTACTTTCCTGATGGACAGCTGAGGTGTGATAAGCAAAATGTATCATAAGGCCAGTAAAAAGGATGGAAAAACAAATAACTGATGGTTTTAACTGTAAGGGGAAAAAAAAAAAAAAAAACAACCAAAAAACCAAATCAGATTTCTCACCTATCTCAGGATGAAATGGCTTGAAGATATTGATGGAACACTACTAAAAAGAGTTATGGTCCTGCCAGCCTGAAGATAGAAAGCACAGACAGACATAATGCTACAGCATATAGGGTTTCTGTAACTGTGTTTTGAATGTTGTTAGTATCTTCTTTCCCATGCCATTTTACTTGAATATAGTCAGGGGAACAACAGTCTGCTGCTGTTTCTGAGAATCCCAGATAAGCACCAGTGAATCCCTTACATGAATCTTATGTATTACATGAGATTCAAACACTGGGGTGTTTTCCCAGAATTTTAAACAGTGCTTGTTTGTTTTCTGCATACTTAAAGACACTCACAAAGCTGTAGATAGCCTGGCTGCTTTCAGAGTGCTTTGTTAGGAAAGCCCAGCTCTTAACCTTTTTTTTTGCCAGCTGTGTTGCAGCAAAAAAACAACCTTTCCTAAAATTATGAAGCAAATTAACAGTGAACAGAATAAGAGATGATCCTGAGGGTCAAAACGAAGTGTGAAAGTAAAATGTATTGACAAAATGAGCTAGAATGAGAATGCTGCAGTCCAGCTTTCTTGTAATGCTGTCCTGGAGCAAGTTCAGAGCAAAAGCACGGGGAAAGACATTGGAGTTGGGTTTTTTGGTTTTGGTTTTGGGTTTTTTTAAGTCTGTTTCAACAGACTGTACTGCATTTCTTGCCTTTATCAGAGACTTAAAGCAGAAGATGAGATTACTTTAATAGTTCACTCAGAAGTTCACTGTGTCAAAAGTATTGTTCTGCTGTAAAAGTAATAATTTTAAAATGACATGATTTGTGAGACAAAAGTGTGAGAGAATTCCTTTGTTTCTATTTTTTATATTGTCTATATGTAATAGTAGAATGGAAAATCCTCAGTACCAGTGAAGAATCTATATGTCCTGCAACCACTAGATTTAAAAAAAAAAAAAAAAAAGCAGCTATATATAAAATTATACATGGTCTGAGAACTGCCAGTGTGTCCAACTTGTGTGTAGCGCAATGTCCTTTGAGTGGTTAGGTTCTCAGCCAGCCATGAAGAACAGTAGCTATGTGTGTTCCACATCACATAGTAGCTGAATTTGGAAAGAGCCTTTGGAAGTCATATGGCTGACCTCCTTGCTCAAAGAAGGGCCAGCTTTACGGTTAGATGCACTTTTGAAATTGTAGGTTGCTCGGGGCAACTTGTCTGGGTGAGTGCTGGTGTTTCCAGGGCTGGAGATGGGGCAGCCTCTCTGGGCAGCCCGCTCCAGTGCATGATCATCCTCACGGTTCAAACTTCTGTTCTTTGTGTCAAATAGGATTTTTTGGGGGGTCCATACTATGTTCAGAAGCCTATGAACAGCCTCTTGCACTTCTTCTGAACATTTTTGGGCTCAGTATTGCTCTGACTTCTCTGTAACTACTAATTAGGTGGCTGAAGACAGCAATTAGATCCCTCCTTAGCCTTCTCTTCCTCCAGCTCAAAGAACTGAATTTCCTCAGGTTCTTCTTGTATGTCACATGCTATAGAACCCTAACTGTTTTGGTGAATCTTCGCTGAACTCACTCTAGTTTGTCTACTTCTGGGCACCCCAGAAGTAGACACACTACTCCATTTTTTTCAGTGACCTGAGTTAAAAAACTTCTATTTGACTCCAAGACAGCTAGAAAACTCTCCTGTATTTCCAACATACAAGGAGTTCATACTATTCATACATTAGCTGCCAATAAGATTTATAAACTAAAAGAGCAGTTGGTATGAGCTAAAAATGTTCTACCTACTTCTTTGAAGATACAGTCAGGAAAATATGTGCATATTCATGAAAATATGTCGTTGAGGAAAAGCCGTGTTGGCGGCAGGGCCCTACTTCCTGAGCTAAACTGCTAAATGGATACCCATTCCAAGTTTTCAAGTTGCAGGTTGTTCACAGAAATGCATCTGTTATAAGAATTTTGCATCAAAGAAAGTCTAAATTCATCTTTTTTCACAGGACTTCAAATCCTTGTAGGAGTATATAGTCAGGCCCTTGTGCTCACCTTTCTCAGTCATGCCTTCTTGAATCTTTTGCTATTAAGATGTTTTATCTATTCTTTGCCATTCTTGTACCTTTACTGTGGCATTTCCATAATGAAGGCTGTCAGTCAACTTCTATAGCTCTCTGTAATTATTTATGAGCGTCTTTTACAGTCCCCAGGTGCTGTAAGAGAAGCCAGCGACAGAGAAGACCACCCTAGCTAAACAGGGAGCTTTGGCTGTAACTCAGGGAAAAAAGATGTTTACAGCTTTTGGAAGAAAGGGCTAGCCACTCACAATGAATACAAAGATGCTGCTGTAAGGCTCTGCAGGGCAGAAATCAGGAGGTCTAAAACCCAGCTGGAAATTAGTCTGGCTTCAACAATCAAGGACAACAAGAAATGTTTCTATAAGTATGTGAGCAGCAAAAGAAAGACCAGGGAGAGTCTCCATCCCCTGCTAGATGCAGGAGACATAGTAACAAGTGATGAGGAAAAGGCTGAGGTGCTTAATGCCTTTTTTGCCTCAGCCTTTAATAGCAAGACTAGTACTGAGGGAATCCAGCCTCCTCAGCCAGAACACAGAGACTGGGAGAACGACCCCCCTGCACTCCAGGAGGAGACAGTCAGTGACCTGCCGCATCACACAGACACACACAAGTCTATGGGACCAGATGGGATACACCTGAGAGTGCTGAAGGAGATGGCTGGGGTGCTCACCAAGCCACTTTCCATCATTTACCAGCAGTCCTGGCTGACAGGGGAGGTCCCAACAGATTGGAAATCGGCCAATGTGACGCCCATATATAAGAAGGGTTGGAAAGATGATCTTAGAAATTACAGGCCTGTCAGCTTGACTTCTGTGCCTGAGAAGCTGATGGAGCAGCTCATCCTGAGTACCATCACACAACACATGTGGGACAACCAGGGGATCAGGCCCAGTCAGCGTGGGTTTGTGAAAGGCAGGTCCTGCCTGACAAACCTGATCTCCTTCTACGACAGGGCGACCTGCTTATTGGATGAGGGAAAGGCTGTGGTTGTTGTTTACCTTGACTTTAGTAAGGTCTTTGACACCGTTTCCCACAGCATTCTCCTGGCAAAACTGGCTGCTCAAGGCTTAGATGGGCACACGCTTCGCTGGGTAAAAAACTGTCTGGATGGCCGGGCCCAGTGAGTTGTGGTGAACAGAGTTAAATCCAGCTGGTGGCCGGTCACGAGTGGTGTCCCCCAGGGCTGGGTTTTGGGTCCACTCCTGTTTAACACCTTTATTGATGATCTAGACGAGGGGATTGAGTGCACCCTCAATCAGTTTGCAGATGACACCCAGTTGGGCGGGAGTGTTGATCTGCCCGAGGGTAGGGAGGCTCTGCAGAGAGACCTGGACAGGCTGGAGCCATGGGCTGAGGCCAACTGGAGGAGTTTCCATAAGGCCAAATGCCGGGGGCTGCCCTTGGGCCACAACAACCCCCAGCAGTGCTACAGGCTTGGGGAGGAGTGTCTGGAGAGCTGCCAGTCAGAGAGGGACCTGGGGGTGTGATTGACAGCCGGCTGAACGGGAGCCAGCAGTGTGCCCAGGGGGCCAAGAAGGCCAACGGCATCCTGGCTTGTGTCAGCAATAGCGTGGCCAGCAGGGACAGGGAAGGGATCTGACCCCTGGACTCGGCACTGGTGAGGCCGCCCCTCGATTCCTGTGTTCAGTTTTGGGCCCCTCACTACAAAAAAGGACATTGAATGACTCGAGCGTGTCCAGAGAAGGGCAACGGAGCTGGTGCAGGGTCTGGAGCACAGGTCGTACGGGGAGCGGCTGAGGAGGGAACTGGGGGTGTTTAGTCTGGAGAAGAGGAGGCTGAGGGGAGACCTCATCGCCCTCTACAGCTACCTGAAAGGAGGGTGCAGAGAGCTGGGGATGAGTCTCTTTAACCAAGTAACAAGTGATAGGACAAGAGGGAATGGCCTCAAGTTGCACCAGGGAAGGTTTAGACTGGATATCAGGAAGCATTTCTTTCCAGAAGGGGTTGTTAGGTGTTGGAATGGGCTGCCCAGGGAGGTGGTGGAGTCCCCATCCCTGGAGGTGTTCAAGAGTCGGGTTGACATAGCGCTGAGGGATGTGGTGTAGTTGGGAACTGTCAATGTTAGGTTAATGGTTGGACTGGATGATCTTCAGGGTCTTTTCCAACTTAGACAATTCTGTGATTCTGAGATGTAATACTGAAGTTGTTGACCTCATTAATGCAATGACCAAGTGAAAGGTTTGAGCAAAGAGCTAATGATCTCTTGAGATATGGTCCACCTGTAAACTTCTATGTATTCCCTTTTTATATCTGTGTTTTTTAAAAAAATGAACCAAATTGAAAACTCAGTGGAATTTCAAGAAAGTTGCTAATTTTTCTTGTATCAAAAGAGAGACTGAGGAAACCATGTAGTACTTCTAGAGTGGACTATCTGTCCAAAAAGTATGTTTTAGCTGTTGGGAGTGATAGCTCAGAAGCTCATCGTATCTGCCATTCTCAAGCCTAACAGCTACATACTTGGTGTACTTAGGAATGCCTAAAGGATGATTAGTATATGAACAACCTTGTACAGTATCTTCTATGCGGTTATAGCAATATAGTGGTAAGTCTTCTGCTAGAAAGGCCTCAAAAGAAAGGGTTCATGTTGGGTATCTCTTCATGGAGGCTTTTGTTTATCTATCAGTTCTGCAAATGATTACATGCTAGATGATACACTAATGACCTTTTAGATTCCAGTTGATGACCATGCAGTACAGTGCTGGTGATGCTAGCTGGCTTCAGTCAGCCTTTCAGTGCACAGTAAAGCATATGTGCATACCTAGGGCACCTTTCCACATTTGAAACATGTCACATGGTCTAACATAGCCATCTGCAAATAAACAAATGTGCAACTATTTATACAGCAGTAATTTTTGTGTTTCATAGCCACAGTGTAACTGACTGAGCAGAGTACTGGTAGATCAATAGGATTACCCTTGATTCTCCAGAAAATGCAGATGCATAGCTGTATGCATTAAATATAGCATAGCAAACCAATACCCCAATACCTCAGATGTCATTCACAATATAAGCAGTGTCATTTGCCATGTCCTTCTAAATTGAGGTATTCATGAAGATGTACATTAAACAAATGCTTCTGGTTTACTTTCTTCTTCTTCATTCCTTGATCATTCAAGTAATGATGTAAACTGCTCTGTTAAATCATAGTATTGTGAGTACTGGACAGCAAATCCTCAGTGCCATTTATGGGTTTTAGAGCATTCGAATGAAGTTTTTGGAGTGTGATTTGTTCTGTCGTTTGTACCTAGGAATGCTAAGGATGAAATGTGAGGCTATGCAGGGCAGAAATCAGGAGGTATAAAGCCCAGCTAGAAATTAATCTGGCTTCAGCAATCAAGGACAAGAAATGTTTCTATAAATATGTGAGCAGCAAAAGAAAGACCAGGGAGAGTCTCCATCCCCTGCTAGATGCAGGAGACATGGTAACAAGTGATGAGGAGAAGGCTGAGGTGCTTAATGCCTTCTTTGCCTCAGTCTTTGATAACAAGACTAGTTGTATTGAGGGAATCCAACCTCCTCAGCCAGAAGAGAGAGACTGGGAGAGCGACTGCCCTAAGGTCTTTTTCAACCTAGATGATTCTGTGATTCTGTTAAATCCTCTGTGCTCCTTTATTTTGCTGTTCCTGAAAAGATTAATTTTACAAGCATAAATTCCCTTACTGTGGTGGTATGGGGTCCTTCCACATTTCTCATGAACACTGCTTCAAATATTCCACATGCCACAAGCATGAATAAGATTGGTGTAAATACTGAGGGTACAATAAAGGATCACTCTTATTCTGATCTGTGAAAGCATCTGAACATGTGCTAGGGGTTTACTAAAGTCAGCAAGAGTTAAATACATGCTTAAGAGTTAACCAGTAAAATATTTGTCCTTGCTGAACTGGGAGCTCTGTGATAAACCGAAAAGATTATACCCAACCTCTGTGGTATAACACTTCTCACTTTGAAGAAATAAGATGCAAGATATAATGTCAGTGACTCACAGCCTCCTTTTAGGAAATGTGTATAAGTGTATCTTTAAAAGAAAAGCTATCCTCTTCTGATTTTAATGAGTTTGCCAGTGACTGAAGTAACAAAATGAGGAAATAAGAAAAAGACAGAAATTATATTTTTAACATCGATTAACAAAAATGCTAATTTCCTCCTTTTTTTTTTTTCCTGTATTTTTCCAGAATTTATTTTAAGGTTAAAGAAATACAAATATTGCCTCTTTTATGAGTTTGCCATTAATATGCCTTTTTTTAGTCTACACTTCTATATAGAAAACAGTTCCCAAAATGTTAAGTATGTGTTTATATACTGTCTGTTCAATAGATTATTTATATCTCAGGTTAAAAAAAGATGAAGTAATCTTCATCTGCAAATATACAATGTTTATCAAAATGCATTGCTTCTTGATTAGAATATTGCTTTGTTTTGACCACTAAGTGGTGTAAATGTCTGCAGGTATGTATGTCTGCCTGGGAGTGTAATGACACAGTTATAAATATTTTTCTGACCAACAGATATTTCCTGGACTGATTCTCTCGGACATTAAGCCTGCCAAAAGAATGAAGTTCAAGACAGTCTGCTACCTGCTTGTTCAGCTCATGCACTGTCGTAAGATGTTCAAAGCAGAGATCCCTTTCTCCAATGTCATGACGTGTGAGGATGATGATAAGGTAATCCATGTGGGCTCTTTGGGCATCAATTCCCAGGACACATTGAGCAGACCTGCTCTGAGAACATATGGGGTGGTCTAACCATCTGATAGAGCAGTTTCTGGTGTACCTGCTAGATCTGGAGCTATATAATGCCCAAAGCCTTCTCACAGTTTAAGACAAAACTTAATTATATCAGGCCTCAAATTTGGGCAAACCAGAACAGGTGACCTATGTGGCTTCTCTTAAGGGCTTCCTTCATAGGAATTAGAGTTTCTGAGGTGTTTTCTGCAATTACCAAGAGCTCTTCTTTTGCATCATGAGTCCATCACAGTCTGAAGCTGATGGCAGCAAAAGCAAAATAACAGAAGAGCTTTGTATCTCCAGATGGTTCTCTAAAAAATGATAGGCAACTGATTAGCCAAAAAACCTTAGTCCCTAATTCAAATCCTAAATACAGAAGTCCCTAATACAACTATGAATACCACTTTCTTGAGTGGCTTGTAATACCATAACCCAAAATTGCTTTACATACTAGTAGCCTGGTTTACTTTCATTTCTGTGTGTATTTACATAGAAATTTATGAAGAAAAAATTCTTGAACAGTTGCTCATTCCATTTTCTTTGCCAGTAGGTGGCAATATTATATAGGGCACTCCACCAGTTCTCCAAAACAGGGCATGTGTTCATTGGAATCAGTAATTCATTTTAACTGATTGATCCAACTTTTTTTTTTCTTTTTTTATAGCGTATGTTTATTGAAGATTCAGTCTAAATCTTACTTTCAGGAAGCATTATAACTTTTATATTTTGGGATTATATGTGCTTCTGTTTCTCCTGTGGGAAAAGGGGAGAAAAGCCCTTTAGTTTCTCTAAAACAGAGTTTCAGTGAAGATTTTCAGGAACCATAGACTTGCTTTTGAAACTGGTCCTTGAACAGGCCTTCCATTTTTGAATTAGCATTGTTCTCTGAGTATTTAAAAAAAGTAACCCACACATTCTTTAAAACATATGCAATACTTTACAATGTCTTGTGTATATGTATGTATAAATATGGTATAGTATACACAGAAAGTCCCGATATGGTTTTGCTGGGGATCTGATGAAAATTTTCTCATGCCAGAACATTTTCAGTGAAGTTCTACAGTGCTATCTTTAACTGAACCAGTTGTTCTGAGCTTTTGTACCTAATATGTATCATTCATCTTGGAGTATGATATATGATTTTAATATAAATATGCTGTGTTGCAATGCAGGTTTTTTCAGAGATATCAGTCCTCAAATCATTATCAAAAATAAGCTATGACTATAAAAGCTTTGAAGCCAGCACATTATTGTAGCATGTATTTATTTATTTAATTTCGGAGAAATATAAATACTGAATCTTGATAACATATACATGTCTACTGTATGAAATAATAATAGAGATAAAAATAAGAGACCTAGTAAAATTAATTCTATGTAACCAACAGGTATTTTGTTTAAGCACAGTAACCCTATTTCAAAGTGGCAGAACAAATATAATTTATTACATATATCAAAATAACTCCTGTCATCTACCCTCATTCCATATTTTAAAGCAAACAAGCGGTTTCTTTTTTTTTTTTTTTCTTTAAATGCTGTTTTGCTCACTCCTATTATTATGCTATAGGCTTAAATTTGGATTATAAAAAATCCCCAAAGATGTACTTTCTGCTGCACCTTACGCAATACATATACTAACTAGCTGTATCTTTATGAAGAGCAAAACTGTATATTCCTGACAATATTCCTGAAAGCATTGAGTTTCCCTGTAAACTTGTGGGACACATGCCTTCTGCAAGAGAACAATTTTATTTCTTTTTCAAAACATTTAGAGTAGTTTTTTGGCTAGCAATTTAAAATTTCTATTATGGCTAACAGAACCCAGAAGATCTATTTGAAAGCTCTAATCCATGTATATCTACAAGATTATTTCTCATGCTGAAACAATTAGTTCTTACGCCACAGACAACAAGTAATGTGGTCTGATAGTTTGAAGAAAAAGGTCTCAAGTAGCCTCATAATTGTTTAATGCTGGTATAGCCTGATGTCTACATATAAAGCTGGAAAAACAGGACTTGGAAAGTTATTTATCTTCGCTAAGGGGCATTCTTCTTTACAGTCAGAAAACTAAGGCATCAGTAAGCAGTTAACTCTTCCCGGTGTTCATAAGTATTCAGGTATATTCTACAAGTAACGTAAGATTTGTAAACTAATGAACTGCTGCAGTCCACTGTTTGCTCACTGATAGGGACCTCATGAGAATTACTTCTTGTGGAATAAGACAGAAAACTGCCATTCCTGCAGAATTACCTAAATAACAATCACCACCTCTTTTTACCATCTGGTTTAAAAGGATATTTTGTAGTATAGCCTTTAAAGAGTGGGCTATTAAGTAGTGACTGCTCTGAAGAAAGACATTTTGTGTGCTTTTGTCACAGCTTGCTGACGGACTATACTGATTATATCCTGAGCTAGCGTTGTCCTAGCGTTGTCCTTATCCCTGAGCAGACTTGTCATTTCATAATGTTTTGAATAGTCTTCCTGAACTCTGCAGATGTTAGATAAAGTAGTATTCATTTAACTGTATAAAAACAGTACAACTTGCCTGAGCTTGTCTATCAAAACTCTTCTGGGAAGTAAGGCTTGACCCATTTTGAGGTGAAAAGGTTATTCAATTATTGTCTCTTTCTTCATGCTCAATGTGCTAGCCATTAGGTGACTGATTTTTCAAGACTGGCCTACATCTTTCTCACTCTGTGTTTAAAAAATGCTGCATCTACAAGATTATTTTGTGAAGACCCTGATTGTTTCACTGTGCTAGGACATGGGCAGTCATACTAGTGCAGATCTAGCTGTAATGGTTTATCTTACAGTGCCCTCAACTGAAGTCAAACAGATTGTCTAAAATCTCTTTCAGATACACTCTGTGATAAACCTTTGCATTGAAAAGTACTATCAGTGATCATCTTGTCAGTTGTGCTATCATAGGCATGGAGGAATTAACCCCAGTTAGACACAGGTTAGCTCTGATAATTTATTGGACAGGTCCTCAGGATCTGCACTTGCATTTTGATATATTCAAGAGGTCTTAACAAGACAACCACTTGGGTGAGTTAAAGATAGGAACACTTGAGATTTCAGACCCTCTGCAGTTATTGTGCAAGAGGTTAAGGAAAACTATATTTTCAAAATATATATTGTTGCCTAGACAGCCTTGGACAGTAAGACTTGTGTCATGAAGAGCCTGGTTATCTTGTCTTAAAGATGTCCAGAGCTCCATGTCTTCCATCAAGACAAAAATTCTAACTATTGTTTTAGATAAAGTTACACTGATTGGGATCAAACCAATTATTACCTCAATGGCAGAGATCTATCAGAGCAGTATGTGAAGAGAATTTCTGCAGAAGAGGATCGATATCCTGGAATGCAGTGAGGGTCTTCTCATTGATTTTAATGAGATTGGGATTTCAGATAAGGAGTTTTTAAAATACAGTTATCACACAGAGATAAGATATCTGTCTTTTGTAGTTGCTCTGCTTAATGAATTCCTCATTCTGACTGTGAGCTTGAGATAATATGAACAGCAATGAAAAATTTCAGTGTTAATAAAATCTGTGCTTTCTTCATCTGTGCTACAGAGGAGAGCATTAAGGACAGCCTCTGAAAAACTCAGGAATCGTTCCTCTTTTTCTACCAATGTTGTATACAACACTCCAGGAACTCGAGTAAACAGATACATCAGCCGTTTGATAGAGGCCCGGCAAACTGAGTCTGAGATGGCTGACTTGAACTTCATTACCCTGAAGTATAAGCAAACTGAGCGTGAAAATAAAGTAAGGGGTTTTAAAATTATTTTTAGTGATTTCACTGACCATGAACCACTAGCATTGATTTTTATTTGGTTTAGACAGTGTTTAAATTTATTCACTATCTTTTAATAATGCTCTGCACTGTGTCTCGGTTAAGAGGGTGATATTATCTCCACCTTCTTTCTATGGAAGCACTTGGAGGGGATAAAAAGAAAGATTGGTATCTTTCTACTCATTAAGATCCTCCCCCATAAAGTTAAACATCTTGTGTTTTGGCCTTCCTTTTGCTTCTCCAGACTGCCTGACCTGCGTCACCTGTTTAATGCTGTCTCGTGGCAATGTGGCTGCCTACTGACTCATCTGCTCTGGAGAAGCGTTAATGACTTGAGGGTGCTTCCCTCTGCATATGTAGCCTGATAAGTATTGATCCCATCAATCCTAGAAAATATTAAAAAAAACCTTAAATCTCTGGACAAGGAATAAGATTGTGATCTTATGCCAGAGTGACTGTGCTGAAAGCAGTGGACTTACTCCAGACTTAGAAGCATGAATATAAGCTAACAAAGTAGAGCTGTTTGTTCCTACCTTGTATGGGTTTTATTTGTAAATACAAATTGTTTTAATTGGAAAAAAATAAAAGACTTTCGTTTATGTGTTTGAAAAAGCAAAAGTGAGATGCTTATGGATTAATTTGGCAGTAGCATTTATTTTTCCACTGTAAGTCACTTTGTAGTCTAAGATTTCATGTCACTACTCTTTCAAGTTGGAAGGCTATGTGCCACATTGGACTCAATTTTTTTAAGGTCTTGAGCATTAACTTTGATTTCAAGTTTCCAAAGTGATTTATTATTTAATTGTATTTGTTTTCTTTCAAAATAAGAAAGTCTTTTGGTGTAAATGAGATTGAAATTTGGATCTTTCTGAGAAAACACTTGAGCATTTCCAGCCCTGAAAAGTGTTCTGTTGTAAGGACTGTGGCTTAGTGGAATCAGGGACACTAACAGCTCAAAACTGAGCCCCTGTCTCTCATTAGCAGCTGCCTCCAGCCCATCCATTAGTGTTCTGTCCCGAGTAGCTGAGTTGATAGGACTCGAAGGCAGCACCAAGGGAGGGTTGGCCTTTTTTTGTGATGAGGGAGGAGGGAGTTCCACCTCCTCCTGGTTTGAAGTGGATGAATCCTTTTTGCTCCAAAAGATAAACTTATGCCTGAGCCTAACCCAGATTTCACAAAATCACAGAATGGTTTGGGTTGGAAGGGTCTTTAAAGATCACCTAGTTCCAACCCCCCTGCCATGGGCAGGGACACCTTCCACTAGCCCAGGTTGCTCAAAGCCCCGTCCAACCTGGCCTTGAACACTGCTCGGAAAGGGGCAGCCACAACCTCTCTGGGCAACCTGTGCCAGTGTCTCACCATCCTCTTAGTAAAAAATTTCTTCCTTATATCTAATCTAAATCTACCCTCTTTCAGTTTAAAACCATTACCTCTTGTCCTATCACTACACTCTCTGATAAAGAGTCCCTCCCCAGCTGATTAGTTACAGGGTGAAAACTAAATAGCTAGGCCAACAGGAGCAACTGAAACAGAAGGCTGTTAAGGAAAATGTTGTGTAGACTTCCCTCATCTTTTTTTTTTTTTTTTCATTTGAATTAAGCAATGATCATTTGTATATTTGTAAAATGGGTAGGGGCTTGTTTTGGCTTAGGCTGAGAATGGACAAGCGTGGGTGGCTGGGTGTGTATAAAATGCTCACTGTCTGCATTTCTTCCTTTCTTTAACAGTACCACCAGCTTCAGGATGAGTATTTCACCAGTGCTGTAGTACTTTCACTAATTCTAGCTGCCTTATTTGGCCTTGTCTACCTTCTAATAATACCACAGTAAGTTTCTGTCTTTGGCCATTATAATTCAGAGTGGAACATCTTCAACCATCCTGCACAGGTTAAAACATTAATGTCATTGGAATGGGAATTAGCACCCAGGTCCATATCTTCTCAAACAGCGGATTTTCTGATGGTTAGAACTCTGATGGTTATAACCTCAGTCTAACTGTTGTCTCTTCCATTTGTCAAAAGTCACATTTTGCTATCTTATTTAAAACAACTTCTTCTCCATTCTTTTTTTTTTCCTTTTTTCTCTTTTTTCTTTTTTTTTTCTTTTTTTTTTTTCTTTTTTTGATAGAAGGATGTGCTTAGGAGACCAAAACACATCTGCTAAATTTATTTAGAGCATTTACACACTACAAACAAAGGTGTTACTGCAGTCTAAATGTATTTGTGCTGGCTTTGGACAATGTACTTCAGGTACTGATAGCAAGATAGAGTTTAATGGGAACTAAGTACTGAAGTATCCATCCAGCTTTTCAACCCAAATTTATAGCCTGCATAGAGGTTTTTGGTATCAGTGCTATCACTATACAAACTGCCTAGTGCATAGTTTGGCCATTTCCATAGCAGCTGCAGTCAGACTGTGGCTGCACTAAAGCAGACATAACCAAATACTCATGATGAATTTGGGGGCCTCTGATGCCTACTGTTGAGTGATATAATTTAGTGATTACTTCAGATTTTGTTGATTCTATGTGAATGCTTATTAAATAAAAAAATAATTAGACTTCACTTTCAAGTCTGGGGGTTATAATAAGTAGATACAATTGTGTTCAAGGTATAAAAATTATGAGTAATAAACTTTTTCAGATGAGAATATTGAAACATTCAAAATAAGCTCCACTCACTTTTACTAATTATTAGGATTTCGATGGGAATAGAACTGGCCACAGGATAATGCTTTTGAAAATCTCATTTTAAATTCTGGTCTTTTCTATTCACAAATCCCCAGTCAGGATAATGCTTACTCCTATATTCTATTATTTCTAATTAAAAGTTTGAAAAACACTTTTTTTACTTTAATAATAATAATAACAACAACAAGAATAATAACTTAAATTTATTTTATAATAACTTTCAGCTGGAGCATTCAAAGTCATTTACAAAAATCATCTGATTTCCAGACTAATGACCTCTGCTGACTAAGGAGCATAGTTAAGAACTCTTTCACCTACTTCTGAAGTAAAGCCCAGCTGCAGTACATAGCAATTTCGAATAAGGAGAGACAAAGGGTATTAGCATAATTGAAATTGGAATTAATTTCCAGGAATCATATGGTATGGTATTGGGTAACCTTTCCAAAATGTACTGTCACTTAAAAAGCAGCTGGACAGAGATTCTATTTAAGCTCTGATCTGACAAACAGATGAGCTCTCCAGCAGAACATGACTGCTGAAGGCCATGAAGATAGACTGGTTCATCACTGGGTTAGTTAGAAAAGCCAATGAATGGTCTTAAGTTCTGTCTTCTAGCATCTGTTGGTGGTGGCTTCATACAACCAAATTACTAGTATTCTAGGGATTTTCTCTCACTGTGACCATGAGCTAGACTAAAACTTTGGAAGTATTGGAAAATTTCCCCTCTCCACAGAACTTGGAGTTTTAAGTTGCTCTTTAGATTGCCAAAGTAGTTATAAATATGACAAGAGAATGCAAAAGCCAAGACAAGTGTAATGTGTTACTATAAAGGGAGAAGTGATAATAACAGTGCTTGTCATGTATCACAATATTCCGAGGAGATTCAAAATCTAGAGACAAGAAAATGTTGTTAAGAAAGCCAGTTGCTGCATAAATACACAGAAAACAATGAACTTGACATTCTCACAGTTCCTATGATCATCTGAGCAAAACAGCTTCTCAGCTAAAGACGTATTTTATATCCCCAGATGGAGATGGTGAAAGTATGGCTATGTTCCTGTCAACCTAATCTGTCCAATTATAGAGGCACACATGCAGCGTAGCCACTAAAGATCCTGATGATGAACCTTTCTGATGTCTTATGCTGGGTTTACTTTTAAAAAACAATGTAGCCCTTTATTACTGGTGCCAACCCAAATCTCTCTCAATGTCCCACTCAGCACTCCTGTCAGTTTTTGGCTGTTGCTGCCAAAAAAGACACTGTTGCAGTCATGTCCCTTGCATTTTTTCCTAACATACTAACATGAGCCAGTCCCCTAAAAGCACAGAGGAGCCTGCTCTCTATTAATACTTGTATTCAGCATCCACACTGACAGCATATAGCATACCTTCCCATTCTGGATACAGATACTACACCACAGAATTTTCTGTGATTGTGTATTGGTGGAAATTGGTACATGAATATTGTGGTTTGAGTCCAGAGGGGAACTGAGCACCACACAGCCGCTCACTCACCCCTTCCTCCTCAGGAACGGGAAGGAAAAAATAAAGCAAAAGGCTTGGGAATCAAGATAAGAACAGAGAGGGGTGACTTGACCATTTTAGTCACAGCAAAAAGACACACTCAGAGGAAGAAAAAGAACATCAATTTAATTCAGACTCTAGCAACAACAACACGTAACAGACAGAGTAGGACAGTGAGAAGCATTACCACATCTTAAAATACATCCCCCCATCACTCCCTTCTTCCCAGGCTCAGCTTTGCTCCCATTTTTTCTACCTACTCCCCCCCAGCAGCACAGAGGGCAGGCAAAGTGGGGGTGCAGTCAGTCCCACCACTTCTTCCTTCTCAGGGGGAGGACTCCTCACACTCTTCCCCTGCTCCAGCATCGAGTCCCTCCCATGGGAGACAGCCCTCCACAAACTTGCTCCAACCTGAGTCCTTCCCATGGGCTGCAGCATTTCCCAATCTGTTCTGGTATGGATACATCCCACATGTTGCAATCCTCCCAGCACTGAACTACATCAGTGAGGGCTTCTTCCCTCAGAGTCCTGGTCTTCTTAAGGCACAGTCACCTGCTCTGGTGTGGGGTCCTCCAGGGGCTGCAAGTGGGCATCGGCTTCACTGGTGGTGTCCATGGGTGATGGAGGCCTGGCCCTGCCATCTCACCACAGGCTGAGGGCGTCTCTGCACCGGCGCACCTCTCCCCCCTTCCTCCTCCTTTCTTCCATTGACCTCGGTGTTCACATAGGTGTCCTCACAATGTTCCTCACAACTCCTACTCCTCCTCCCAGGTTCCACTTCTTAGATATGTCACCGTCACTAACTGGCTCAGCCTTGGCCAGAGGTGAGTCCGACTTGGAGCTGGGGGAGCTTTGAGAAGCTTCTTGCAGGATCTACCACTGTAGCCCCCTCCCTTGCTACCAAAAACCCCACCACACAAACCAGCACAGTGAATTTGAAATCAAAGCCAAATACTGAGAAATTCAACAGCAAAAGAATTTTGAACTTTTAGAAACCTTGTACAAGCAATCTTTCCCCAGTGATGATCAAGGGCACAAGTACACATATGCTTGCAGCCATGGCTCACATCTTATGGACTGGCTGTGTTCTCACAAGACTAGAAAAGAAGGTGTGAAGATCATGTTATGCTGCTGTCGTACGGCCCTGGCTCCATGGATGACTGGGGGCCAGGCTGTGCCTAAGAATAAATCAAAGCACCAGCGCTGGTGGACTCATTTTTGCCAGCTTCCTCACATCCATAAGGTACTGTTCCAATAACACAGGTTTTCTGGAGAAGGGAAGTGCTTGGTCTGCACTCCTCATGAAGAACAAACCTATTTTGAAAGATTAGGAGAGGGAAGATTAAGAATTAATAGAATTATTACAGCATCTTTGTGAAACCTAGGATTTTTCTAACCATTGAGAAAGATTGAAAAAGTTGTTCTGTTTCATTAGAAGAAGGGATCGCAGTGTAGTCTGATTTTATTTGACTTCATAAGTAACTGAGTTGACTGACCTCTGATTTCTGAATCTTTGAGAAGGAAAGATTAAAAGGGAAGAGCGGCTGGTAGCTGCTACACAGCTGCCAAGGCCAAGTAATTAGGTTACACACTCCAGTTATAGGAGTCATCATGCTGAATATTCCGCATTAGCCTACAGTTAGAAAGTGTCTCTCCTGTCGCACCATATAGTTGAATTTTTGAGGTGCTTTGATCTCCTTGCTGAGGTCAGAGTGGGCATCATATACAAGAACATTTACTGATTTCTCATCCTTGAGAGCAGTGCATTTCACTCTGAAATTTCCTCTGTGACAGTATTATAGCAAGGGTGAGGGGGAGATCCTCCACAGTTCATCCAAAATGCCATTTCAGAACAACGCCTGTTCTTTTTGTTTGCATCTGTTACTGAGTTGCATTGCTTTACTTCTATTATGTTTTGATTCTAGGAGTACCGTAGTTCTTGTTCTCCTGGTGTTCTGCATATGCTTCCTAGTGGCTTGTATTATGTACCTACATGTCACACGAGTACAAGTAAGTGATTCAAGATTTTATTACTATTCTTCCTTTCCTTGGCTATGATTTGTTTGTCCTTTGGAATATGAAGCCATCAGCACATGCTTCACAGATTCAGAGTCTGAAATCTATGTGCTTTTCAGGTTTATTGCTAAGTAATGTATTAGGTACTTCAAAACCAAAGATGATTCACCTCAAAGCAGAGTTTTTACATGAGTAATCATTACAGCAGTGTAGCATTCAGTACAATTAGTGCTATGTTTTTTGTCTTTTTTGTTAACTCTTCCCTGAACACCTGCCACTAGCTACTGAATTATTCTAGTGTTCAGATAAACAGCTGCTTTAACCTGACTTTTTCTCCTTTCTGTCTACAGAGCATGCTAGTTCTCCCTTCCATTCCAACTGGTATCTGGGTGTAAAGTCCTGCTAACTTCCCCTCTGTTTTCAAAACTTTTCCTTGCCAAAGCAGCAGCTGTTTTGATGGTAAAGCACAATGTTTTGCACACGCAACCCTTGGCCTTTTCAAAACCTTTAGTAATGATTAATTCTCCTGCATTACATTTTCACAACAGTAATAATGCAGAAGGACATTTGGTTGTTATAGGAGAGTAGGTCTGCCAGATCAGAATAAAGCATGTACAGATTAATTTTCTGATGAAAAAAAATTTGTAGCAGCTTAATCTAAATTCAGTTTTTTTCAGACAAATATCAGCAGAAAACATCTACACATTTAACTAGCTTTGCTGATTAGTACAAATTAATTTTTAGTTAAGAAAAAAATGCCCTTTGGCAGGAGGAAGGTAATTGTTTTCATGGAAATACAAATAGTATATTATCAGAGTACCTGCTAGAGAGCAGGTCTTTATAATATTACACAATAGTTTTGATTATCTCCTTTTGTTTCATAAAGGCACAGTAGTTTATCATCTGTTCTTCTGTCTATGGATGGTAGAAACATAGATAAAGCTTGTAGGAAATTGCTCCTCTTTATGCCATTTGCCTGGGCTAGTGCAAAATTAAGGTTTGTTCCAGCTGTTTTGGCAGTCATCAGAATTTGAATTTATTTCAGGTTCCTCAGAAAATTCAGTACCTTACAGAATCAAACCCAGCATTAGAAAAATAAAGAAATATAAATATTCAGAATGTCACAGTTTGAATTTTTGTGGTGAAAATTTGTGTTATATAATAAATAAAAGATAATGAATATACTATGTATGATGAATATAGAATTCTAAACTGGTCATTTCCCTATTTTAATCAGTCTTCTGGCACTCTATTTGCTATTTTACACTGGACAATTAACTCAACTTTGCCATACTTTAACTTCAAATGCCTCACTCAAAAACACCGTAATTATGTTTTACTGTACCAGTTACCCAGCATTTTGGGGATCTGACACTACTTATTTAGTTAATAAAAATTTCACAAATAGAAGAAAACAAATAAAATTATGCCCAAAATGCTATGCTATCATAAAAGAGCAGTTGCAGTCTAGAATGACCAAAAGTCAGAAGTATAAATCTTGTATCAGCCAAAATTTTAATTCAGATATGTCTCATACCTTACCTTTTAAAGGTTTATTTTCATTTCTAGCCCAATAGCCTAGCATGTCAATGTTTAGAACATATACATATGACATGCAAAAAAGAGTCTGTGCAATGTGTGAGGACACACTGTCTTTGAATCTGCAGTTTGCTTTGTCTCTATTAACCATGCAGCATTATGTTCAAACTATGGCAATTCTCTCTTTAACAAGCAGTAGATAATTTTTTGATTGCAAACTGAATTAATGAAAAATATATATTTCCTTCAAACAAAATTATTATTTTGCTTTTTATTTATATGGATTAAACCACACATGTTCCACCTCATTTGTACATAGGATTTTGGTCTAGTTGGGCGGACAGCTTCATAGGTAAAATAAAGGTCTGGATGATTATATTCAGAGTGTAGCAGTTAATGGTCGTACCCTACCTAGAAGCCATTAATAAGTGGGGTAACACAGAAGTTTATCCTGGGACCTCTTCTGTTAAACACTTTTGTCAACAACCCTGAGGAAGACATGGTGTATACTCATGTCAAGGTTTCAGGTCACTCCAGTTTTGGGGGACCAGCCAACACACTGGCAGGATGATGACTGAGGGGGTCCTAGATAGGTTAGCTGAATGGGCCAACAGGAGACTTATGAAATACAGCATGGATAAATGCAAAGTCTAGGCCCTAAGCAGGAAGAAGCCCTTGCAATGACACAGGCTGGGGACTGACCAGCTCTGCAAAAATGGCCCTGGGGATCATGGCAAACAGTACTTTTGGGGCTTTGGACGTCCCTTCCAACCTGAACTGTATGACAGCAATGAATAAACGCAGAAATAGTCTATCTCTTTTATCATAGTGTCATTTTGGACACTGCTATATCCCCTCCCTTGAGACACAGCTTTTCAGTGTGAGATTTTTACAATTTGAGTTTTTGTTTTACAATATACTTACTGTTTTATTAAAGGTGGCATACCTCAGGTATCCCAATATATTTTACTGACGCTGACTAACAGTTAAGCTGGTTTCTGGTACAGCAAATTAACTCAGGTCCATACTATGCTTCTATAAATCTACTATTGAAATTATGTTGGTTGTTCCCCACCTACATTTATATGGACTTAATCTGTACTGAAGCCATAATGTATTTGCAGATCACTCATGTGGGATGTTTTTTCTGTAATTGCTGTATTCTTATGTTTCACAGTCCAGATGAAATTTATCCACCTATAACTATCTCAAACTTTTAATTCATGGTCACACATATGGGGGAAATATCTCTGCGTATATGAAATGAAGGGGAGAAGTTTCAATACATGATTTCTGTTGTTCCAAGGCCACAGAAACCCCTCTCTATGGGTACTTTGCTGTCTGCTGGATGCTATCCTTTTGATGTTGATGACACCCATGAAGTGAACAGTTTTCTTCAGAACTAGTGACTTTCATTCAAAAATTAGCTGTTTGCTTGCTCCATTCAACCTTGTCAAATCCAGCCTTGACAAGACTGAGCTCCCTCCTTTTAAGGGACCCAGGATTGTTCCCACTTTAAATCTGGTTGTTTCCTAGAATTGATTCTTGCCCCTTGAAGTCACTAATGAAGTTCTGTATGTATCATGGATCCAGTGGATAATAGATGCCCCAAACATTCTTAATGAAAGGGGAAAAAAGAAGGAAAGCAGCTTTCCTTGAAACCAGAGTAGATCAGTATGACTGGAACAAGCAAAGTACTAGAGCCTGACAAACTTATCCTTCCTCTCTCACCTTCTGTCACTGGCTTCAGATATGCTCACAGCAGCAAGCACTTCACACTTCACAGTGATGAAATCAGGGTAAAAATGGAGATGAGCAAAAGATTCACAAGACTCCATTACACCAGACATTTTTGTTCTCTACTGCTCTTTCTGCTCTGACAAATTCAATATTTTTAATGAGTCCTGACAATTAAAACTACCCTGGCATAGAAGACACAAATACCACTCCAAAATTCTATTCTACCACAGTATGTTCTATTGGATCATTTGTAGCTGATAATTTGCAAGGCAGAAGATGCTTTGGGTATTTTCCCCATGAGAACAAAATCAAATGCCATCCTAATTTATTGTTTGCATTGTAAGCAGATATCCTACTAACCTTTCAAAGAGTTTTAGTTACAGTGAAAAATATAGTAATAATAATTACACATTTATTACCCCCAAAAATGCAATTACCATTAAAACACATGAACACAATAACTTCATGCTTGTTTCATAATTTGCAGTGCAGATAAAATTTCTGTATCCCTCATCCACTTCTTTTTGTAGACTACTAAAAAACAACACTTTAAAAGAAATTTTTAAATCTTTAAATATTTTTTTTTCTTCTTTAGTGTTTTCCAGGGTGCCTGACAATACAAATCCGTACCATTTTGTGTATTTTTATTGTGATCTTAATATACTCTGTGGCTCAAGGATGTGTGGTGAGTATTTAAATAAAGCATTACTTAATTTAGCATTCTGTTTAAAGAACAGCCTGGTATGGATCTGTTAAACACATACCATATTCTTGTCTGGTGAATTCCTACTGCTTTTATCGTTCATACTTGCACAGCATATTTCTTCAAAATTAAAGCCCTTTGCTATAATTTGAACTTTCACTGCCCTGAGTGAGGGTGTCAAATTAGGAATGGCAAAGCTATTAGCAAATTACACAGATAATACCTAGTCAACACCTACAGAAACTTCTATATCAAATCTTAGTATCACATAGTCCACTGATGTCATGTACTTTATGGGAAAACTATTTTTAGATGTTCAACTTGCTTACTAGTTCAATGGCTAATATTTTGTGACAGACAAGACAAGGTGTCAAACAATATTACTTATTTCTATGTGGCAATGTACATATGTCTGTGTAATAATAGGGGGATATTTTTAGTCCAGACAGATCAGAAAAGGTAAGGAGATCTTAAAATATGGGCTGTATTGCATAACAATAAGAGGTGCTTACACTGTGCTACTTACATGATCCCTTCACATCTAATGTCTAGGAAGCTTCTCTAGCATGAAGGCAACTTGCTCAATGCTTCTGATAATTGAGCTTCTTTCACTGTAGATTAGCAGCTTGTTCTATGTGGTAGACTTGAATGTCAAATGGGATTTAAACTTCCACCTAAGTATTTGGCATTTAGTTGCCTTGTCAAATTCCTAGCACTCAATTTCAGCATTTTGGCTGCTAATGCTAATGAATTAAACATGTTAGGGTACCCAGAGGAAAGAATACACACAAAAATAGCATGCTATACACAACTGGAGATGCTGAGGCGGCAGATGACTCAAATCATGCCTCTCTGCAGGATTTAGGAAATATGTTCTGACCAACAGGAGCAATTCACAATGCTAACTGAGGTGCCAAGCCCCTTATTTTGTGTATTCACTCATACCTGGACCTGCCCTGAGAGCATCTGCCAAGCTGATTCCCATGAACTGAATGGGCAGAGGATCCCTTGTCTACAAATTCCAATGTCCTGAGAAGTACCAAGAGTTACTGATGTTCAGACATTTCTGGGAATTCCTGAATATCAGCTGTGTGAGTAACACCCAGCCCTGATAGCACATAGACATATATGTGGTTCCTTATGTGCATATAAGCCCAAAATGCATAGAGGTGTGCAGTGCCTCCAGGCTAGCTAGCATCTCAGCAAGTATAGCTGACTTTGTGATTGAGATGAATACGATGACAGCTGGAACCTTTGTGGATCAGCCCCCATAGATCTGATGCTTACTTTGACCAAAAGACAAAAGCCACCACTGTTGCCACTTAAAGATGCTGAAAATGAGAAACAGACATCGCAAGGCCTAAGGCAATGTTGAACATCGGTGGAAGAAGACAGATTAGAATTCAGTTCTGGCCTCCAACAAGGCAGTGATCATTCAGTTATAACTTCTAATATTATAGGTCACTAATATGTCTTTATCCTTTACTAAAGCAAATATAGCTTTTAAATAGCATTTAAATGCTTGGGAGAAATGTTTAATCAGTAGAAATTATTAGTTCCTGCAAAGTGTGCCTCTAGAATTCTCAGCTAGCAGAGGAGCTAGGTGTTGAGGTTTCACTCTTAGTTGTAGAGCAGATGGTGTTTTCCTGGATGGATTGCACATTATTTATGAAGCCCCCATGCATGCCTGTGTTTTCAGATAAGTTTAGTATGAACAGCATTTTTAAGGATATTGAACAAAATCACATTAAATGGATTTTTCACTTCATTCTTTCTCATATCATTTCATAATATTAGCCATTTTGAGTTTAACTCACATTTTATCTGTTATGTCTCACCTTTTTAAATGACTACAACCCCCCGTAAAATATATTGCTTAATCACCTTTCAGGTTGTCAGTTATTTTACAGCATGCTATAAAATTTCATTATCAGTGGTTAGGATGAAATAAAAAGGTCTAATAACACACTTCAAAAGAGAAGCTTAAGTACAGGGCAGGGCTTATTCAGCGGTGCCTGTTAAAATCAATTTCACACTACCATCCCACTCACCTCGCTTACGCTAACTCTTATCCTCTCCCTTTGCAAGGGGTGAAGGTTGGAGTGCAATTAAAATTGGAGCTCTAGGGACTTAATTTTATTTGCCAGAAATTCCTCCTTTCCTTGGGTAACAGCTCTGAGATGTGTACATGACATTACCTTTGGAAGAAACAGGTTAAATTTCCTCAAATTTCCCATAAGAAATGCACTAAAATATTTTTTTTTCCTGGTCAATAGAAGAAATGGATAACTAAAATGGCAGCAATAATGAAGGATGAGGCCTTATATATGAATCATATGTGATAGCAGAAGTATCTCTAAGGTGGAGAAAAGATATTATTCATGTTTAGTTTTTCAATCAAAGATAAAAATATGTTTTATTTTATGTTTGATTAATTGATTTTGATACAATTTATGTAGTCAATAAAACATTTCCATGCTTTGTGCAAGAACCTTTCTCACCTGCATGGCCACATAAAATGTTTACTGAAGTTCCTTAATTTTGCAGGAGTATGTTTGCTTGAGAATCTCTTGGTTTTGAGCACTGAGAGGGAAACTATTCAACTAAGCCCAGACTTTAATTGTTTAGCCTTACTGGCATCTAATGAACAAAGTGTGTCTCCCACCTAAAACTGAGTAAAGCATTACAGGAAAAGGAGAGAGATTTTATTACGGCAGTGAACTGGATGGGAACTCCATGGGCACATTTTCCCAATTAGAAATGAACTACAGTCAGCCCCCACAGCAGCTGCTTTTTATGTTTATTTCATATTTAACTTTCTCCCCTTCTCACCTCTCCTGTATTTTCTAGGTTGGCTGTATGCCTTGGGTTTGGAATACCAATTCCAGCAGTTCAATAGTTATCATTTCTCCTGGTGGAACAAATAAAACCATGAATGAACTTCCATGTGACACAGCCCACTATGCTTTCCTTTCCTGTGTAGTGGGGACTCTCACCTTGGCAATATTTCTACGTGTATCTTCCTTGCCAAAAATGATTCTCCTGCTTTTTGTTACAATTTTGTACATAGTTATTCTGGAACTCAGTGGTTACAGAAAAGCAGTGGGGTAAGTATCTTGCAAAGTTAAAACAGTGGGTTTTTCTGTATAGGTAGTCATGATATTGACTACTCATCTGTGAATTGTCCTCTAGCATTCAGTGCTGCTTAGGGCTGTATACTCAGTAGACCATAGGAAATACTTAAGCCATCGTCTCCCCAGCAATTGTAGAGTCTAGTAATATCCATCAACAGGAGATCATCTTTTGGGAATTAACTACTCTTGCCCCATTATTCTGTAGTTTTGTGCTAACATACCTCAGCTGAACACACTACAGTCTAATTATAACAAGAAATAGAAAAACACAGTTAAAAACTTCCCTTACATATTTCAGTAGTCCTCAACCAATTCCAATTTCATTTAAGCTTTTTATCTGTTGAATGTTTTTATATTTGCTAAGTAAAGGCATGTACATACATTGCAATAATGTACAGCATTATAAAATCATCAAGAAGTCAAATGTTGTGTGATGCAGTGATGAGATTTACTGTCACCTATCTCTCTGCCCATATGAGCCTCTTCAGAAAAGGCTAGTGATTAGGTCATAGCCACATGTTCTAAACTAAAGATATTATATTAAAAATATGCAGTGTTGAGTATTAGAAAACCTGGAATAACCCATTTCCTTTCCTTTTATTTTTAAGGGGTGGCTCCTTTTATATGCGTGGCTATGAACCAATACTAGCCATCTTGCTATTTTCTTGTGCTTTGGCACTGCATTCCAGACAGGTGGACTTGAAGCTGCGTCTGGACTACCTCTGGGCCGTGCAGGTAAGTCATAGGACTTTTCTTTCAAGTATCCATGCACACAAAACGATGTCTGACTTTTTGAACTGGCTTGCAAATACTTTCAGAACAAATTATTTTGACTAAGACACTTTCAGAATTTTTCATGCCTGTTGGTTTTTACACCGAAGAATTGTTAGAACTTTCTTTCCACAGACCTACAAATTCATTTGCTCTGGAGAACTTTGTTTTTTTGTTTGTAGTTGTTCCTTAACACTACATCATTAAATAAGTAATATATTTATATCTAAGGTACTTTATGAATAGAGAGAATTTCAAACATGGGAAATTGACTGTTAGCAGTAGAAACTTGTGATGAAGTTAAATCCATAGGTTTTTTTCATAAACTGATAAAAGGAAATACTTATACACATATGATGTAATGAAACTGTGGAACTCTTTCCCAAAGGAAGATTGAAAATTGATTTAGATACCAAGTACCTGGACTTCTTTTTGAAAATATATTTCCTAGCTATCATAATCACAGCAAAATCTATAGAAATTATACTAGCCATGAGGGGTATTAGGAAATGTTTACCTCTTGTCACGTCTCTCAGCGGTCCTATTCCCACCTCGGAAGTGTTTCACACTGACCCCTGAGGGAAGGAGAAAGTTAAAGAAGATGTTAAGTTTGGGTTTGTGGAATTTGGAAGTTGCCTTTACACTCTTGTAGCTCACAGAGGTCACATCCTATTCTCACCTACACCCTGTTAATTATGTTAAGAGGACTGTATAAATCATCACAGTGCTTGCTTTTATGTGTAAGATCAAGACTGGAACACATGAGTTAAATACATCCCTGGCTCTACTGTATTACCTAGAATGGAGAAATCGGGAATGTCTTAGCTCTATTATCTTCTACTCTTTTTTCTATTTTTCTACCTAACACTTAAGCTCTGTTGGGATCTTTTGTTTGTCTTGATGTCCAAGACCATGTCCACCTCCTTTATGATTTAAGTTTATCTTGTTCTACAATTTCTGTGGACTCTGTGCTGTTTAACTGAGTCAACACATGTGATATCACTTCATTTAATTTTTGTCCTATGACCTGCAGTATTGATAGGTGGCCTGTCAGCCTCAGAAGTTTGTTTTGGACAAACTGATAATAGTTTCCATTTGCTGTGGTGCCAAATAGAGTTTACAGGTGGAAAAAAAAAAAATCCCTGATTTTGAAACTGAGAGCAGCACATGATTAGCTGTATAGAGGCTA
This sequence comes from Athene cunicularia, assembly GCF_003259725.1. Classification (NCBI taxonomy): domain Eukaryota; kingdom Metazoa; phylum Chordata; class Aves; order Strigiformes; family Strigidae; genus Athene; species Athene cunicularia. Next base: position 50,733,028 of record NW_020799095.1, on the reverse strand, counting down.
TCTTTATATAGATTGGCAGATGGTTGAGGTATGTGAGTGCCATATGATCCATGAATACAAGACCACCTGTATGCTATTCCTAGCCATGAAATAGATTATCAAGCAGGAAGATACTGTTTTGTTATCCTGTGGCCTTTAAACAGGTCAAGAGTGAATTCCAGCATCTTAAATGCTCTTCATCATTCCCGATACTATCACTTGCATGGCGAATTGTGCACCCCTAAGGAAATTACTGCTTGAAGATTCTTGGTTTTAAATTGGCTTTTAATTAGCAATGAATTAGTTTTAAAAATTCAAGTGCAGGAAACTAATGGGATGCTTGCCTGCTGAAAGACCAGAACTAGACAATAGTGAAGGGAGAAATATAAACTTTTCCATTTTTTTGAGATCAAGTTTTACAGAAATACCTAGTCATCTACCACAATTGTTAAAATCATTGTGCACTTACTCCAAAGGACAATAAGGTGAATTAAAACATATGGATGCCTAGGTATCATTTCAAAAAGTGCTTTTCATCTGAGAAGATCAAATGCCATTTTCAGATCTTTTCAATTGCAGATCAGGTACTTGTGTAGTACCAACTTGTCCATGAGATTTACAGAAAGGAAAAAAAAATCAGTATACGTAGAAGATTCAGAAATCCAGGATCAACATAACTACCATTCTTTGAAATCAGTATGCTGGATAGATGCTTGGCCTCTTTGACAATCTGGGCATATACTTTTGTTCCTCTTGATTCCACATGGAAGTTCTATTACCTGTACAATAAATAATAGTGGATAACATGTTGTAAGGAACGTTGTCCTGGTTTCCACTCCATATATTAATTGTAAATGGTATTGAATAGAAGGGCTAATTAACATAACACGCAGAAGTACCATCCTGATGCATGTTACAGAAATGCTTACGGTGCTTACCTATTCAAATGGATAAGTTAAAAAAAAAAAAACAAAACACAAAAACAAAACCAAAACATTATCTTTGTAATTATTAGGCTCTTTGGCAGAGTGAAAATGTGAGTATTAAAAGCTCTGGGAAGACTGTTGGTTGGAAATATCTATATATTAAAACTGCCCTTGAATAGTTAGCAAACTCCAAGCCACTAATTGTTTAACGATCTTTAAGGGAATATAAGGGTAAAAAGCCACCTTTCTGATTGACAATTTTGTCTAGCTGCTGGACTGCAGGAGCCCTGCATTCCTTGTCATGTTTCTCTACAGCCACAGTGCTACTTACAGTTGAACCACATTGGTTTAACTTGGTTACATTCTTGGTAGCAGAAGTTTTAGAAAGACCACTGACTTAGTGAACAGGACTGTGGAGATTTTCTTCTGGTTTACAGAGTGAGTGTGCTGGTTCTTTGTGCAAACACTGAATTGCATGAACCACTGCTAGATCTGGAGACTCACAGCTCCCAGTAACCAGCCGCTGCCTTGTGAAAGATGTGCCAACATGGTACAACATGTATTTTTAGGAAGCTTCTCAATTGTTGGCTTACAACTGGGAGAATTTCAGACTCAAGGGCTATTTCGAAAGCTATACGCACTTTGTTTACATACTTTTAGTAAGGCTCATTGTGGGGCTAATCCTGTAAAAATGTTCCCTGGTGAATAAAACCAGTTGTGGCATAAGCTGCAATAAAAAGGATTTAATAGATATTTTCATTTACTTCATCATGAACAACAAACAGTCTAATACTAACTAAATGATATTTTAAACGCTGAAAGTATCTTGCAGTTAATACCATTATTATGAAGAATATATAGATCGATGCTCAGTGGTCTATGCTAAGGTCAGAGGAAAACCCATCTCCACAGAGTTTGTCTGCCACATCAGGAAAAAAATGTGTTTTGAGGAAAAGCAGATTTCAAAGAAGAAAAACTGACTTAGAAAAATGATACAGTTCCAAGAAAAGTTAATCTAATTTCCATGCATCTAGGTTACATAACCAGAACAGAGATAATACAGTATGATTTATGTATGTCATGTGGAAAAAATACATTTTTCTGATTGATGATAAGTTGTTAAAACATTTATATTTGTACTTACTCTTCACACGTCAATGGTGTTATAGCTTCTTGTTGATTTTGTTAGGGATTTTTCTGTGCCAAATTTAACCTTTCTGAATATCACAGTATTTCCAGAAAATATCTTTTGGGGGTTTTTTAACAGGCAGTGGGAAAAGAATTTCATTTTCTACATAACATTGTTGAGTAATTCTGTGTCTCATGACAATAACTGTGAATAGCAAATGTAGGCACATTTTACTTCCTTGTGACTGATAATCCCTTCTTTTTATGCAAATTACTCAGCAAAACTGGGTAAAAAAGGAAAAAAAAATTGGACAAATAAATACAAGCAATAAATCTATGAAGAAGCTAAAACTGCCCCAAAAATGGAGTTGCTCACTCACCCAGGATTTGTCAGGGGAGGAAAATAAGGATAATACAATGATATGACTGTCGCATTCTTTAGGGAATACTAGAATATTATTCAGCTGTCTGTTCTAATCCGTGACACTTGTAAGAAATACGTGTTTTACAGTCGGCAGGCAAGACTTGCCAGGTGCGCTTGCACTTCCTCCTAAAATCTGGCCCTACAGAGCAGTGTGATAGGTCTCTTCCCTGTGGTTTTAGTGCCACCTTCAGGTACATAGATGATGTTTCTGCGGCACCGGTGCCCAGCGTTTTGAAACTGGATTTTTATGGGGTAACTCTTCAGTCAGTGACATTGCTACAGCATTTTTATACTTATTAAACAATCACCTGATAGCTCAGGTAATACAACAGCTCAGACCACTTCCTTGAACAAAGGATGTAACCAGTTACCAGCATTGTAGGTATGGGGTGCTGTGTAACTTTGTAAAATGCAATAGGTGTCAATTATGTTGATGTCAGAAGCCATAGTACCAAACAATTTTTCAAATTTTGTGACCAGGTCGGAAGCAAACCCAAAGCCTGCTTTTAAATACTGCAGCTCTGCAAAATGACCTAGCTGCCACAAATACCAAACAGGTATAAGCAAAAGGCAGAATGTGAAAAATTATGTTGCTCATGCATTTTCTTTCATATGTATTTTCATTCTTGTTTATTTTCACAATAATCTGCCTTGTTTTTTGAGCTAGCAGCTATTGCATAAGTATCATGCTGGCAAATTTCCTTAATTAACCAATAGGAACAGAGGCAAACAGATGAAGGTTTGGATACTATTTAGCTGTCTGGATAATATTTCCACCAGGAATGTAAGTACCTGTGATTTGTGCTATTTTAATCTTCTTTCTCCAGTCTGAAGTACTCCTTCTCACCTGTCAGTGTCTGTTTTGCCTGGAAAGGGATGATGCCTACACATTGTTTTATCTCAGCTGCTCAAAGAGTAGGTACTAGGAGCTCATGAGTCACAAGGAGGAAAGACAGTTTTCATGGCATTCCCTTGAAGGGCAGAAAGCAGGAAGCTGGAAAAGGGTCCAGACGATATCAGTAATTGGTTTACTTCCCTCCCCATACAGCCATGTGATGGGATAGTTTTAGAATCCGAGCTGCTGAACATGACAAAGTCTTCTTTTACCTCACCTTCACTCCTTATCTTGCCTTGCAAGAGACACAATGAGATCTTTCCTCTTTCCCCAGGCAGCTCCTGAGAATTTGCATATATGAAAGCTGTCTTAGGCAGTGCAGGGTGAGAGGATGGGTACTCTATGCAGTCGCAGCAGAGAAGGTACACTGCAGTTCATATTCCTAGCAGATCACTTTATTAAAGTCAGGATGTGAGACATTTTCTATGTCTGCATGGTATAAGTGCAGTCCATGCAGAGACTCCAGCTAGGGTACCAGCAACAGTATAGCAGTATTTACCCAGTGTGTGGTCTAAGCTGATAAACCTTGCTTTTCAACACAACTGAGTATCTCGGGAGTGCTATGCTAATTCCATGAGCATTCTGCTTCTGGGTCTGGGCCTAGCTCAGGAAAAGCTGCCGCACAAAGGCAAGTGTCTCCCTGAACCAAAAGGAGAGGGTGCACTTCTCTCTCCCTGTTGGCTAGGAAGTGCCTGACCTGAAATAGGCCAGGGCACAAAAAGCTAAGAGCACTTGACCTACATTCCCCTTGTTCTGCTGTTTACATAATTTGTCTCTATTTAAGGTTTACTACCATTACCCACCATGATATTATTCAAGGGCCTTCCATGACCTTAGTGACTTTCATCTCATTTCTGGCAACAGAACCTTCTCAGAGTCAAAATTGTAGTTAACAGTTTTGCATCCGAAGACGCTTGTTAGGTGTGTTGGAAATTAAGCATTCTACTGTGTTTCTTAGCAATGCTGACATCCTTGATGCCTGTCTCTGCTCTTAGAGGCTTTTACCACCCCTTCAGTCATGACTTTGCTTTGGTTTGAGCCACTAGCTCTTCACTGAAGAGCTCAGTTCTCAGCCTCTTAGTCCCAGTTGTGGTCCAGTCATTGTGAACATTGTTACACCCATACCTGCACGCACACAGTAGTGTCATTGGCATAGTCCCAGTTGTGGTCCAGTCATTGTGAACATTGTTACACCCATACCTGCACGCACACAGTAGTGTCATTGGCATAGTCCCAGTTGTGGTCCAGTCATTGTGAACATTGTTACACCCATACCTGCACGCACACAGTAGTGTCATTGGCATAGTCCCAGTTGTGGTCCAGTCATTGTGAACATTGTTACACCCATACCTGCACGCACACAGTAGTGTCATTGGCATAGTCCCAGTTGTGGTCCAGTCATTGTGAACATTGTTACACCCATACCTGCACGCACACAGTAGTGTCATTGGCATAGTCCCAGTTGTGGTCCAGTCATTGTGAACATTGTTACACCCATACCTGCACGCACACAGTAGTGTCATTGGCATAGTCCCAGTTGTGGTCCAGTCATTGTGAACATTGTTACACCCATACCTGCACGCACACAGTAGTGTCATTGGCATAGTCCCAGTTGTGGTCCAGTCATTGTGAACATTGTTACACCCATACCTGCACGCACACAGTAGTGTCATTGGCATAGTCCCAGTTGTGGTCCAGTCATTGTGAACATTGTTACACCCATACCTGCACGCACACAGTAGTGTCATTGGCATAGTCCCAGTTGTGGTCCAGTCATTGTGAACATTGTTACACCCATACCTGCACGCACACAGTAGTGTCATTGGCTTAGTCCCAGTTGTGGTCCAGTCATTGTGAACATTGTTACACCCATACCTGCACGCACACAGTAGTGTCATTGGCATTTCTCTTCCAGGAGTTTCATTACTTTATTGAAGCAAGACAGAAAGAGGAGAAAAGACATCACATGCCTTAAAGCTCCGTCAAAAGGAAACAACCTGAAAACCTAGAGTGTCTTCTCTCATTTATTTTATGTTGATATATTGGGATTGTCTTTTATTTCTGTGTGTCAAAGGCTGGACAGAAGTCCAGCAACATGACCGTGGTCACAAGGGTCTGCTTCAGTTCTGGCAGCTGTTCTTGAGCTGTGACTTGCTCTGAAACCTTTTTTATGAATCATACACAATGGTAGGAAACACTACATATTGCTGAAGCACCTTCTCAATCACGTCTTCCAAAATGAATGCTTTGGTCCATGACTGGGCATGGCAAAGGAAACTGATCACACATTTCCAGATCAGAAATAACAGCTGCTGCCAGTGATTGAGCAACATCAGTATCCATGCAATGCATCAAACTGATTACTCCACTTACTTGCCCCTGCTTAATTACCTTGACTTGTCCAGAAATCTCTACACCTTGGTCCAAAGGTGTATTGTTCTTTAGGCTGCTATTCTGCCCCATATGGTATTGGGACCTTAACTAAGAAGCTTAAGTGTTCCTAAGAAGAAAGTAAGAAAAAAGTTCTGATTCAAAAAAATAGAGGAATGGATAAGCAAGCCCCAAATGGATTTTTTTATTCAGAGCATGAATTCAGTTTGCAAATCTCTTTGCTGTCATCAGAGTATAATTTCCCATATTCCAGTATGATGTAAAATGGAATTGTAAGCTTGGTTTGAATCTTAAGCTTGAAAAAGCTTTTTATTTTTACTATTAAAACATTTAAATTCCAATAGTCAGACTAAACACAAAAGGCCATTATACATGTTTATAAACAATAAGACAGAGTTATACCGTCAAAATAGGGGAAAAAATATTTTAAGAAAACATCATATGAAATTTAAACAGCAAAAATGTGTCAGGAAGACAGCTCACAAACAGGAGACAGATACTTGCTTAGAAAAGAAAATTTAGTTATATTTCTTGCAGAGTTTAACAGCTATTTAATGTTTACTGATAATTCACCTCTGGCATAAATTCTGATTCTTATTACACAAATTAGAGGAGAAGCTGAGAATTTATGTCAAAAGGGAATAACTCCTGAAGAAATTATGTTTATAAAACTAGTTCTCTTTCAGCATTCTTTCTACTTGTAAAGAAATTGAAGAATACTGAAGTAAACAGCAAGGAGAAACAGACTGTGTGATTGGAATAAAAGGGTTGTTTCCTAAGTTTTGACATGAAAAGCAAAAATCAACTTCCTGAAAAATAAAAATCACATGCAAAAGACTATTGTAAGACTATACAAAGGCAAGAAGTGACTGGTTTTCTCCTACTTAGACAGGAATGGATAGTGAGAAAAATATGTGGACTTCGTAATAGATCAGGATAGCAAATTCAAGATACAAAAAGGACACCAACCAAGATTGGAGTGGGTTCTTTAGTGGTTTATGTGATTGTAGTTTCTTAACAATGCCTGAGAATTCACCTTCCAGTCTTCTGCTGACTGTAACTAGATAAACAAAATCATACTAGAACCTCGGCAGAAGATTTGTGTTGCCAGTCTGTGAGTGTGATCATTGAGCAAAGAATAAGCTGTCATTTCTATGAGATTAATTATGTGGTGCTGATCAATTATTTTCTAATTGAAAACAGAATGTGGGGCCAAAAGTCACTCTAACAAGGAGCAAATTCCAGAGAAGTAATTTTGCTGAAGAGTCTACTAAGGACTAGGCTGGAATTTGCAAACCTAGGAGTCCCAAATGAGATCCCTAGATATTCAGTATTTTTCCAATACGAGGTCTGACTTTTTGAATTATTTCCTAATGCATGACTCCCACTAATTCCTGTGAGTCAAGACACTTGCAATAAGATACCACTGTCTTGGGTTAAGGGCCTCAGCTGTGTTAACTCCTAGGCACTCTTTCTGAATGCTGTCACTCACATGAATGATAGAATTTCTGTTGCTATTGTGAATAGAAATTTCTGTGCACAGGAACTATATATGTGTTCATGATGAATGCCAGAGTAACTAAAACCACCTCTAGAAATGCAAATTATTTTTATATTAAAATATTTTTTTAACATTGCATTTCATTCTTAAGGATGTTCAATTTTAAAACCTTTTCCTCTCTTGAAGTTACTGTCTTACCAGGTCTGTTTCCGTTTTACTGCAAAATGACATAGGTTTGCTTTAAACACTGGTGATTCTCCAGGCTTCTCTTCTTTGAAACTCTTGCTGTCACTGCTGTCACTTCCTATCTGGGATGTAACTGGTCTCCAAGGCCAACGTGATCTAAAAGCATTTATTCTAACTTTTTAATCTGTAAAAATATCAAGGGCCTATTTAAAAGAACAGGGAACTACAGAAGACATCAATACACTTAGCTGATCAAGCCCTGAAAGTAGTCATCAGCACAGAGACTTTAGGTTGAATTATTAAGGACTTAAAGGGATTTTGCCCCATTGTAGAAGCAAATGGTGGAGGAGAATGGTTCCCACTCTACTTTGCAAGCATTATTTTGCTCAGTTTAATTTGAAAGGTTGAAGTTGTTTCATGGCTTCAGCTAATTTTTGGGGTTTTGGAAAGTTTTTTCTTTTCCTCTATCCCCACAGGCAGAAGAAGAGAGAGATGATATGGAGAGAGTCAAGCTGGATAATAAAAGGATTCTTTTCAACTTGTTGCCAGCACATGTTGCACAGCACTTTCTCATGTCTAATCCAAGAAATATGGTAAACCAAGATAAAATTTGAATATACGGTGATGTTCTATGGGTGTGACCCTGTGTAGGTTGGCTCACCTTTCTGCTTTCAGTATGTTTTCAAGAAAGGCTTGGACTTACAAAATTTCATTCATGTTAAAAGGAATAGTTTGTAAATCTTGTGTTCAAGAATTAGATTGGGATTATTTAGTTCACTGTAATGTCCTCCTTTTCTGAAGAATTTTAATAAAAAGCAGGATAAGGGAAATTTGTACCATTCAACATTAATGCAGTGTCTGCATGCAAATAACTTTTTTTCAGTCAGTTTACAACATTGGAACCTATCACAGTATTTCATAAACTTGGTTTGGTTTTGAATGGTGAAGTTTATGAACTGCCAGACACTTCCATATGGACCACTCTAGTTCTGGAAATACACTGCCATTACCAAACCCATCCATTTAAAGTTAAAACCAGAGAATTATACGCATCCAAGGAAGACACTAGATTTTAACATCAAAGGCTGCAGTGATTAAATAAATTGATTCAGGAAGCCATTACCAAAGTCCTTCCAGTGCAGCTGCAATACCTGCAACACTGGAGTAGACGTAAAGGCCATGATACTGCTCTGGAGAGTTTGGATCAAGGTGTTTGAACCACAGAAGAGTGGTTTTACTTTCCATGAGCCCTCCAAATTCTTAAGCAGAAACCTTTCTGTACAGAACAGCATTATATTGTTAATGTTGAATACAGAACTCTGCATCTCAGGGAAAGACATAAAGGAGCAAGGCTTGTTTTGTGCTGCAGGGTAAATTTGTTCTGTCTTGTATTTTAGCTATAAAACAAAATTGAGAAAATACAATTATATTTCTCATACAATAAAAGTCCTACAACTGTTAAGATTTTCTACAAAATTTTTACTCACTGTTTCCATGTCTAAGCAGAGAACAAGACTAAGTTGTTTTAAATGGGTTTAATAGTTTAGGTGTTAATTTTCTTTCGTGTTTTTGAGTGGAGAGATCTTTCAACAGTTTTTTTAATAGGGCTGGCTTTGTCTCTACCAGAATTTATGGGTTTTGTCCTAGCTATTGGTTAGTAGTAGAATAAATAACATAATTATGATGCCTGGTTCAGATTAATATTTTAAAATAAAATTTGTATCTGCTCATGAACTACAGGATCTTTATTACCAGTCATATTCACAAGTGGGAGTGATGTTTGCTTCCATCCCAAATTTCAATGATTTCTACATCGAATTGGATGGCAATAATATGGGAGTGGAATGTTTACGCCTGTTAAATGAAATTATTGCTGATTTTGATGAGGTAAGGTCTAAACACTTTGTATTTGAACATATCAGTTCTACCAAATTATTATCATCAGATATTATCTGTAGCAACTCAGCATATCTTGAACTGCCTAATAAAACAGTAATGTAAACTTCCTATCTAATTGTAGTTAGTAATTGTAGCTTCTCTGAATTGCCCGGTTTGTACTTTTAGGCACATGAGTCTGACCTCAAATTTCTCTAGTATAGGAAGAGTATTAAAATGTGAGTTAATGGTAGTTTTTTCAATGACCTCAAAGTGGGCAAGCATCAATTCACCAAAAATAGATGGTTTAATCAACTTGCACATATTATATGATAGCTATGGTTACTTCTCTAAAAAATTATGTAATATTTAACAGTTTTATGTTTTAAACAAAGCTTATGGACAAAGAATATTATAAGGACATAGAAAAGATCAAGACAATTGGGAGTACATATATGGCAGCTGTGGGACTCGTGCCTACTTCGGGAACTAAGGTAAGAAGTTTTTACATAGCAGTAATTTGTGGAAGAACTATTCTCCTTCAATTTCCAGAGGAACACCAGAAACACAACTAACTCTCTGTGATTACAGATAACTTGTATTACTTCTTTACAACAATTTAAATCTGAAATTCAAAGAACAAATGTAGCCTGAAAAGAAAAATTGCTATCCTCGCAGTGGCTCATGTGGCTTCATTTGGGATTTCATTGTCTGCAGCTCTGGATTCTCTGCAAATTGGCATATAAAGCTCCTATATTAGAGTGGTAGTATTTTAAACCCTCTGTTTTAGGATGACCTTGTAAGATACAGAGAAGGGGAGACTCTAGATGTAATGAATTGCTGCAAAACTAACACAAGAATATTAAAATGTGATTTCTTTTTTTATATTGAATTCTGGGTGCAACCTACAATCAAAACAAACAGCATCTCCCAGCCCCTAGCATGGACAGGAACTTAGTGCTAGCTACATTGCTACACTTTACCCTGGTCCCTCCAAATCAGCTCTTCTTTGTCTTTACTGCGAGCATTCTCTTTACCCCCTTAATTACTCAGCAATCACAAAAGTCAAAGTGATTTCAGACCGACTAGTTCTGGGTCTGTATCCTCCGGAGTGTGTTTCTCACCTTAAGTTTGTGTCTTGGGAGAGAAATTTCCTACATTTGCATGCAGCATCTGGAAAGGCAGAAAACCCTGTGAACAGTAGACTGAATATACTGTAAACAAAGTACTATGCATGTTAATAATTATATTAATAAAATTAATTTATGAAAAAATATTATTAATAATATGAGGAATATAATGAAAATTAAAGCAATCCATGCACCTAGTCTGCCCAGAATTTCCAGACACCTCTCCCCTGTTCTGATATGCATGTACGTATGTTGTAGAGGTACACTCATGCATATGGTTTAGCATTAGAAAATAACACCAAATTAGAGGGCAAAAGCAAAAAGTGCCTGAAGATGGCCTGTGAACTTTCTAGCAACAATTATCCTTGTTAAGTAATTTTTTTTTAAAAGGCCACACTGAAATGAACTATTAGAATCATGTTGGAGTATATGACATGCCACTAATTTTCTGATCCGCGGGGTATTTACAACTGATGCTTTCCTTTGTATCATTGCTAGAAATCTACATATTACAAAAAGGTATTTTTAAAACGCTGTTTATGTTGAAATATTTGACTCCTGGGTCCTGACACATGCAAAAAAATGTTGTTCAGTGTGATCTCAGTCAAACAGGCAACAGCATAGTTGTGTGTCTGCTATAAATGATCTTTGAACTATAATCCTGAAAACAAGTGTGTTATTGGGTAACTTTGGCAGCATATGTTCCAAAACCTTAACATGTTTATCTCTTGTATTTTATAGTTGCTAACTGAAGGGTCAGCTGAGTTAGCCCAGTACTGAAGATACCGCTCTGAGTTTATGATAGTAATGTATTTAAATCACTGCAGAAGGTCTTGTACAGGACTCTGCATTTCTCTGAAATCTTGGGGCAAATTTTGATCTTTTCTGTACAGGTAGAATTTATTTAACATTCTGTATTTCAGAAAACCTAAAGATCTTTTATGAAACAGCCAGTATTTTTTACTTTAACTTGAGGTTTCGGCTCTTCTGTCATCTCTTCCCACTGACCGTGCGATGCAAATGAGTAGAAATTATTCACATCCTTTTGGCAGTTTCCCACTAGGCCTCCAGCATGCAGCTATGTATCAGAAGTCTCATGATCCTGGGTAGCCCATCATGCACAGACGATCACTGCCAGCCATCACACAGTCCCTGGGCTGCCCAATGGAGTCATATGTGTTCATGGGGAGCCATAAGAGACTCAGGTGCTTCTGGTCTCCCCTCTGCCAGGGGTGTACTTGCTTCATCAGAAAATCTGGCATAGCCTCTGATTATGAGCCACCAATTTCTAGCATTTGGACATGAGCAGAAAGCAGTGGATGGGGTTAACTGTGTTCTTAACTGAAGATATTAACACACATAAGAACCCAATACCCTGATGAAGTTAAATATTTAAATCCCATATTTTACCGTTCTGTGGCTTCTGCAGCTTGACTTTGGCAGGTTACTATAGTAAATGCACATTGCCTCTTTCAGAGTGGTTTTGCTGCGATGCTCTGGGCAGTCTTTCCAGTAACTATTCCTCTGATGTTTAAATAAATAATTGCTTGCCAATTACACCATCAGGGCAGCACACAAACCAAGCTCTCTGTAGACCTTTTGCACAATATAAGTTCATTGTGTGTGTGGAGTCCTTTGAAATTACGTCTGTGATTTCACCAGGGTCCTGACTCTGTGGTGTTCTTCAGCGCAGGTTCAAAAGAGTTTGCCAGTAATCCTTTTGAAAGGCATCTGTCACCTGCAGCTCATCCATTATTTGTCACCAGTACTCTCTCCTGCAACCATGAGGGGCATTGCAGGAAATCAAAGCATTCATCAGACAGCAAAGAAATGGAAGGATAATGAATATAAATATTAGAGTATTAAATAAACTATACACTCGTCCCTCTCTCCTCCACACATTCAAAATTCTCTCCTCTGTTGGAAGTGTAGCCATCAGCTCTTTAAACTTAATTCTTGTTCTTCCATTGTCTTGGTGAAGCTGGAAAAGAGTAGAGCTAGTTGACATTGCAATAAGCAGACTCCCAGAGACCCAGGCAGGTAAATAAAAATATCCTTTCTAAAATTTGGGACTGGCCCAAGGATGATTTTCATAATTTTTTGTTAGTACTTTAATTTTTGTAAATTTCCCAGCCACATGAAGGAACCCTTTCAAACTGATCCCAATAAAGCAAACTGTTTCTCAGGTTTCTCAGCAACTGTCAAGTACCCCATTTGTAAAATCTCACTATCACGACAAAAACCCAGCGAGTTCTCATCTCATGCCAGCTACCACAGCCCTGTTGTGCAACACCCTAATGAAGCTAGACTACCACTGACCCTGTGTTTCTTTCTCTATATCCTACCTTTAGCCCACTTTCACTTTGCAAATCTGTTCAAGAATTCATATTTATTATTCAAATTATAGCACAACATAAAAGCAACCATACTGAATCAGGTCAAAGGTCTATTCTAGTAACCTGTCTTTAAATAGCCAACGGTAGATCCTGGGGGAAGGGCACGAGTTACAGGACAAACATGCAAACTTCTCTTTTCCACTTTCTAATGATATGTTGCTTAAGAAATTCTAGATATAGAGATAATATATTTTTACTAATTTGTGGAAAATATTTCTTCCTTGAGTTTGAGTAATTATGCTTGAAACCAGCTAACTTTTGGAATTAGACTGAAGTCTTAAAAATTATTTTCTTATGTTTTGGGTTTTTTAATGAGTTGATACTTCAGCATTTCATTTGATCCCTTCTGGTTCTTTTGCTTTAGTTCATTTAGATATGTTTCATAACAACTCACTTCAGCTTCCTTGGAAAGGAAAGAAAATAGAGGTGTTCTGCATCTCACAGGATTAAACCTAACAGGAATGTTGTCAGTGGGAACAGCATGCACCCCATGGAGCTGAGAGCTAGCAAATGCCCTAAGAGGAGAAGAGGGCAGAAACTATAGTTATTAATAATCATCAGGCAAAGCAGTTTTGTAAGAAAGCAGGTTATATTCCCTGCCATGCTCACAACAAACATCTGCAGCTCTCTAGCAACAGAACCACTTTACCACGGGAACTTTGCTTTCCATTCTTCCCAGAAATCAAAAAGAGAGAGAAAAGAAAAAAAAATAAAAAATCAGTACTTGAGAAAAGAATGCATGTTCTGTAGCCACCATCAAGAGTTTCTTTTCACAAACAGCAAAATGGGTTAGATTATTTTCCTAAGCCATCCAGTCTGAGCCTCTCATTGTTTTTTATTTCTGTATTTCACCTGCCTCTCAGTACCATACAAATCTAATGTGCAATAATATTTTGTTTCTAGGCTAAAAAATCAATTTATTCCCATCTGAGTACACTGGCAGATTTTGCAATAGAGATGTTTGACGTTCTTGATGAAATCAACTACCAGTCTTACAATGATTTTGTCCTACGAGTTGGTAAGTCATGTTTCTATAGTTATCACACAAGAAGAACATTGTTGTTTGTTGGCTTTCCCTATGCTGTCTGCAAAGGACTACCTGTCATGTACTTGTGATTAAAACTGAAAAGCCTCCTTTAGCAGGAGAGTCACATCCATGTAGAAGGCCAGCCAGCTGGATGATGAGCATCAGCATTAAGGAATTATAATTGTGTCCAATTCCAGTGTGTTTACTTAATCTATGCACCTCTAAAAGTAAACTGCACCAATAATTTTCTACAGTATTGTTAGTGTACCCAGTCTTGTGCTTACACTGTTTTGCATTGCTAAACTGCTGAAAACTGGGTCTGACTGTACTTAACTACTAAGTTGCATCTACAAAAGCTTTGTTGGCATTAAAAGTATGATGGGAGCTTTTTGTCCACAGATGCCAAAGTCCTATTTTCTCCAGTAAATAAATCCTCTGCTCTTCACAACACAAACCTTCCCATGCAATCCTTTAAATCTTACTACATGTCTTACCTCTCTGAGTCCTTTCTTAGAGAGCAAGTTCCCCTCTTCCCTTCCTTCCCTGCATCCTGCTTCTCTCCTATGGTACTTCCACTGCTGTCTCATTTCATTGTATAGTCTAACACAGATCTGTTTATCCAGCTTCTTTCTTTATATATTTTCATGAACTGTGAGAATGGGCTGGACAAGAGGAAAAGTGAGGTTGCAAGCACATGAAGATTAAGACCAAAAACATCAAGGGTAGCAATAGGAGAGTTATACATTCTTGCATTCCTGTACTTCCTAATAACTATAAACCCCAAATTTTGAACTCTGTTATAACTGTTCTTTCTATGTTCACAAAGGGGCAGAAGACAAATATCTAACCCCTATTCTTCTGCATAACTTGCCAGGGAAATCTCTTGCACAGAACTTCATGCAGAGTTTAGCATCTGCAGCTCTTCAGGGCACTTAGAAGGAACATCCTCTTTTATATTCCAACCAAGGTGTCAAAATCAGTAAAAAATATAGAAACAAGCTCTGCGTTTTTCCAAAAAAAGATGCTTGAACCTTTTTCGCATACACTTGTCTTCTTCCAGTGTCTCCGTGATCTTAGTTTTCTAGTACTGACAACCAATGTGACACGCTTCTTTTATCCCATGCCTTGTGTCTTCCATGCCACTATTTCTGTTCCACTTGGAAAGCCTCTATTAAAAGTCTTTATATGAGCAATCACAGTGGAAGTCCTAGTGAACAATTTAATTGTTCTATAGCTAAACTCTGCAGTACCACTGCTTTTCTTCTTTCCTAAAACAAACAAAAGAAGAAAATCCACAGATAAGCCAAATTTTTATGTTGTCTATCATATTGCATTTCCAATAAGATACCTCTGTGTAGTCTTCTTTTTGTTTCTAAACCTCTTACAAATGCAGAAGTCCAATTGGCATTAATTTAACATATATTTTGTCCTATAACCAGAAAAATTCTAAGGCACCTGCATTAGAACTGTTTTGCAGGATTCATGTTGCCTTTGGATAATGTGCTGTAGTCTATGAAACCAAACTCATTGTTTTAATTTTAGGTATTAATGTTGGGCCAGTAGTGGCTGGAGTCATTGGAGCCAGAAGACCACAGTATGATATCTGGGGGAACACTGTAAATGTTGCCAGCCGGATGGATAGTACTGGAGTGCAGGGGAAAATTCAGGTGAGTGCATTCTGAGGCAATTTTTCAATCTTTACATACCTCCTGTTTATACGTGGTTATATTTTCAAGACCACTTATCTAGAAAATGCAGCTTCACTCAATCTTGTGGTTCTTCTGAAAAGGGCAACATTCTCCAGATGATTCAATCATCAGAGGTATAGTTGTTTTCCATTATATACGCTTCACTATTTGGAGGCAATGAAATCCTGAAATAAATCATTTCCCATCAGAAGAAACAGAATTCTCTACTGCATTGCACACAGTTGGAGGCAAGCCTGGAAATGCCAACACTGCATGGACTAGTCCTTGTGCTGTAGGAATTCTGCCTGAATAAGGACTACAATGAAAGGATCTATGTCCATTTGCATCCTGCTGCATTTTATGTAGCTTTAAAAATTCCTTGGATATTTTGGATCGGAGAGGCTGCATGGACATTGTTGTTCTGCTAGAGCTTGGGTAGAAGCTATGCTGCACCTCTCAAAATCTCAATGAACCCTTGCAGTCCTTTATCCAGAATTTACTTCTGGAGTAAATTAACATCACTGAAACCGATCCAGCTTACAACAGTGGACAATTTGGTTACACATTTCTGTTGGACAGATCTTACTCTTGCTGTGTAATTATTCAGCTCAAGACCAGAAGTTCTGCTTCTTAGATTCCAGTTTGGTCAGTGTTTTTTAATTCCTTGAGAAAATTCTAAGTGTGCCCGAGAGCAGCAGTAGGTGCTAATTCATTCTGCTTATACATATTTCATGACAGAGAAGTAAAATGGGGAGGGGTGAGCAGCTCTAGGATTAACCTTATATGAACAGGAATAACTAATAGTTCTTTTTTTTCCTGTCTTCAGGTGACAGAAGAAGTTCAGCGGATATTAAAAAGGTGCAGTTATGAATTTGTGTGCAGGGGTAAAGTCAGTGTAAAGGGAAAAGGCGAAATGTTGACCTATTTCCTGGAAGGAAAGGCTGATGGAAATAATTCACAAACACGGTCTTTAAACTTAGAGCGGAAAATGTACCCTTATGGGAGAGCAAACATTCAAACAAAACTGGGCACCAGCTGTCCGTCGGTGTCCTCAGTTGCTAGCTTTACTGTAAAAGCTGGGCTTGGAGCTGGTCAAGCATCTGCTACTCACACAAATCAAACACTGCATTATCTTCCTTCTGTGCCAGCTGTGAAGGAGGCGTAGAGCAAAGGAGATTTGGTTGTGCCATTTGCAGTGAACTTGAATGGTTGCCTGAATTTTTACCAAGAGATCAGAGGTCATAGGCCATGGCATTAACCAAGGACCACTACAATCCAACCAAAGAGAACTTGGGGACTGTGTAACGAACTCTTGGGATGGAACATATAAGGGCTAGCAATTCTGTTAGGAAAAGTCAAACCCTGATTTTCTGGAAATGAGGAATATTTTCTTGGCATTTTTAAAGGTAAATGAAAAAAATGAGTAAACGTGCAAGCAATTATTTATGTGTGTGTGTATATATATGTTTAAATCTATATATGCACATATACAAACAGTCCTGTGTAGTCTTAATAGAGATTTATAGAGATAAACATAAAAATATGTATTTATTTACACATCCACCTGCAATGACATAGCAAAGAGATTTCTCTTTCTGTCACAGCCAGCGTTGTTGGGTCTGGGATTAGCTAAGCTGCATTTAACTGTGATAACTGTGGAGTGTGGGGCAACTGGAGACTCTCCAGGGCTACAGCAAGAGTTAGAGAAACTGCGCTCCCAGTGCACAAGTTAAAGCAATGAGAACAGTGTCCATTGTGCTGTCAATGGCAGAAATAATGAAGGCTGGATTCAGCTAATTGATAAACCCTATGGTTTTTAAAATTCTCCTTGCATGCTCCAGAAACTTCAAAAAAAAATCCAATTCAAACCATAACACTAGGATATGAAGTAGATAAACCACAGAGCTTAAAGATTTGGCAGAAGAACAATATATATTCTTTCCATTAAAAAAAAAAAAAAAAAAAAAAAAAAAGGGTGGTAGAGTTTAGAAGTTGCTGCCTCTTCACAGGGCATTTGACTCTGTGCAAGACAGAGGAGCCACCCTGCAAGCACAGCAATATGCTTATGCAATATAGAAACATTCCTTTATGTACAGTGCTGATTTTATTGAAGAGTAGAAGGTTGATATTATTTCAGGCTTTCACAAACAGCACAGGTCCTGTGGCTCAGTTCCAGAATTTAGCTTTACCTTTCTAAACAGCTCAAAGAACAGTCCTGTACTGGTGACAAACATGCCGTTGCTAGCTTTGTGACATTTGTGTGTTTGCCAACAAAGTCTTATGTCTTAATTGATTTTTAAATTTATGCCACAGTGTTATTATATCTTGATTCTACCCAGGCTCACGCTTCAAAGCTGTACAATTATAGAAAGCTGTAATTGTGAGAAACAAGTGCAGTCAAACTTTGCCCAAATGAGGAGCACACTGGTAAATGTGCCAGGAGAGTGAGGCCTGCTCTTAATCTGCATAAAAGGGAGCATATTTTGTCTGTTTTTTTTTTCTCTATTGCAGTCCACATCCTATTGTTCATGGTTTCATCTTGAAACACTGATCTGGATGTGAAATGTGGAGTGCAGCTCTGTACTCGAGGAAGGGGCAGTTGGAGGTCATCTTGCCGAGTGACACATGCTCTGCGGACAGGTGGCATACTGTCCTAACGGGGATGCACAAGCTAACCAGGCTCACTGCTTTCCAAAAGAGAAGCAAAACTTTAAATTGTTTAAAAACATGAAAAACTTCCTTTTAACTGAAAAACACCAAAAGCGCCCCCCCCCCAAAAAAAAAGATTAGACCCAAAAAACCCACCCAAGACTGCTCAAGTTGTCCAGATTGTACAATAGAAAACTTCCATGTACTAGATGTCACATTTCCCTTTGGTGGGCCTATTTTATTATTGTTTTCAGTGGAACGAAGATTCTGAACAATTCTCCTGCAATCAGCATTTGCTCTGGAGCAGTCACTGTGTTAAAAGTATATGGGCAAATACTCTGTCAACAGATCTAAGTCATTAAAGAAATGCTGCGGGAGTTTCTCTTCTCCATGAAGCCGTATCAGGCTGCTGTGGAACTCCAGTGGTTTTCAGCAGAGTTTTTAATTAATTTTTATGTACCCGGTCAGCTAGATGCTTCACTACAAAGCTAGCAAAATTACTGTTGTGATTAAAATGACTGTAAAAAACTGAGAATTGCTTCCTACCTGAACTAGGTGTATGCACCCTGGCTGATCTGTGGAAAGTCACTGCATTTCTTTATCTCCCTAACAGCTATCCAAGTCACAAGTATTCTTCTAGAATTTAATTCTGGTTTTGAGGTATTCAAATCCATTTAAATAAATACATGTAGAGAATACCCATTTAAAAGAACAAATATTTACATAATTAAACTGAATAAGTGGTATCCACGTAAAGCACACTACATATTTATGTTTTCTAATAGGCTTGTAAGAACTAAATCATCATACAGGGAAGTTAAATATTTAACCAAAATGGAAAGCATTATGTGCGATAGCATTAATCACTCAGTTCCACTCACAAAGAGCCCAAGTTGCACAATTTTTGAATCAGTGAATTTGGTATAATTCCACTGAAAATAATAATAAAACATTATTTTTACAGGTACCATTATTAAAAGCATCTTCAGATCCTAGCAGTAGATCTGGTAATACATGCACATGTAGACCAAATACAGCCACTGATCCACCCCAAGTTTACAATGAAATTATTTCTTTGTTTTTAATAGGTGCAAGATATGGGCACAATGCCATTGTTTCTTTTATCACTAAATGGACTGTGAGAAGAAACTAATTGTCCTCTGTGCTAATATTTTCAGGACTGTTGTCATTCCCAGACTCATTTCCAGCCTAGTCCTGGAGTAATGTCAGTGGAAGATAATATAGCAAGGTAAATTTGGATTATTCATTTTAATATTTTAAAAGATTAGCAGGTGCAAGTAGAACTACTCCAGAGTTTTTCGAAGCCTAACCCTCCCCTCCAACAGCCAAATGAGACACATGACTTTTATAAGAATGTTTTCCATGTTGAATGGAAAGGACCAGACAGGTGCAGTCCATCATCAGCTTCTCATTCGGTCCTTTTGCAGGAGGTCTGTGCCTCCAGAGCAGGTTGAGAGGACCAGGATGGCTTCTTATTGCTGCAGCCTGTCCAGTGTGCCTGTGCTAGGTTACAGCATCAGTGATGGTGTACTTGGAGTCAGTTTCCAGACTTCGAGTCCTACCATTAACATTTTTTGCATATTTGTTGTGGTTGTTGTTGTTGATGGTTTTACTATGGGGAAAACTATATTTTACTATGTACTCCTGGACTGAATAGTACAGAATCATGAAGAAAGTTCAGCCAAGGCAAAAATCAGTAAAAAGCCGTGTGAAAATGAAAGGCAGTATTCAGCAGCCATTCCAACAGGGAAAACTAAATGCCCATTGAAATCATGATACAATGAAGCTGTGCTCTTGCCTTTTTGATTTCCGTCCCTATTTGTATCATTTTTCCTCATTTTCCTTTTCTGTATACATTTGTTTTGTTTCTGCTGTCATGTGATAACTTCCAAGTGACAGATTTAATCTCTCTGCTCTTCTGCATTCTTTGATATATTCAGTAAGTTGTATACATGGAAAGAGATAGTAGTAATACTACTGATAACCTCACAAATGCTCATTTTCTGCCAAATTATAGAAGCTTGTCATCAAATTTTTATTGTCAGTTGGCTGCAGATATGTGGCCTGCTCCAATATCCCTGAAAATCATCAGAAGGATTTCCTTGGATTTCTGTGGGATTTGTGTTGTGTCCACCTTAATGCATGCAGTTGTTTTTCTTATCCTGCATTTATGAATTTCTGGTCAAGCTTTGTAACTTTTGCCTGGGTGACCTTGCTGTAGCCCCAGCAAGGAGTCAGTTCTGCCCCACAGTACCCAAAAGTCCCTCACATTTAAATGGGGATAGTGAGTTGTTGCACTGTGGGCAGAATAGTCTCCTGCACTTCTGTTCACTGTTTTGTGCAGCTGTTAGCTTGAAACAATTAACAGAGACGAGCCCTACAACAAAGTGATGCCATTTTGGCGTGTCAATGTCTGTCAATAGCAAGCACAATATTTCACATCAGTTTGCACGTTTTCTCTTTCAGACAATAGTAATAATTGAAGTCTTTCATTCTTTATATAAGGAGATAAGTATCAGAGATCTTCAGACTTCACTGTCTTGGGAGCTAATTTAAAAGTGTTCCTATGCTACCTTTATCTTTAAATAATTTTTTACTTATTATCCTCTGCTGAGATTACAAACTGGCATTCAGTTGAATTACTGGCTAGATATTTCCAAACATTTCCATTTGCATTGACTAGGAAGCTATTTTAGCCAGCCTGTAAAGTGCGTTGTTTTTTGTAGCTGCTTCCCACTGTGGCAAGTTGCACTCCCTTGTCTTCACTAAAACACATGCAAATTCTCCCTTGCTTTCTCTAGGTGAGACTGAGAGCCAAAAGCTTCAGCTTGTTAGGGCTGAATCTGCATCCCTTATGTACCCACAAGGCCTGCAGAAATCACAGTTATGAAGGTCAGGAAGTTGAGCATCTGTAGGCCAAGTTCTGCTTTGGGTTACACCAATGTCGCGTGTCAGTACTGAACTGAATATTTTACAACACTGTAACTGAGAGTAGGTCATGCGCCTAAATCTCTTTCACACTTTGCCTGTAATTTATTTGTAAGGCAAAAGAAAGTATTTGGGAATCACTGTTCGAAGGGAAACAGTATATGACTTGTGCCATTTCAGTGCTTTGAGGAGTCTGAACACATAGTAAGTAGCGTGATTCATTTTCATGTGTTGAATTCCTGCTTGTAGCAGAAACAAAGCGTTTTCTTTACATCAGCAAGTCCAGATTCTGATTCTGTGTTCTGCCCAGGCAGGAGGACTATTTAGCCATAATGTTCTTTCAAGTTAGAGTTTTGTATTACAGTGAAAACCAACATTTTTTAATTTGTGATAAACCTGTATTATAATGCCTTATTTATTTTTAATCTTGTACAGTGTTACAAAACAACAGAAAACATTGGCCTTTCATGTATTATTCACTTTAAAAGATGTATTGTATTATGAAATTTTGTAAATAGTTTTAGCTCGGACAGGTAATTGCATGTACACTTGTATAAAAAAAGGAAAAAAGGCACACTTTTAACAAATGTTACCGATTTTTGTAAGAGACATTTTACATGTGCATGGAGATTATAAATCCTTTGGAAATGGACGTCCTTTTGCTTTTCCTTACAATCTACTGCATGCCACTCATGCCTGACTTCAGTAAAACAAAACAAAACAGTAAGTTTTCCTAAATGTTTTTGACATATCACTTCTGGCACAGAGTTAAATCCACTAGTTGCATGTGCATTCAGCAAAGCAAAATCAAAATGCAAACAGCAAATAAAGAAAAATAATTTACTGATTGTGATCTGCCAATCTCAGTGTTCCAAGATCCATAATACAGTATATGAGAAGTGTTATCAACATCTATGCTGTCTTCATAAGGTACCTTCTGGTCATTAGAAGCAATAAACTCTACTTACTGTAATCTAAAAAGCAAGCAGATTCTAGTTCATAATGGTGTAATATCTGACATTCAGTGGGTATTCTCTGATACTGCATTTGATGTAGTATTGTTGTCAAGAAGGACCAAGTGTCAAATCCATCATTGCTGTATGCAGGTGCAACACTGTAGAAGGTAAAGGAGGTGAATTTGGCCCATTGACGTTACCCAGAGTATATTTCTAAGGTGGTAATAAGTTATTGTATGTGAAAATTACACAATGCAAATAGATTGTTTTCCTAGATACATACATATGTATATATATGTATGTATATATATAAATTAATTTTGTTGCCTTATTTTTGTTAGCTGTTTTGACTCATTTTCCAAATAATTTCTGTTGCTAAGCAGAAAGTATTTAACAGAACTATTAGGAGAAGGTTCACTGGGTTCTTTGGCATTGAGCCATCTGGGTTCTGTGCTGATACCAGTCCTGTTCCCACTAAAGTCATGCTGACAGAGATGCCTCCCTTCAGCATCACAGCTTAACCCACAGCTTGAGACCCATGTCGGTTAGTGACACAGAAATAAGAAATCAATATCCAAACCTCTAGCTGTTTTTTCCCCGTATTGCTGCTGAACAAAGCTTTACAATCTGGAGGTATTTTGCATGCATCATTTTTAAGGTTGTCACATCTGTGTCACCACTACAGTTTGGGACTTCTCAAATTACTTACATACTTGCTGTATGATCAACGAGGAGTATTGTAGGAGCATAACACTGAGGTTGGTGACAGAGGGAAAGGGTGTGGTCTGTAAATACTTTCTACTATGGATTAATATGGATTTTTTGTATTTTACAGATTTGAGCTAGTTTTATAATAGGATTTAGAAATCCATTAATCTCTTTGTTTAATCAGGTGACTGTGGGGTTAACTAAGCAGTACAGCTTCTGCAAGAACTTCTGCCCTTGTAAATTAAGATGTGGATTATACAATGTATCCCAGTTGCCTGCATACAAGAACCATTACCTTGTACTGATGATTGGCTTCATACAGCACTTAAGGGTTTCTAACAATCATAAACTAACTCATCTCAGATTCAGTGGGTTTTACATCTCAGTGTGGCATAATTGTTGTGACTAATGACAATCTGGACTCTGCTTCTCTACCCCAACCCTGTTTATGATTGGCTTTTTCCAGAACTCCGTAGAGGCTTTTTTTAGCTCTTCATTCCTTTTAATCCCATGTCTCACTGAGTTTTCAGGCCAGATCTAAATCATGAATAAATATGTAAATGTAAATAAAAGGAAAAAAGTACATATAAAGGGCGGCTGCCCCCCCTTTATCTTTAATTACTCTTCAAAATGCCACACTGCTTGGTTGGCCTGGTATGATTTATAATCTGATCAGTGCAAGGACAAAAAACAGAAAAGAAGAAAAAAAAAAAAGCACAAAGTTAGCAGGAGTACAAAATAACAAAAAGAAAATAAAACTTTGAGATAGCAATTGCTGAAGGGAAAAGGTGAAAACTGGGACTCCTTCTGAAGTCAGTGGTAAAGTTCTCAGTGACATGGGACAGGTCTTGTGTATCTAAGCTGGCAAGGTACTCAGCCAGATTCCTAGTGCAACAAAAATAAGGCTCGTGTTTAACTGCACAGCCAGATCCATTTCTGAGTTTTTGTGTCTCTTCACTTTCACAAGTGTCCAAGATCTCTTGGTGAATTGCTTTCAGAATTTCAGAAGGAATTGATAAAAATGGTTCAAGGTTGTCACCTTTAATGCCTATTTTGTGATCATGAGGAAGCACCTTGAAATTTGAATTAGCATTGGTTAATGTACATAGCCTATGTGCTGAAAGGACTTGGTTTTGCTTGTGCCTTACTGCATGCTGGAGGATCTGCTTCTTTATATTAGGATCCCTGTTTTATGCCTTCAGTGGCATCAAACATGTCACACCTGCATAAAACTGAAGGGGAACAAACAGTGCTGCACCACTGTGAAGCTTTTTTACTACTTCCTTTTCCTACTTTGGTTTACTACCAGAACAGCTATGTGGGTGCAAGGAGTGCTCCAAGTGTTTATGGAGGGAGGCCATACAGAGGTATATGTGGGTCCAAGCTAAATAAGAACAGATTTCCTAGAAAGCTCAGCACACATAGTGAGCTGAGTTCTGCAGAAAATCTGTCCAGATAGTTTGGAGCTCCTTTGAAAAAGCTGGCTGTTCTCCTCTTCAGAACAGGCTTACACAACATGTTGATTAAAAACATCCAGGACACTTACCTACAGCTTGTAAGTGCACTGCCACAATTGCTAGACATATTTTTAGCCTGCTGATGGTAAAACAGCTAACAGTCCTCGCTGTGGGCAAGGCTAAGGTGTGTTTTAATTACTGTGGTTGTGCAGACTATCGTGTCTTACTTTCAAGTGCCTGACCTGCTGCTTTGGTCCCAGACCTGTCAATGGTGGCACCAGTTATGAAAAATTTGAGCTGGCACACTGAAGTTACTTAGGTGATTTCTCATGTCTTTTATCCTTGGTGCACATGGGTGCAATTGTCTGTTCTTACATTTCAAATGCCATTTGAGCAATCAAGAATTTTCAGTGAAATGTAGATGAAAATTAGTTACCTGTGCTATCACAAAATTGCTTCATGTTAATTACATTTTAAAATTGTTAAAGTAGAAATCCTTCTTCACTTAGAATTCTTCTATGGTTCAATTAAGAAAAAAAAAAAAAGTGATTGTGTAACTTGCTCCCATTTACAAGTACCATTGTCTGCACAGATTTGGACTTAGACAAAGCAAATGGTGAGTTTCTTTTCTGCATTCAAGCAGCTGGTTGTTACACAGAGGTAGCTTTGGAAAATGTTACAGAATACAGTAAGAATTAACGTAATGCTTTCAAAGTTATTGGTCTAAAAACCAGAGTCCAAAAGCAGTTACCATTTCTAGTGTAATTTAACCCAATACAGAGAATTCTAGAACAGTGATACTCTTTTCAGTGGAATTCTGACAGAGATGAAAAACCTCTTCTTCCATTATATACTTGTATGTAGATTGGTCTGTGTGCAAATCACGGGTTGGTACACAGAATGTGGATAATGGTGCAAAACAGTACTAATGCACACATTTCACAGTTTCAAGCAGATTCAGCCAAATTTGACCCATCTCTTAAAATCTCTGCCACTAAAAGATGTGCTGCAACTCACTTTTGTCTAGATTTTGTCCTGCTGATTAGTCCTTACACTCTGCCGTCAAGAGGTTAATTTTTGTCCTGCTGGTATATGTCCATAGGTTCTGCTTGGAAATGAGATGATAAGTATTTTTCTGATCTGTTAACTGAAAATATTTTTAAGTGTATGTGATTCCTTCTTTTTATAAATAAATGTTCATCAGCCCAAGATAGAAAGCAAAAAACCACATGGAGCATGTGTTCTGCAATCAAAATTGATCTGCCTACACATGATAGCACAGTGTCCATTGGAGGCCTATCCATTATTTTAAGCATCCTAGAAATATTTAAATGTAATAAGCATCATAGCACTAAGAGGAAAATGAGCTAGGCATGCCTACCTGCCTCTGAATACGACATAATTCTTCTTTGGGTGTAAAAATGTGACCTGTAGATCATAAAACTCTGCTTCTTAAGAAATTGGTGCCCTTGCTGATCTTAACTCGCCTTCAGTTGTTCAGCACCATCACATTTTTGTTGTAGGCAGTTACTGTTCACACAGGTCTACTTACCATCTCTGTCTGTAGATCCTCCATTGTGTGGTTGTCAAATTTCTCTTAAAAAAAAAATTTAAAACCCAGATTTTTCATATAATAGATGTTTAAGGGAAAAGAAATGGCTTTGACATAATCTGGTGAGGAAGCAGTACATGTCACAGCAAACCTGAAAGAGTGAATAAACATACCCTGTGGTGGGAGTGCAGGCACCAGCAGCTGGCAGCAAGCTGGGCAGCGAGGCTTGACCCTGCCAGCAGCAGGCAGAGCAGCATCTCTGCTCATGTCCCCAAAGAGACACAGATAAGCAAGACTGTGATAGGCTAATTCATGTTCCCTAGCAGTTTACTTAATACATGCAAACCCATTTCAAGGGCAGTCAATTTTGTATGTGTCTGGAGGTCACTATTTAAAAATAAGAGCAAGGAAAGATACAATCTTGGGGTTTTATAAGGCTGATTGAATAGAAGTATTCAGTAAGAAGGCTGTGCAAGAGGAATCTTACCAGCTGCTTAACCTGCAGATGTTTGCATCAAACTCTGTGTTGCTTCCAAAGTGACTTGAATAATCTCGTTAGACTTTGGAAAAAAAAAAAAAAAATTATTTGCATCAAGTAGGGATATTCCACTCCTCAAAGGGAAAACCAAACATATTCTTCTCTCTACTTAATTGGCATATGAGGTTTCAGAAGATCTTTTAGTCTGATTTACAGCCCAATAAAGTTAATGGAAATATTAACTTCAATCATTGTTGAATTGTTAGATCAGGCCTTATTCTAATGTCTGTTCCTCTCCCACTGGGTGGGGTCAAATGGGGTGTTGCCAGTGACTTCAAAGGGACCAGGAGAAGGCCTACTGTATCACAATAGAAACATCTACACAGGTAAATAAAAATAATAGCCCGAACTTTAAGGAATGAACTACTAAGTCAAGATGTCATTTTTCCAACTATTGTAGCCCACTGAACCTATAAATATTTTTTATATCTATATAGTTATACACTATATATATATATATATATATATGTATGTATATACATAGTACAATACAATAACTTAACACTGGGTAACTTCTAATGATAGATTTGCATTAATAATACGGGTCTATTTTTATGTAAATAGAATATTGTAGAGTATCTTCCAGTCTTTTTCAGGATTGTTAAATTGAGAAGAGCAATTGAATATTTGTCCTATTTTTATGTTAAAAAGTGAATGGACTGAAATGTTAAATGTGAATGTAAATTTCTTATTGCAACTTTTATACTGAGTGTTTGCACTATTATAATTTCTGGAATCTAATTAAAAATAAAGGAAAAAAAATTGCTTGGATAAACAGCTGTTTCGGGTTGTTGCTTTGTTGATTTTTTTAAATCAAGTTGCATTCATTATTCTATACCAAGCTCTTTCATAGGGTCCAGCTAGAGCTTCTCAGTTTTCAGACCAAGGACATACATCTAGAAATCCTGCAATTTTACTTTCACAATTGCTCTGCACTAAAGAACCTTACAGGAACAATTCATCTCCTTTGTGAGACTTGTTAACTTTCTGTATTGAGCACAGTGAGAGCCAGCTTGGGCCAAGTGCACTACCCATTGTGCAAGCAAAGAAAAGTAAATGTGCAAATACTGGCAAAATACTGGCCACATAGACCAGAAGATAGGGAGTGGAAGCTCATCTCTCCCTTTCAACAATCCAGAAATAATTGGCCGACTTGGGCCAAGTGTATATTGTGCAGGCAGTTTATATTGTGCAAGATACAGAACCAACCTAAGTGCAAAATTGCATAGGTTAACTTAAAATTTATTTGAAAACTGATAAAGTTATATCAGGTAGCATTTTCCTCTAGAGACTTTGTAAGCTTGGGCACAGTACCAAAGCAATTCGATTGTACTGCTTCCAAATCACAGCAGACTCCCATCTGGCCAACTCAGAGCAAAAACAGAGGCACTCAGGTCCGTCACGCCTGTCCATGCAGATATGCCCTGAGATAACTTGGAAATGCAGAGTCCCTTGTGATGGAAAACAGTCTGGGCTCAGATGCAAGGGATTTTATTCCAAATGCTAGGCTAAGGCTCCCCAGCTGTTTCTCTTGCAGGTTAGAGAGCACAGTGTGAGTTGCACAGAATTACTGCCATCACAGTGAGTGTGATTGAACTGTTCTTGGTTTGCCCTTACACCAGTGAGAAGTGTTTGAGGCCTTATGCAGCCATTTTTTGTTTTCTCCTTCTCCTCTGAAAGACAGCATGCCAGATCTTCATAAGTGTCAATCAGAATAGCGCCGTTAAAGTGAAAGAACATTAATAAACTGAAATACTGGCCTTCAACTTTCATTAGACCTGTTCTGCCACATCGGTATTTGAAGCTCTTTTCTTAATGCCAAAATGTGCAACCCTCCCTGTGTTGTTTAGGTGGATTTTATGTATATAAATACATACAGAGCTATATATACTTGTATATAAAGTATGTATAAACACACGCATATGTTAATGAGATAGTGTACATTTTGGATTAATGACCCAAGTCAGGTACTTGGAAACATTTTTCTGTCATGCCGTATTACACAGCTGAAACACTTCAGAGACATAATCACACAGTATAAGAATTCGTTTTGCTTAAAGAATGAGGTATTTTCAGTGTTGGGTTGCTTATATCCTCTAGTAACATTTTTAGACAAGGACGCCAGTTCCAGTTGTGAGTGGTTTATGCTATAGAGATGCAGTCGCTGAATGAGAAATTCCAGAGGGACTGCATTTCTATAGCATAAACTACCCAGGACTGGAACTAGTGTTCTTGTCCAAAAACGTTACCAGAGGACGGTGTTGATTTGAAACAGGAGGAAGGGGAGAACAGAAAATGAGAACATTGTGTACATCATCCAGGCATTATTGGTGCATTCCCATCATATCTATGTCAAAGCCTTCCAGTTTTGCAGCCATTCCCTAGGCCAGTGGGTCACCCAATGCTCTGTTCTTGCTGGCAGAACATGATGTTTAATGGAAGGAAACAATTATACAGGTACCAGTCGTGGTTTATATTCTCCTAAAAAAAAAAAAAAAAAAATAAAAGCTATAGCTGAAAAGTGAGCCATGTAGTGGAAATTGTCTGTGACAATTCTGGCTCTCATTAAACCCACCGAGCTGTGGAGAGAGCATTTGAGGATGGAGATCTCGAGGTACAGCCAGGCTACTTAGGAGTCCTGATCTGATCCTAAACATCCAGTCATGTGCAAAACATTTCTGGTATCAATTGCAGCAGAAGTTTGCATAGGTTTTCAGACTCAAGGCTCAGAGAATAGAAACTGGGGTTTAATATTACGTTGATATGAGCATCCCGGGCTTATGCTGTTTCTACACTTATAACCAGACAGCGGTCCACTGTTTCTAGATTTAGCCATAGAAAGCTAGCAATGAAGACATAGAAGCATCTAGTGATGAAGAAGTAGTCATCATTGTTATGAAGGTTTGCCTTTCCATTTACTAGGCATAGTCTGAAGATGCCAATGAGGGTTTTCACAGAGACAGTGTAACGTATCAATTACTATACCACCACAGACAAAGCAGATAAGCTTCCCTATCACAAATGCTCTGCTTCACTAAGTCAGTGGGACTTCGATGACTTCATTAGCAATCCCTCATCTCAGACCACCTGGGGATTTGTCTGCATGATTCTAATATGACAAGAAAGAGCCATTGATATTCATCTGGCCTGACCTGCTGCACAAGAATACAGTCAGTCTGGCCATGCTACTGCACTGCACAAACATAGCATTTTTTGTTTATTATTAGATGTAATAAAGTAAAGCAAATCCATCATTTTCTGGTCTCTGAGAGATTTGAAGTTAGACATTTGTTTGGCATTGGCCAAACTGTGTTCATACTGTTGCCAAAGGTCATGAAAGCACCACCGACTGTTTTCCTCCAAACTCTATAGTTACTCTGTATGTTTATTGAACTTTGGCAATAATATTATGTGCTCCTCAGCAGCACTGCCAACATAATTAGAAAGGAGCAGTCATATCAGAAAACACACAACAAGTTACTGAGGAAAGGTCCCAGTTGAATATTAACTCAGATCGACTTCTGGGGTGTAGAAACACGTAGAAAGTGTATAGGACACTATCTAGTGAATAAACAACATGCAGATAGAACACATTGTGGCACTCTGGTAAGACTGAAGTGGATAAGCATATAATGAAGAGGAGTCATTGACGTAATTACAAAGGCAGATGGTGGCACATTGATTTTATCAGGGTCAATGACCTCTAATGCTATTAAAGTGTACCTAGTTTCTTACTACTGAGGTAATTAGACTTTTTGAAGTCAAATATTAATCTGCCAGACTTTGGATAAAAAAGATACTTCTCTCAATTTGGCATTCCCCACAATGGTTTTAGAGTTTTAGTTTTAGAGTGGCTGCTTGTATATTACAACCTTTAACCAAGAGAGGCAACAATTTTTAATGCCTTAAGGTTTTATAAGTGATCTTAAGACAGTAGCATCTTTACATATGTACACCCTAATCCTCTTCTCACATAGACATCAAGCACTGCATCTTAGGGCATAGCTGGTTCATGCTGAGGGAGGATGTGGCACTGAACTTGTCTATAAAGGATAAAGGTGTGTTCCTTAAGGTTTTTGTTTACTCATTCCTAATGTTACATGAAAGCAGAAAACAATTTGGCTGTTAGAATACTACTTTCAACTATCTGCAACCGCTGGACTTAGGTGAAAATTTTATAACATCAACATCTAAATTAAAAGCATTTAAGAATATTTGCAATGGTTCAAAGACAAAGAGCCAAGTCTCACTGTTCCTCAGACTCTCACTGAAATGGATCATATGGAAAGTGATGTAGACATTTAAACATAGAATGGTTTGGGTTGGAAGGGACCTTAAACACCATGTAGTTCCAACCCCCCTGCCATGGGCAGGGACACCTTCTACTAGACCAGGTTGCTCAAAGCCCCGTCCAGCCTGGCCTTGAACACTGCCAGGGAGGGGGCAGCCACAGCTTTTCTGGGCAACCTGTTCTAGTGTCTCACCACCCTCACAGTAAAGAACTTCTTCCTTATAACTAATCTAAATCTACCCTCTTTCAGTTTAAAATCATTAGCCCTCATCTTGTCACTACACTCACTGATAAAGACTCTCTTCCCATCTCTCCTGTAGCCCCCTTTAAGTACTGGAAAGCCACTATAAGATCTCCCCAGAGCCTTTTCTTTTCCAGGCTGAACAACCCCAACTCTCTCAGCCTGTCCTCACAGGGGAGGTGCTCCAGCCCCCTGATCATCTTCGTGCCTTCCTCTGGACCCTCTTGAGTAGGTCCATGTCCTTGTTATGTTGGGAGCCCCAGAACAGGACACAGCACTCCAGGTGGGGTCTTACCAGAGTGAAGGGAGAGAATCACCTCCCTTGACCTTCTGGCCACACTTGTCTTGACGCAGCCCAGGATACAGTTGGTCTTCTGGGCTGTCAGCGCACATTGCTGGCTCATATTTAGTTTTCCATCCACCAATACCCCCTAGTGCCTCTCCACAGGGCTGCTCTCAATCCACTCACTGCCCATCCTGTATTTGTGCTTGGGATTGCCCCAACCCATATGCAGACCTTGTGCTTGGTCTTGTTAAACTTCATGAGGTTTGCATGGGCCCACCTCTCAAGCCTCTTAAATAAGGCTTTGACTTTCTGAGCAGCTATGAAACCCAGTGAGTATATCAAGAGTGTGGTTTTGAGTGCTCAAAACCAGATTTGTTGTCCAGCTGGATAGATCCAGTCATAGCAGAGGTATACTACCTAAAATCTGTAGAAATATATAACCTGAAGCACACGTCATGACTGTCTTGTTAGCACAGAACCATTTTTCCTGATAGGTTATGAAACCCCCAAAGCATCAGTCCAGGATTCCCTAAAGCCTTCCTCTCAGGCTGCTTATGAGACACTCATATGACAGGACTTGGAGTGGGAATTATACCACACTTAGGTCTATTTCTGGACACTGCAGTCAAAGACACTGACCTTGCCCCTGGCCAGAAAAAAGGTCCCTGACACACAAAAATCGTATGTTCCAACAGTTGCAAAGGTACTACTTCCACGCTGCTGCCATAAAGAATGTATTTTGCTCCAGTGATCATAACACCATAATTCAGCAGAAATCCACCAACTATGAAGAAAGTCTTCCAATAGGTGAAAAGTTTAAAGTTGCTGGAAAGCAAGTTCATAAAAGTACATAAATGTTTTTCAGGCCATATAAATACTTTAACAGACCACAAAGGGTTCACATAGTCCTTGGTTTCTGAAGGTTTCAGCAAAGGTTTTGCTGATGAAAGGAAGGCATATCCTGTGAGGTGCAGCTAAGGACTTCGGGTTTTTCTAGTTTGGAGAGAAGGAGACTGAGGGGTGACCTCACTGCTCCCTACACCTTCCTGAGGAGGGGAAGTGGAGAAGTAGGTGCTGAGCTCTTCTCCCTGGGATCCAGTGACAGAACGCATGGGAAAGTTTCAAAGCTGCACCAAGGGAGATTCAGACCGGACATTAGGAAGAATTTCTTTAACAGCAGGGTGGTCAAACCCTGGAACCGGCTTCCTAGAGAGATGATCAATGCCCCAAACCTGTCGGTGTTTAAGAGGCATTTGGACAATGCCCTTAATAACATACTTTAAGTTTTGGTCAACTCTGAAGTGGTCAGGCAGTTGGACTAGATAGGTCCCTTCCAACTGAAAAAGTATTCTATTCTATTCTATTCTATTCTATTCTATTCTATTCTATTCTATTCTATTCTATTCTATTCTATTCTATTCTATTGTCTTCAAAACATATAAAATTACTGTCTCCATTGCATACCCTATCACAAATCTTAGGATTTTCAGTAGTGACCAGGCATGTAATTCCTACTGAAAGAAGTAGAAAAGTTGCTTTTTAAAAGTCCCACTGGGTTCCTCCGTGCAGATTTATGTATTTTCCGTGCAGATTTATGTATTTAAAGAGGCTAAGTCCACAGAGCATCTTGGACTGTTTCATTTCAATGTCCATGGCTGCCCAAGGAGCTTACAATTCACTGGGACTGGGTCTGTTCCTTCTGCATGCCCCGCTGTACCATAATGATGGAAAGACCAAGAGAGGCACTATTATGCAGAGGTTAGTTCATGATGAGGCTTCCTGCTGGTTTCAGCCTTCATGTCGACAAATGAGATGTTCCACTCCTATTTTAACTGAGCAGTTCAGCCTGATCAGCAATCTTACAGCACTCCTGTTTGATTTGCCTATATATATAAAATGCAGATACAGGAAGAAAAGGTTATGGGAATTTGAATCACATTTGCATTTTAATGGAGTTTCATACATAAACAACTCATAATCAAGGTGTAAGTCTTCTAAATCATTTAGGGAATAACAGTTTAATTTCCTTCCTCTTTTACTTATTCCTTTGTCTTGCCCATTCTTTTCATCTTTCTTTTAATTTAGTCTTGCCACATGGCTCTAAATTTAGGAAAGCATTTTCACCTTTGTGTCTCTCTCATAATTTCTTATTCCTTTTATCTTCCTTTTACTCCCCACCACCACTCATATTCTTCTGGCTCTTCCTTCTTCCTTCGACTTCTCCGAATAAGGGTCATCCCACCACCATGGGTCATCAGACAGAGTAGAGTACTGAGGTCCACTTACCAGCTCCTTACTCTTTGTGGAATCATCCTCTGCACCAAAAAACATCAGATTAGTTGCAAGAGCAGGGAGGTGGCCTGATATTGTTCTACCCATGAAGGACTGCACCTAGTTCCTAACTGCTTGGACAATTTTGCAAGATTTGTGATTTCACAAACTAGAATTACATATCCAATTCAATATAATATATTAGGGAAGCATAGGAGCTAAGGGTTGGTTCAGCATCCAAGTCCCCTTCAGGAGAACTCTTTGGCAACACCATCAGAGTGGGAAATGAAGAAACGAATAGAACAGCAACTGAAGAAGTGCAGTCCCTCAGGTTAGACTAGAACACTAAGGGAAAAAGGTGTCCCTTTATTTCCCTGTGTGTACGTTATTCCTTGGTAAAGTGAAAAATAATTCCAGTTTTGCCATCTTCTAGATGAGGCCTCTTCAAACTCCCATGTCTCTGAAGTGAATTTGTGCGTTTGAATGGGAATGAAAAGGCTGAAATCTGAACCAAGTACTGTGCTGGTTTTGTTTTCTCCACTTTTGTTGATTTTGGAAGTAAAAATATTAAGAAATAATGACTGTCATAAGGAAATGCAGTAAAAATGTTTATATCATTTCCTATGTGGGTTTTTTACTTTTGGAACAAATATAGAAAGGGAGCTGAAGTTATTTGCTAAAATGAGAACAAAATAATCTTTCAAGACACAAACATAAAGCAGTGGGAGTTTTGATACAATATATACAGAGGTGTATAATAATATTGCTGGAATTGTGTGCCACCTTGTATCACACAGCAAAAGAGAGGATGTGTAAACATAGACCAAACAGCTGGATCCAGACCTATGGAGTTCTTGCTCCAAAATATCAGGTAGAAAATGCTGAGAAGGAAGATGGTCATACCAAGGAATGCAGTGTGAGTGAAGAAATGTTTCATAGTGAATAGGTGTGAGTGCAGGACACAGTATGTGTTATTCTCTGAAAGATGCAAGAAACCTTCAAATTACCACTCATTCCAGAGATTGGGTATTTCACGTCCAGGCTACAAATACACCAAGACCAAACTAATATCACTGCAGTTGGTCTGCTGAGCGATGCATGTTTACGTTAACTTCAGACTCCTTTCTGTCTGATCTCTTCACAGTTAAGTCCTTTCTGTTCCCTGTAACATCCTGCCACCGCTTCATAAAAAGCTAAATCTGCAGGACATAAGAGAAACTACAGCCAATGGTGCGAACAAATTGCAGAACCCCTAATTTATATCTTGGGAACATCTGTCAAGGAACTAGAGGAAATGGCAAGGAATGGCTTTGCAGGGAAGGGGACGGTTATTTTTTGAGAAGATTTTAGGAAGAGGCCATGGAAGGTAGGCATTAAGTTGATGCCGCTACAGACACCACGGGTGGACTGTGATATGGCATGTAAAGGATACACTAGAAAGTGAGGGTAAGCATGGCGAGGAGGGAAAAACACAAGCTTGGACGTCAAGGCCAAAAGTTTTTGAAGGGGTCCAGTGAGATGGTGTCAATTTTGCTCAGACCAACCAACAGCCTTCTTGTGCAGGTTCATGCTGTGCAGCGTTGTTTGCATCACTGCCTCTGGGAGAGGCAATATTATGTCCCACTGACACAGCAGGACAGTGCAAACATTGCAACACTATGCCAAGACATCACTCTCCGCTCTGTGCTATATAAGGAACTGGCTTGCTAAGTTCTGCAAGGTACAGTATAGCTGACCTGGTGGGTTTGCTCACGAAACCACAAGGACACTAGTTTGAAAACTAACTACTAATATTCAAAATAAGGTAAGGGTTGGTCTAGCCTCTTCTGTGTTTTTTTTTTTTTTTTTTTTTTTTTTTTTTTTGCCCAGCCACAAATATCTCAAAATACTTTTTGTTTAGTTCTCAAAATATTCCTGTAGGAACTTCCCCTGGGAGTTTAGGAAATAAATAGCTTATCCTGGAGAGACTATTTATTTCCAGGATGTTTACTCGTGCGATCCATGTGATTGTAAAGTGCCTCCATTTCTCAAGCTCTCTTTCAGTTCCTTAGGGGCACATAATTTAAACCCAGCAACTTTCCCTACATACTGACAGACTGTTATTCCTGAATATTGAACTGGTAGCTCCAATTCTCTATTCATAGTCCAATTATTAATGCAGCAAGAGAGGGTGGTTTATGATTAGGTTTGAAATGCCCAGACTCCCTGGAACCACAAGTTCAAATCCCGGCGAGATCAGCCCTTCGCCTCTCTGTCTGCACCAGATGCACTCTACAACCTCAGGTCACCCGCATAAAGCCCTGAAATTAGGTCTGTCTGATCAGCTTAGATTTTAAAGGTCCACAGGTCATGCTTTGTCTAAAGGGGCTACCCCAATATTTGTGCACACACTCCCTCACGCCTGTGCTTGCTCCACAGTGTTGTGATAGCAGCTGTTTACTGCCACACACCCCAGAGCTGACTTGCAATTCAGTGGGGCTGGTGCAGCCCAGCTGCCTTTCTGTGTCGACAAAAATGAAAGTCCTCCACCTGAACCATATCATTGCAAATCAATGCAATTCTCACCTAAGAGCTGATATTTTGAAACCACTTGCTTCAAGATAAAATGCTGCCATTTCCACAGCTGCTAGCTGCAAACACCATGAAATTCATACTGCAGTAAAATAATCTTCAGTTTATTATCACTAACTGTTTTCCTAAAAGAAGAGCTTTTTCATGGCAGATTTAACATTTGTTTTGTCATTTACTTTTTGGGCAGTGAGAAACAGATACACTCCATCAACATACATCCATCTTGTGACAGATTCTCAATGTGCCTTAAGCAGCCATGTGAAGCCAATTAACCACTAGATGTATTTTTGTGACTGAAACAGGCAACAAGCAGCAGAGATTAAATAGCAATAAACATAGCACATAGATAAGTTGGTTAGCCCATTTTTCTATGATTAATTCATGCTAGATTTCTATTTAGTAGTTTATTCAGTTAGTAGCACTGCTGAAACTCCTAAAAATGCTAAGTGTGTGATTTAGGGAGTCTCTACAACAAAGGATGTTGGGAGGTTAGAAGGGTTTTAAGAAGTGAAGTACCACCTGAAGCCAGATCATCTGAGAAAGATATCAGATAGAACGGAGTAATTGGGTAAGCCTGTTTTCTTTTGTTAAAGTTGCTGTAAGGTATATTTTTCATGGTAGACCCTGATGTTCTTAAACAGTTTATCTTTATATGGGGTGGGTTTTTTTAGACTTTTCCCCTCCTTTATCTGCGATGGTGTTATTATGAGCAAAAAAAAGTTTGTTGCTTGTATATATGTACCTCTAAAGCACATAAAGTGTGAAAGAACAAATAATTTTGTTGTTTTCCTCAGAAATGTTGGCTGGAAACATTATTTTAAAACTAAATAAATTAAAAATAGCTTTTAATTGACCATCTAAACTTTAATGAGTGAGGGGAAAGCATCAAAACATACAGCTGAGGATGGGCTTGGGGGGGTTGCAAGCTCCTTATTCCCTAAGTTTAATCATGCAAGCTTACTGTCAGTAAGCTTCTATGATAAAGACTAAGGGATGTCAACCTGGCTGAAAAGGGAAGGAGGAAGGCAGTATCTGTAGGCTGAGTGCTGCTTGTAGTGTGTCACAAAGCTTGAACTGCTAAGTAGTGAGAGGAGAAATGGATTTCCAAATAAAAATAGTAATGGGGTTTTCTTCACTCCCCTTCTCTTTCTAAGGACAAAAAAACCCACAAAACACCTGACTTGCTGTATTGAAGAATCAATGCTCTCAGTTTTGCCTCGTGTTCTTTAGAAACACAAAGTGGATATGAATTTCTGGTAAATTCTGACCCTACACAAGTGCAAAACACTGACAAGAAATGGAGAAATGATGCTTTATACTTAAGCGAACATATCTCTGTGTCCTCCTTCATTGTAGTCCCATGTCCAACCCCTCCTAAATCCTTTGATCTACAGGGCTTAGAATATGGGCACTTAAAACGTATTGCCCCTTGATGAGCTTCATGCAATCAATCTGCATGAAATACCTCAACTGCCTCATGAAATCAGAGTTCAACAGTTACTAGAGGTACTTAACTGCTCATCTAATTAAGATATTTATCTTAAACTGGATATAGATATAGATATATATCTTGGGTTTCTTCATGTTTAAGAAGTTAACTTCCTTTTTGTTGAGGGTTGGCAATCAGGTAGAGGAAATGCTACTAACAAAAACAACCTTGCCTTGTTGTAAATTCAGACTTGCACAGAACATAGTTTTTTTAGGAGTAGCAGAAGTAAACCAAATGTCAGGTAAGTAGGAGAGAATGGGATGTCTGTGAGCTCCCTTTTAAGAAAATAAGAGAAACAAATTGTCAATTGAACTAAGAGATGCTTGCCTGAATCCAGAACTTCTCTGCAAGTCTCTAGAGCACTTCAGTTTTTGCTACACTATGGTAATCCCTCTGTTCATCTAACAGTTTTCATTTACCTACCCACTGTTAGCAGCTACAACCCTGAAAGTATATTATTTGTGTACTCTGGATGAGAAAGCACTGTCTTAATGATGTTTTAGTTAATGAGATCTTTAAAATATTCCAGCATACACAGACCTCTTGTTGTATGTGACAAGAGTTTTCAGCATGGCTTTTCCAAACCCTTGAACACTGATCTATACAAAGGATAAATTCCCTGTAAAGACAGAATGCAGACATGAAAATAACAACACCTTGGATTTGTTTTTGCAGCAGTCAAACACCTTACATGGCATCTTGCTGTGTAAGCAATGACACAATTTTATCTTCTTATATTCTTAAGGCAATAAACCTGGATTTGAGATGTCAGAGGAAGAAGATTCTTTTCTGAATGTTAAAAGATCTTTGAAAAAGAGAATGGTGAAACACAGCACTCCAGTGGACTCAATGCTTTCAAGAACAATGCCATCTCTTACAGATCTGATAAATCAGTCAGTGAAGGACCAAGATACCAGTAAGAGACTTTATGGATCGCCAGTGCCAAAACCAAATCTAAGTAGATCATTAGCTCAAGTATCATCAGCACATGTTGAAGCATACATCCCTCATATGTCCCCAAAAAGGCCTTCAACAGTGTTTAACTCTCAAGAATTAAACAAAGAGATAAGCCAAAGCTCTCGGGTTGTATTTTCTAGAAAGAGGCTTTCCACTGTGTTGGCTTCTGATGAATCAAATGAAGACCCAAGTGACAAGGTTGTCCCAAAAGAGGAAACTCAAGCTTCCACCAAAGCCTCTGAGGAGACTGCAGTAACTCCCAAGAGTGCACCTTCACGGCTTGTTACTGGAATACCAGGGATAAAAGATGTCCTGATAGTGAAAACCAGGAAGAAGAAAATTGATAAAGCTTTTGTGGTAATGGCTTTCCCTTAGTTCTGAAATAGCTAAACTATACAATTTCCTACCAATGCTGAATATATACAGATCTTTCTAGTAATGTGGAAATATTTTACTTATGGATCATCTCCACAGCTTTACCAGTGAGAACGTATATTTATGAATTGGGTCATAACCTGCTAGACTCTGTGGTATCATTCCTAATCACAGACTGGATAGGATGCAGTCTTCCACACTAGTATTTGCTTCAGCATGCATGACTAGTTGTGTATACAAGTG
This sequence comes from Athene cunicularia, assembly GCF_003259725.1. Taxonomy (NCBI): domain Eukaryota; kingdom Metazoa; phylum Chordata; class Aves; order Strigiformes; family Strigidae; genus Athene; species Athene cunicularia. The sequence continues at coordinate 50,693,949 of NW_020799095.1, read as the reverse complement.
CAAAAGTACATTTTTTTTTTAATATATCTTTCCTCAGGAGAAACAAGAATGGGAAGAAATCAGTGATTTAAATTTGCAAGTTTCTAAATGTTGGCAAGTTAACTAAAACTGGAGAAACCAATAATCTAATTTTTCCTTGCTTAATCCAAATCGTAGTGTTTTATAAAAAGAATGCCAGTCATTTCAAATGAGGTCTTGTGTGCAGTTCTTTGATAAGTGTAAGGTTTTCTGGGGAAAGCTCAGATTAATAGACCTTATGCAGGTCTTTATTTTTCTGTTCTGTGAAGCACGAGAACTCATTTTCCTAGATCTCTGATTATTGACAACGGCCCCATGAAAAGCCTCTGGAAAGGATGGGAGGCATCAGAGCTAGACTCTGAAGGCTGTCATGTCGGTGTGAAGCTATAATAATCTGTTCTGGTTTGGTTTTTTCCCTGTATCATATTGTTCATGGGTGTGTTGAAAACTTGTCCGCTCTGGTTTATCTTAAAACAAATGGAAAACTTCAGCCAAAATCCAGCTGGGTTCATAATGCCTTTGTATATGTTAGGGGTTTTTTTGGTTTTTAAAGCAGTGATATCTGAATGGATTAGGTTGACTAAATAATACTTTTTTCCTGTAACAGAGAAAGAAACAACAAGAATGGGTGCTTCGTCAACTTAAAAACATTGAGGAAGCAACTGAACATGAACTGACAATTGAAGAAGCTTGATTGAACTACCCGTGGAATCGGTGCTATCACATCCTTCTTGTGGGAATAGTTGGTTCCAATAAATCACATACCTGACTATAGTGCTTGTTAGACTTCCTTTCCTTCAAAACCATTTTTATGTTGTTTATTTGTTTTGTGAATTTTTTTGCCTCTTAAATATAGGAGGAGTTGGGTACAAATTAAAAGGTGCCTCTACCTGAGAACCAATATTAATTTCTAATGGCTGAAGGCCTGGAACGAAGAAGGGAGGGAGAACTTCTTGATCCTGCCACATCTCCTCCTGACCATACTCTTTTGTATTCTGTTCAAATCTTCTAGGATTGCTGAAGTTCCTTAAGTGACAAAGTCCTAGTGGCCACAAACAGTGTAATCCTGGTTAGCCAAAGGAGACTCTCCTCATCTAAAGAGTAATCAAAACTGATGCAATCGGGAATGTTTTTGCTGCTAGCTGGGGAGATGAGGAAATAGTGAGAGGCACCAAGGAGGGAGGCCACCCTCTAGAGATTACTAATTAATGACAGTTTGTTTTGGAGTTTTGGCTCAAAATGAGTTTGCCCTAGCCCTGGATTGTAAATGCACCTCAATGTTGCATTGGAGATCCTCAGTGTTCAGCTGCATACTTTGAGGGAGTATGGGTTTTCTGTTTTTCTCTGGAGCTGCTGCATGGCAGGTAAGAAGGGTGTCTTCCCTGTCAGCTGTACTGGCAATGGGCAGTTTAACTCACAGCAGCTCTTTCTGAAGCACCAGTCAAAGAGTGGTGCGAAAAGCGTAACACTTGGGTTAGGTCCTACTGCTGTCTGTTACTTAACCTTTAGTCAGGGTTTAACACTTCTAAGTGATCTATGGGGTGTCAGCATCAGGGATTCAGAACAGATTTACCACACGCACAATCATATCCCTGCACCTCTGTGGCTCTAGCACATGCACATTCCTGGCTATACAGGTTTTGCAGCCCGTCCCAAGCACTACCTAATTACTCCAAAGGGGAGAGGTCCTGTTCAAAAGAACCTGCAAATTAAGGATGGAGGGAAGGGAAGCTTTTCACTTTCTTGCATGCTGAAGCTTGAAATATCTCATATCCAAGGTGGCAGAGAAGCAGAAGCATGGCCCAAACCAACATTATGAGACAGGCTAACCAATAGCAGCTGTGTTATGCTCAAAAATGCAAGAGTGGGGTTGTGGTTTTACAACCTCTCTCAGGATTTAAAAGGAATTAGGATGTTTTTCCTAATGATTCCTGAAGTAAAACTCTTCAGAGTTTCTCAGAACAGCCTTGCCCTCAGACCTGGCTTTCTGCAGTAGCCAGGCAGTGGGCTGATGTTGCCTCTCAGGTCACCAGCCAAGGAATGCTCATTTGGTTTGATGTGTAGTTAATGTTCTGGTATTTGTTTGTGTGTGTTACGCAGGCTGCTTGTCTAGCCTCTACAGGTTCCTCTGGCAACCAGGGAGCTCCTGGCTGATGTAGATCCCAAGCTGCTTTTGAGATAAAATAGGCATGGTTGCAGATGTGCTGCTATTCCCCTTGAGCTTGCAGGCATTTCATCAGCATCAATGATTTGTGCCAGGGGCTGAACTAAGATCAGGCAAGTGCAAGGTTAGAGTAAAATCGTCCTCTACCCCTGGGACAAGTACAGATTATTCTGGCCACATGATCCAATGCTTAATCCAAATGACCCAGTTCTGCCTCTTGTTTATTTGTACCTTCCCAGATAGCCAGTTCCACTTGTTCTTTCTTCAGGCTTCTCATCCTGGTCTCAGAAAGTCTTGATATTACTTCTGCTTTTCTCTCTCCCACTCACCTCTCGAAGTCACTCTTGGTTCCTGCCTGAGCCCATCTGTTTCCTTGATCTTCAAATGTCTCTTTCTAATGTCTTCTCCAGTCTGGCCTCTAGCGGCTTCCTTCCTTATAAGACACAGAAGTCATCTGTCTTCCATGTTTGCTCTTCACTGCTGGATTCCTTGACCATCTGATACCCTCTGATGCCTAGTGTCAGTCTTCTGCCAAAACTCAGGCTCAGCTGTCATACCCTTAAGTTCCTTTGTCTGCTTAAGTTGACCCTCTCAATGATGCTAGGCCAAGTGGAAAGGTCACTGAAGGCCAATCGGACCAAGTTTCAGCCCTTAATGGGCTAGGGATGTAGCTGCTGGGAGAGTTCTCCTCAGGCCCTGCTTTGGGCTACATCAAATGCAAGAGGAATCTAGGGAATATGGCTGCTAACATCTAAGAAGTCTTTGGGTTTGTGCCAAGTGCAATGAAAAACCTTCTAAGATTCGGAACACAGTAAATGCTGGGAAAGTTTTCCTGGGAACGAGGCTGCCACCCTACCAAATTCAAGGAACTATTTGGTGCCGATAAAGTCCCAGAGATTTTCCCCAGTGGAGGGAAACAAATTGCCCTGAGCGGTAACACAGAGTTGACTTCGACTGGGTCTTTGCAAGTCCTGGAGTTGTATCAGGCAGACTGATGCAAAAAAACTGAGGGCTTTCAGGATTTTGGAAACCACCTCTATTTCCTCTCTCTGGAATGTTTAAAAAGAAATACAAAAGACTGTATAGCGTTTATCTCGCAGTAATTTAGGTCCTCATGAATTTGCAAAAACCACAATATTGCCCTGACAGCCTTTCATAAGAAAATATTAATAAACTTTATTGGTGTTTCAGGGGGTTTCTGAAATGTGTCTGATACTCTACATCAACAGTATTATTGTTAATTATAGGTTAGATACTGAGGGACTTCAACCAGACTTACACGGTTCTAAACTATGTTATCCCCTCGTGAATGATGTTCCCAAAGCAAGGCTTGTCTCTAATTATTAAAAGCCAGACTGTTAGGGAATATTAAACTATATATATCAAACTACATATACGAAACTACACTGCTATTATTGTGCTTCACATACAAGTATATGTATTGGAGCAAAATGAAAAAAAAACTAGCATTTATTTTGTTTACAGGGTTTGCAATTTCATTTATTCCTTTGGTAGCTCCCAAGTCTACTGAAGTTTAAATTTAATGATACAGCTAGTTTTCTGTTATAGTATACACATACACTTTCAAAAGAATATGCTTTGAGAGAGGCACTAGTAGCATGCGGTTTCAATGATGTTTAATGTTCATCCTATAGTAGCAACAATAGCAAATTACTGTTTGTTTAGCAACTATCTTCATGTGCTAAGTTCCTTTCTGCACATTTATATTGCAATATCACCACAGTGTAAAAAAAAAAAAAAAAAAAAAAAAAGAGCCACAGAGCCTGACACCTCCAAAAAATAGACTCCTCTAATTATTAGTGACCTTAAATATGGATTGCTGGAAAAGATGAGGGACTACATACACCAGATTAATATGAGAAGATAGCCCCCAAGGCATCGGGTTTTGTAAAGGAAAAAGCCCTTTTTCTGCATGGATAAATGTGAATCAGAGTTGCAACAGGTTTTTGAGCCTTGTGCTTGTCCTGACTTTCAAATGTTACCCTAAACATGTTTGTAAGTCCAGAACAGCCTTCCTACTGAGGGTACTCTTTTAGGGCAGTATTTTTCCTTTAGGAGCTAAGCTATGACCTTGACCTAGGGAACTGTTTTCAGTACACTTGTCTCTGAACGGATATTACACAATCTACCTGCTGATGGTGACTAAGCATGATGTTGGATGGAGAAGAACAAAAACACTACCAAGAACAGAGGGAAGAGACAGAAATGTCTTCACCCTGGATTTATGAGCTCGGCCTTGTTCCCACTGAAGCAATGGTAACACTCCTGTTGACAGAGCCGAGAGTGCTCTGCCCAGCTGCAGGGCTTCTGCAGGAGGTCAGGCTGAAGAGAAAAATGTTTAGCACACATATTTCACATATTTCAGATTTAAATAACAGAGAACTGATTACTAAATTACTTCTTTGCTGATCATAGCTGAAAAATTTTAGGATAACTAGGAAAAGTGGAAAACTCTTAAATAAAAACAGATTTTTTTTTCCTAAATCACAACATAGTTACATTCCTGCGATGTACAAAACCCTGAGTAACAAATTGTACAGCAGTGTCACTGACCTGTACTCCAGTGTGTTTTGTTCTAGAAGATGTACAAGCACAAAAGATTTCCTCAGCTCTTATGTTGCAGTTCACAATGCCTATCAAAAGAGCTCACTCCTCAACACTTCTGACTTACTAGATAAAAAAAGAACAAACATACTGAAGTTTTAACTGACCCTAGCAGCACCTCGAAAAGTTGGACCAGTTGAAGCTATTGGGTAACATTTTCAAATGTCGTTAAAAACTAGACCTAGTCCCAGATCCTAGGACCCCACCTAGGATGCAGGCCCCCTGCTCCAGAAAACCCCAGATCTCCGGCTCAGTCCTTGTAGTACTATATAGGTACCTAATGCTCCTATACAATGAAATTTTGTTGGACAGTACAGTCAGTCCCAATGGGCATGCAAACCTCATTAGAGCTTGACAACAGCTCCTTCTTGCCAGCCGCCTGGGTCTGCACACACACATGATCTCACAGTACTTTACACCAGTCCCATCTCTCCACCCTGAAATGGGACATGTGCACAGGAGATGTGTAGCAGACACTGGTCAGACAGGAGGTATATCTATTTGCAGTCCATAGGATAAAACTCTGGGAAGTGGGAGACCGCATCTCAAATCCCCTTCTCATCTGAGATAGGACCTTGAAACCAAGTGTCCTAGCTCACAAGACAGTAATCACCATCTCTAGACTTACTGTGGAGTCAGGGTTTTTAAGTGTTACCTATCAAAGATGTTCTACTTTGCCTAAGTATTTATTAAAAAAGAAGACTGAACTTGCATCATAGGCCAGTGACTCACTGTCTTGCATCTGTGGTATTTTATTACTTGAGGGTTTTGTGGGGGTTTTTGTGGTTTAATTAATTGTTACTGAAGAAATTGAAAGAATGAGGGAAACATCCTTACAGGGATTGGACATTACTCCCAGAGAGCGAAAAAATACTGTCATATTTTTTCTGCTTCTTACCATTGCTGCCATTTTGATCCCTTTTGTTGACCTCCATTTCATCCTTTTGGCCCTTCCTAGCTCTACATGTCCTCTTCTAGCTGGCTTCTGCTTTCAGCTTTTCATGTCATTTTCATGCCATTGCATTGGCCCCTGTAGTGACCCTCTCTACCAGCAGATACCATAAGCCTCCTAAAGCTTACACCTTACATCTTCTCCTAAAGAGGAGATGACAGCAATGAAAGGAGAAAATAAATATCTCGCACATATAAGATAGGAAAACAGGTTCTCTTCCTAGAAATGGAATAATCGAACTTTCTAGGATGGAAAGGTGATGTGAATTCTGATATAGGAAAGAAAGTACGTTCAGCACTGCAGACAAATTTACTGGGAAAGGAACTAGATCCTAAAAAGCACTTAAGAGATGCCTTAGGTAAAATGAGGTTCAAAGTACATTTCCCAGCCAAGACAACACCAAGCAATTTATTGCATTATATACCATGCAGTTAAATCAAATTGGTGATGCATGAGACTATTCATACAAAGGAGATGGGTGCTTTAGCACTTGTTGCTCCTCTCTAAGAAAAAAAACCACACAAAAACCAAAATCTGCACACACCATAGCTCAACAACAGCGACAGGCTTTGCCACCATGGGAGGGAAACCATTACAATTAGCCAGAAGCTTACAATTGCAATCAAAAACTTTTAATTACAACACATATGCAAATGTGAATATGTGTTATAATTTTAACTCTGCTAGAGTGAAGAAACAAAGGGTGGAACTGGGATGGTGGAAAAAGAAGTGCTGTTTGGTATCCTGAATGCCCCTGGATAGCTGAGAAAAAGTCCACTGAGTCCGTAGGACTGGAAATTATACTACAAAGGTTATGATGCAAGCATACAGATCAATAGTGTATCCTGACCTTGGCTAGTATATTCAGTGGCAGGTGGGTTTTTTTTTGCCACAGCTGGGTAATGATAAAAATTGATTAAAGAAAACAAAACAGAGCAAAGCTCTTACACGAGACCGGCAAAATGTAAAGACTGTGATGATTACATTTGGAGAAGAGCTGAACAAAGCAAGCAAAACCACAATAACAGACTCATGACACCTAAAAATGTCAGTTGGCCATTCCATTTTCTCAGAATGCAAAATCAGTGAAGTTAAAAGGAAAATGAGACTTGAACTGCTATTTTAAAAGGTCTATTTTTAGGCATGTACTTAAGTCTGCAAAACATGTTTTGACTATATAGATATCTTTCAGACCAAGAAAATTATCAAATCAGAGGAGGGAAAAGTGCTATATATGAAAATGTAGAAAATTACATTAAAAAGAAGGTGGTGTTGGGGGAATTGTTTACTACTGTCATGTTAACCATGTCATGGTCAACCAGTCACCGATCGTAGTAGCAACAGCAACAACAAAAATAAAATTAGTGTCTTACCTTTATAGTTACACATATAAGCATTTCTACAACAGCTTCATTAATCAGAATTAATGAGAGAAAAGCTTTGAGGCATCTAATACTTCTTCTCTATGTCTGTCTTAATTTTTACAACTAATCCATCATCACCAAGCTGTGGGTCACTAGAAATTTTATTAATTTCCATGTGGCTTTGCTAAAGAAGTCAAAATAACAGTGATTTATTGAATGCAGTCAAATTTCTATTTGTAAAGAGGCACTCTGCTTTCATCTGTAATGAAGTGCCTTGACAATCTAATCTTGTATTTTTGCTTTGTTTCATTATACATTAATTATATTGATTTTTTTTTTTAATCCAGTAACTCTGTGTGATCTCTGTGTTTGATGGCAAAGATTATTTATACAGTAGGTCAGGCAAATATTCATGTGACATTCAATCTTATCTCCAGTGTGATTTTGATATAACAGGTTGGATTAACCCCTTAACATCTCTATTTGCAAAATCTGCTCTCCGTCAAGGAGCCTTAAAACTGATGACAAGTAGAGTTAGCAGCTTCAGTTTTCTCTAAAATGCTTACACCCAAGAGTAGATGCCATAGGGCAACCTGCCTGAACAAGGGTGTTGGGTCTCACAGTTACTTTGTCTTCATACTGTTCCCCTACCTCTTCCCACTGAAAGCAAGCCCTGCCCCCCTCACAACAAAAAGTTCAGGAGTCCCAAGTAAAGGCCAGCACCCCTGAGCATCTTAGCTCCTCTGCACAGTGTGAACTTGCCTACATCTCACTGTGGATCCCTTGCAAAGAGTTTGAAATAGTAAACACGTGTAGATTAAAGCTGCAGTGAGCATCAAAAGCTTTCACACTTGATAACTATCAGACACCAATTCAGCGGTGGTGATGTTTGAATAGCTCAGGCAACCCTGAATCCCAGCAGCAGCTTACCTGGTTTCGGTTCCCCATGCAACCCTCAAGCTCTCTAGAACTGATTGAAGTCCCAGAGTCCTGTCTTGTCCTCCGGGGGAACTGTAGAGGCTCTGAAACATGGAAAAAAGTACTCTTGGTATTACTAGCAACAGTATTATAATAATAATTAGTAGCAATGACATTGCTGAAATCAGAAATGCCCCAGGACAGAAGGCAGGGACAGACTTCTTGACAAAAGCAGCTGGACAAGCTTTTATTTTTGTAAGAACCAATGCAGAAGTGAATAACCTAAATAACGATCCAGAGAAATGTGCCCTCCTGTTTTAACAGCATATCATTTTGCTGTCAGTAACAGTCCTCTTGCTCTCTTGCTGAGAATTTCAGGCTGTCTTCTGCTCTGCCTGCAGCAGGTATGTTTGTCCCCCAGTTTTCACTTCCCACTTCACTGGATGGATAACTAGAGAATGGTCTGGGTCCATGGTTACCATGGTCTGGGTCCTATGACTTATTTCTATTTTTATTAGCATTTTTAAAAGGATAGAAAGATGAAAGAACAGCATCTTGTATACTACTACTAACAGCCAGAGGAGAAAAGCCTCTGTGAAGTCTCAGAAGAAAAGAGTGGGAATTTGAAACATCAGGGGCTCCTCCATTTTGGGGTTAGTAGTAAGCTCCTTTAAAAATCCAGCCTCTCTACTGTGAAAGAGAATATCCACTGTTACATTTGATGAGGTATAAACCGATATAAATGAATTATTGTTGGCTGTTGTCCCATGGTCAATTTTCCACTAAGTTGTGAAACTGGCTGTGACTATGATGCCCCTGGTCTGGGGCTGGATCTCACTTTTTCTAGATCAGTACTGCCTACTTTTCTCATACTGCATGTGGAAAGGATTGTTTCTGGAAAGCCATGTATTAGTTCGGGGAGGAAAGGGGAGTTTTATGTGCATCCTGGCATTTAACACGACAGACCCAGCCTTCTGTTTGTGTCTCAAACCGTCCTTCACATGCCTTAATATGTATTTGAAAGACCTGTTATATTTAAATTTCTTTCAGAGTAAACTTCTGGTGAATTTACCTTTTCCTTAATCAGCATAAAATAGCAACCATTTAAGAAAGTAAACCTAATGGTGGTGAAGGCTGGAGACTTGTATCATCAGTGCCTACAGCCCTCAGGGACTGCAGTAAAGGGCACATTATTTGGTTGGTGGTCTTTTCTGTTTCTGGACCTGGAGAGACAGTGGCTGATGCTAGTTTAGGTGCCTGGAGCTTTGTATGAACAGCATTGAGGAGCACTGACAATTTTCAAAGTCCCTGCTAAACTATAGCTCCCTCTGGTCGGCACTGAAAAGCCTTTATTTCCATAGCTCTTCTCAGGGAATACCCCTACCTGGGGTTAATAATGCTGACTACAGCAGAAGGGGTGAAGCAAAAGCTTTTTTATATTAACTCTCTACAAAGGAACTCATGCTCCGCTGCATGCTTTCAGCTTTGTCATACCACAGAAAGTCAAAGTGTTTCTGGATTACTTCTCTAGCTAGGCAAACTCACACTCGGTGCCATCACTGCACACTGCAGCCGGCCTATAGTAGGATGACTAAAGGACTTTAACCTGTCTTGCCAGAAGGGCTCAATAGTTTTTAGAAAATAATTATCTGCCTGGTCTATGCACACACAACATTGTGAATAAAGTGTCCAAATACACAGGGTGCCTCCAAGGAAAAAAAGTACTTTTCCCTCTCTTTTTTTTGAACCTGATGACCCATGATTGATGCAGAAAGTCCATAGCCTTCCCTAGTTAGACTTGCCATGAGACAGCCTTTCACCTTTCTCTCACTAGAGCTTCTGAAGCTTTAGTTTTAGGTATTTTAAAAATATTTTCCACATTCTAGCAGAATTAATTGCTAAGGAAAAAAAATAGCAAAAGTCAGTCTACAAAAGTTAGTGCAACACAAGCTTGGAATACCTCATTATGTGCATATGGAATTCTAATTCTAAAAGTCATGCTTACCCAACCAGAATAGAAAAATTATACAGCATATATGTAATTGCCACAAAGTGACAACAAACAATCAATAAATGGTTGAATCAAATTATTCATCAATTATATAAGCACTGTCAATTACTTGGATAAAAAATTCCATAGACCTGAAATAAAGAATTGTTGTTAGGGGATAAGTGACAGAGAACAGATTTTTTTGTATTTCTACCATAGCTGTTTCTCTTCATATGTTTGATGCCATATATATGTGTGTGTGTGAGTATCACGTAGTAGTTTAGGATATTAAGTTTACAATTCAGGATTCTTTTCTTACCTAAAGAAAAATAATGAGGCAATTCCCCTGGTTGTTTTGGGATTTTTTAAACACATACAGAGAAGCAGCCCCAGTAGCAAATTATTTGGCAAGTCACTTGAACTTTTGGTGATTAGAGAATAACGATCACTTGTACACAAATTTATATAAAACTTCATGTTCTGTGGGTCACTTCATGTGGCCTTAAAGAAAAAAAAATTTAAAAATCCCAAACTTTAGTTAACACACAAAATGAAGTAATTTGCTAAGAATTACCGAGAAACCAATGGGAAAAGTCTTGTAGAAAAGTAACCCTTGCCTAGGATTCACGTAGTGTCTTTTGGCAAATGGTTCAAATTAGAGGACAACAGTTGGAATACCTAAAAATTACCGTCAAAAGTCTTCAGTAAACACAACTTTACATCATGGATGTTTTTAACCTCCTGACTCTTATCTGTTCGTGTTCTTTAAAGCAATGTCAGGGTCAGAGATGGAGATTGGTAGATGAGTTGTAGTATTACATCAAACAGAGCCTACATAAACATATACACTACTTTCACTTCATCAATGTCCCATGGCCTGTACAAAAGCATTGCCTTGTTGATTGATACTGCCCTAAGTTGTCATAACCTGTTCTAACATATGTTCATTACATTTATATAAATGAAATATGAAGTGACTGATTTTTATCTACCTTTAGTGCAGAAGAACATCTGTTCATAAAGACTGTTTTATCAGTTTTAGGTTTCCTCAGTTTAATTGTACAAAAGACAGAAAGGGAAAAAAGACTGGGCCATCATTTAGAGTTGACCTGCAATCGTAAAGGAAACAAAACAAAACCAAAAACACCTTCAAAATGTTTTATAATCTATGGGTGCTTTCAATTTATCTTTTGTTTATCTTACTGGGTAAACTGAAAAATCTGGCTTCTGAAAGGCTGCCAGTTGTTTGGAATTGCCTGGGCACTTCAGATACTGCCAGCTGCCTGACAGCAAGGGAAAATACGCCAAAGACCTGAAAAAATGACGGTGCTTTGGAAGAATTAGATTCTTCTGGAACTAATGGAAATTTTGTGACGTAGGCCTGTATGTCAGACAAGGACTCTGTTCTGGCATTAAGTGTCTTTCTTTATCTGGTTATTTAAAAGTGATGGTGATGAGTTAAAAAAAACTTTTTTTTTAAAAAAAAAACATTTCACAGGTATCATTAAAAGCTATTTCCTCAGTTCACATAATTATTTTTTTAAATACAGAAAAACTGCAGGCAGCTTTTGTGAAGCAGTCAGTAGTAGAATGCTCCTCAATGCTGTTCATACAAAGCTATCTAACACAGCAGAGACATACATAGATAAGTGAATGAATACATGCATACACATATACAGATGCATATGAGCTCTTTGGGTTCTTTGTCCTTTTACAACTGGGTCTACTTTTTATTTGTAATTTTTTTCACGTCTCTTCATGAAAAGGACTTTGTTTTGCACTGTTTTCTTTTTCTCTTTGAGGGAGGAAAGAAGACATATTTCTGTGTATTTTTCACTTCACATTGAATGGCGAAAGACAGATGTAAAAGAAAAAGTTAGAAATGAAAGGGGGGAAAGAACCTGAAAAGTCTAATTGTGATGTTCTGCAGAAATTGTCACACCCTAGGTTTTCAGCCAAAATTTGCTCCTAGTCAGATATGTGAAGTCCAAAGAATTATTTTAAAATCTGTAAAATTAGTTATGCTTAAAATCTTTTAAAATGTTAGTGAGTTTTAAGGGCTGCCAACTTCTGTGTATCCAGATAGAGATCCCTAAAACAACCTGAATTAAAATAAATAAATAAATAAATAAAAAATAAATAAATTAAGTAGTTAAGTGAAAAGTCTCAAGCTGTAAAAGACTGTAACCGATGAGAATGGTTTTAAGGACTGAGTTATGAATACGACAGGTTAAAAATTCACTGCATTAGAAATAAAATCTTTGGCATCAATACGAAAAAACAACACAAAGAATGTTAAACGCTGCTCTGCAGTTCTGCTTCACTCCACGCAAATTGTGTATTTCCAAAGAGAAGAACTAAATGAAAAAAAAAATCATGTTATATTCGAAGATGACTTGACAGTGGAATTTGCTATTTCAAGCTCAGTACATACTGCAAATACCAGGATAAAATAATCTGTTGAGCATAGTGAAGTTTGAATACTTTTGCTGTTATTGTAGTGACAACCGTTGCATGCAAAGGAGAAAAGATTTTTAGTCCCTCAGGTGATATGTGAGGACATGGAGAGGGTAACAGGACAGACAGAAAACCAGGTATCTCATTTATTTCTGGATTCTTTGACAAGCACCGGTTCCCCCCAAGTGCATGATGTTTTGCGGACTGGCACTCCTCTCGTCCCAGCAGGAGCAGCAACACTGAACCCAGAGGCAGGAGATGCCACCGGCTTCGGCGGCGCGGCCCCTCCCGGAGGTTACTGCAAGGGCTCCTACGTGCATGTGTGCAGCGGTTAGAGGATCCCGATGGCTTTATTACCCTCGGGGCCTCCTCTCTGGTATGTCGGTGTCCTCCTAACCTGCAGCCACATGACGAAAATTAAACAAGGGTTTGTTGCATTTGTTGCTGTGGAAATACGAAGTCAGATGCTTCAGTTTCAATGGGATTTCCGACCTCCCCTTTCCCCCCGCCTTTAAAAAAAACAAAAAACCAAAAACAAACAAACAAGCAAACAAAAAACCAAAAAACAAAAACCCACCATTTACACGTTTATCAAATGTCAAGAACAGGAGACATTTGCGACAGGCAAAAGGGGAGGGGGCTACCCCCCCTCCGTCCCCCTCTGCCCCTTTCCCCTCCACATTTTCCCTTGTTAACTGTGCTAGGGCAGAGGGGTGGGGGTGAGGGAATAAAAGCATTCCTGCATGTCTGGAGGAAAGAAAAAGATAAAGGGGGAAAGTGAAAGGGGAGGGGAAGAGTGGTCAGGGACTTGAACCGCCGGCCAAGTGATGCTTCTCCAGCCCTTCCGTTCAGACAATCGTTAACTCGGAGTTAAAGATTAATGGCCAGGCAAAGCACCGTATAAAGGGCCCGGGCGCGCCGGGTGTACGCA
>NW_020799095.1:50652579-50680480 GCF_003259725.1 Athene cunicularia | reverse complement strand
CAATTCAGGATTCTTTTCTTACCTAAAGAAAAATAATGAGGCAATTCCCCTGGTTGTTTTGGGATTTTTTAAACACATACAGAGAAGCAGCCCCAGTAGCAAATTATTTGGCAAGTCACTTGAACTTTTGGTGATTAGAGAATAACGATCACTTGTACACAAATTTATATAAAACTTCATGTTCTGTGGGTCACTTCATGTGGCCTTAAAGAAAAAAAAATTTAAAAATCCCAAACTTTAGTTAACACACAAAATGAAGTAATTTGCTAAGAATTACCGAGAAACCAATGGGAAAAGTCTTGTAGAAAAGTAACCCTTGCCTAGGATTCACGTAGTGTCTTTTGGCAAATGGTTCAAATTAGAGGACAACAGTTGGAATACCTAAAAATTACCGTCAAAAGTCTTCAGTAAACACAACTTTACATCATGGATGTTTTTAACCTCCTGACTCTTATCTGTTCGTGTTCTTTAAAGCAATGTCAGGGTCAGAGATGGAGATTGGTAGATGAGTTGTAGTATTACATCAAACAGAGCCTACATAAACATATACACTACTTTCACTTCATCAATGTCCCATGGCCTGTACAAAAGCATTGCCTTGTTGATTGATACTGCCCTAAGTTGTCATAACCTGTTCTAACATATGTTCATTACATTTATATAAATGAAATATGAAGTGACTGATTTTTATCTACCTTTAGTGCAGAAGAACATCTGTTCATAAAGACTGTTTTATCAGTTTTAGGTTTCCTCAGTTTAATTGTACAAAAGACAGAAAGGGAAAAAAGACTGGGCCATCATTTAGAGTTGACCTGCAATCGTAAAGGAAACAAAACAAAACCAAAAACACCTTCAAAATGTTTTATAATCTATGGGTGCTTTCAATTTATCTTTTGTTTATCTTACTGGGTAAACTGAAAAATCTGGCTTCTGAAAGGCTGCCAGTTGTTTGGAATTGCCTGGGCACTTCAGATACTGCCAGCTGCCTGACAGCAAGGGAAAATACGCCAAAGACCTGAAAAAATGACGGTGCTTTGGAAGACGGGTAGTGCGGGCCGAGCCGCGCCCCGGCGCGGAGCCGGCGGCGTGTCGGCAGCCCGGCAGCGAGCGGGAGAGCACTCAACCGTAGTAAGGAGGCGATGCAGGATACTCAGAACAAGGTGTCTGGGAAGCGGTAGACGGTTCTTCCTTGGTAGTAAACAGCCACTGGAGCAGGACGGGTGTTCTAGAGGTTATGTCCGTCTCCAAAAGTCATGCCAGAGAATCAAAAGACCTAAACAGGCTTTGTGCCTGCCTTCGTTTCAGGAATAAAGCCTAAAGTAGTGCACCGCTAGCCAAACTGTCTTTGAGGAAAAAGATGTATCAAGCATCTGATGCTACACGATGATCAGGAACTTCTTCAGTGTTTATTTCATTATTTTACAGTTTGTTATTATTTTCCTCATCATTACTCCTGTGTTTCTGCAGTGGTGATTAAGGCAGCTCAATAGCATTACAAAAATAATTGTTGACTCTGCAATGGCCATTGGTGGTACTAAGTGGAGTTTCTCTTGTACTTGTGAGAGGGGAGAGAACGGTGACACAATGTTTAAGCCTCCTGCAGTCAAAAAGGTCTAGGATTTGACTTTTTCCCTTGGTTTTATTATTTGTTTCTATCCTCAATTTTCTGCCTCCATTTTTTCTTAAACATGGTCAAAGGGAAAAACAGGTTTTAGCCCATTGGATAATTGTTTACAGCATTGATCCAACAAGTTATATAGACACATGTCAAACTTTTATCCCATGACGAGTCCCTGCAATTGCAAAGACCTTCTATTGCTTCCAGCATGAGAGTTCACACGCACTGAGTTAGGCACTGGCGTTCAGGCCATGATCAGGCAAATCCGAACGGCTTCTGCCAATCCCTGGCTCTTTGATCCACTGCAGGCCAGCATGAGCTGCCGCTGGCTCCTGTGAATTGCTACCCCTTCTTATATGTGAGGCAAGTCACAGAACAAAGCACAGGATACCATGGGATCAGGTTTGGACCAGTTCCCCTCCTGAATAAAAACAGAAACACATCATGATAACAAAAATCTAAATTCATTACAAGTTTACTCCAGTCTTTCCTCATGTAGCAAAGTCTCTACAACCCACTGTGGTCAAAGAAAGTTTTTTCATTTCTAACAGACTGGCTGCAGCTTTGTCTTTGGCATTAGAGTGATTTTGAAAGATTGTAAAATAACCAACTTCTTAGAGAACAGCCAATGCATCTACCTATGAATTTATGACAAAAATTTAATTTGCTGTGCAGCATATGTAATTGATTGCTACTGTAATGTACCTGTCTTAGGTATTACTTCTTGTTGGTGATTCTTCTTCTTTTTTATCTTGGATGAATAAATGCAACAGTTCACTGAAGATGTTCACCTTAATATCATTCCTTTCCAGACTCTGTTGAACCTGAAGATATGCCTTTGGAAAGCACTGAAATGACACAGGATCAGCTGCTGAACTATCAGTTGATGTTTCCCATAGGCCAGGACAAATCCATCCCCTGGAATGCCATCACAGCATATGAAAACATGAAAGCAAAGAGAATATCTGAACTCAAGAAATGGAAAGAGCAGGTGAGTTTTCTTTGCAAACCTTTCAGAGACCATTTCAATAGTTGCTATTGATTCAGAATACAGAATGAAAATGTGCATGAATTTCTAGCAGCAACACTGCAATTGTCAGTATTTTGGGTAGTCAGCAAACAGACTTTTGGAATGCTTTCATTAAATGCTTAAGGAAAAGGCAAAATGGCAGCAGCAATAAAAACAGGTGTGCATCAGATATATCCTATATGGACTCCATGCAGAGGTTGAGCCTTTCTCTGCATTTACTATGAGATTATAACACAGGCCCTTAATTTCCAGGAGCCTGTATTAAAATCTTGGACTCCTTTTGTGGTTTAGTTAAAAAAATAAAAGGCATTTGTCACTGGTCCAGTGCTCAGTGAAATCAAAGGGAGCCCTTACTCATAGTTTTTGATGAAACACCAGTGCAAACCAGAACGCGTTTCTGATCACAGGGAAACACTATTGAGTAGATGCATGTAAAAAGACAGAAAGCTCAGTAATTAAAGTAAGCTTTTTACCTTCGGCACTGCAAAATCGCAGTGGGTAATGGGAGTGTGGGGCCTTTGCAAGCGTGTCCGTGTTCCACTTGATGGCACCAGAGAATCACAGTTAGACCAGTCCCAGGCAGCCAGCACACACGCAGCACGAGCTGAATTAGAATTGGAAACCACACAAGACCAGTTTTGTAATGGTCGCAGACAAAATGGAAAAAAAACCCAAAACCCAAACCTACTAACCACCACTCCACCCCATGGGGGTGAAGCCTCATTCCATATCCAGAACGGGACTTAGCCACTATTTTAGTTAGAACTATTACACATAAATGCTGTTAGCTCCAGTTCTGATTCTTGGGCTTTTGCTTTTCTCAGCCAGAGCCACAGATAAACCTGTTGACTTGAATAAGAACACTTATGTGAGGGGCTGACACGGGGAGGTCTTGCAAAAGCAGAGGCTATGATTATTTTCACTCTAAAGAAAAAATATTTGTTCAGTCACTTCTCCTCCCCTTTAACTCATTTAAACATGTTGGGTACTATTAATGGGTGGCATTGTGACTTTGAAAAAGGGGGCAAGCAAATTGTGAAAATAGTGAATATTGCAAACAGCTCTTCATCCCCAGTTCCAGGGACTTTAGGTTTGGGTCTCAGAGCCGCAGGGGTGCTCTTTATTCTGCTTTGGCGACAGCTCTGTCCTGTACAAAAGATAACAAACATTCAGATGTTTGTTCTTGCACAGTCTATATATGTCTTGCACCTATTCTCCATACATCAACAGAGCACAGGGCCATGGCAACCCAGAAAACGTGGCTAGTCTCACGTACGCCAGCCTCCTAACATGCACCTCCCCATAATAGGAGAGATTGTACCCTCTGAGCAGTAATGTGTTTACTTAGTACAGGTTAAATTTCCTTGTGTGGCAATTTAAGAACTTAAATCCTCATGTTTCTGAGGACAGAAAATACCTCAAAGAATAAAAACAAAGGCCTAAATGCAACACCAGAGTTTTCTGGCTGTGCTCCTACTGAAACAAGTAAAAACTACATGCAAAGCAGCCTGGTTCAGATTATATGACTAATAAGTATTTTCAGCTTTTTTGCTAGCTTTATACTGATCATTTTTTGTTTAGCTGATTTCTTCGTGATTTTGGTATTGACAACCTTTGCATTCCCACAGGGACCTTGTCAGAAGGAGCTCTACAGAGCCCTGTATAAATTGGCAAAGGCTCAGCAGAGAAGCGGAGGGGAGATTCACAAATTCTACTTGCCCAACTGCAACAAGAATGGATTTTACCACAGCAAACAGGTACGTGCTTTTTCCCCTGTCTGCTCACAGCAGCGCAGCAACTAGCCTGACACAGCCAACCCTTTCATAGTCCTGTGCTCCCAAACTCACAAGTTTGCAGCTGCTGGAAAAGCAGGTTGTGAAAATAGGGATACTTAGTAGTGGGAGCAGATGGTTCGTCCTTCTCTTAAAAGTGAGCTGCATGCTGTGGGATGACAGCAATAGAGGCAGGAGTCTTTTCCATTCACAGAACAGGTGCACGCAAGGCCTTCTCCAAAATCTTTTAACCCCGTCTGCTCTCAGGCTAACTCAAGCTCCATGTACCTGATTTGTTAGCATATTCCCAGCTGACATTAATTGATAATATCTACCATACTGCCTGCAGTCCACTGAATATATAATAATCGCTACGAAGAAAGGAGACTCTCAGCTCCCAGGCAGTGAAAAATTCACTCAGGCAGTGAAAAAACTCTCTGCAGCAAAACTAGCCTTCGGATAGTAGAACAAAAATACTGATTTGTGCTGCATATGGATTATGTTATATGTTCATTTCCATTATAGCCTCAAAAAAAGACCATTGCAAGGTGAGCATAATCTGCAAGCGTAACTAAAGCCCCAAACCTCAAGCCACACCCTTGCAACCACAGGTCATGCACACAAATTTAGTAGGTCTGCATAGATCTGTGTCGGCAAGACTCCTTGTTTTAGGGCATGGCACCACTGGGTGACTCACAAACATTGTGACCTGGGATCTAATCAGACACAGATAGAAATCTAATGCCCTCCCCAAGAAAAAAAAAAAACCACACCCCTATTTGCCTCCTTGTGTGAAGAGCCACATTATCCAGTTATTGCTCTAACCCTGCCAGCTCGTATATTCTACCTTCTTTTGGTTTCTCATGCTAGAAGAGATTGCTGGTTTATACTGCTCTTTACCAAGGAGTGGGCAAACTGTTTCAAATCTGAAGTTGCTGTTGTGGTAGCTGAGCTTGGGTTGTGTCTCCCTAACCAAGTGTGTTGGTCAGAGGCTCTGTCAGAGCAGCGACTAGCACATTCAGAAGAAGTCTGTACATGGCAGGTCTCCACCTTCTGATCCTAGTTCTGTCCAGCACCTCTACTCGCAGTATTTCACAGGTAATCTGCTTACAGTTACTTATTGTGGTTTATTTTTTTACTAATAATATTCTAGTGTGAAACTTCGCTGGATGGAGAGTCTGCTGGATGCTGGTGTGTCTATCCAAATAATGGAAGAAGAATTTCTGGATCTCCAGAAATGAAAGGAGACCCCGAATGCCAACAGTATCTCAATTCACAAGAATAAAACTGAACACATTCATTCACACCAAATTTTCTGTGGGGCCTAGGCTAGTCAGGAGCCATTTCAGTCAGAAGCCATTTCAGTAAGGTAGTTTTGTGCACCTAATTTTTAGCATATGAGTAATCCCATAAAGTAGCTTTTTTACTGCAGTGGAATTACTCAGATCCTCGAGTGACAGATACGAGCATCTGCAAGATCAAGTCCTACAACCTTGTATATTTTGTTTGTATATTATAGATACCTTCATATGTAAAGCTGTTGAATTATTTATTTCACAGTACATGTATTTTTGTCTGTGTGTGTTCTTACTAATTTATATCCTCAGACACTTCATAACTTTTTATGTATATACTTAATACTTTATATGTATATACTTAATATTATTGCCCTCAAAATATATGCATCTTATGTTGGAGGAATGTTGCTACTTAAAACTCTATTGGGAAAAATGGCTTGTATACTTGCATTTTTGTACTATGTATTTATAGATGTAAAATTGAATTTTAAAAAATAGCTTTCGGTAGAGAACATGCTTAGAAACTTATTTAAAACCTGTTTTGTTTATGTATCATGTTGCTTTTGCAACTCCGTTTCAGTGTCAAGCTGTTTCTTAAAAAAGAAAGTCTAAACCTTGATTATATACTGAAGCTCCTGATGGGACAGTATTTGTTTCTATTTTCCAAACATATGCACTGGATAAATAGCAAAACACAACAGGATATTCTATGCCACCTTTGACAGGTGTAAGTTGTTCACATGTTGACATTGTCCTGTTATTTAAGATGAGCTATTAAATAATGTCTTCTACACTGTCCTGGTTTCTTGCTTTCTGCATGTTCCCATTCCACAGTCTGGCCTCAAAAGGACAGCACGGTGGCAGGTGGAAACGTAGGGGAAAACACGCCTCTTGCAAATCTGCCTCCTGAACTTTCCTGGGTTGAGTTTCTTTCTTTTGCTCTCCCTGACCTGTTTCCCTTCTCTAGTCCTCCCCAGTCCCAGCTGTGCTCTGAGAGCCTTTGCCTTGGGCAAAGCAGCAGCTTCCAAGGGAAGTTATTAAAAGGTTTTCTGGATAGGAAAGCTGGATGACTTTCTCTGCTCAAAAGCCCAAGGCAGCAGTATTAGTGTGTTTAAAAGATAACGTCCAGACACTAGAAAGAGCCATTTCCTTCACAGAAAGTCAGAGGTTATAAAAGGGAGGCTGGGAAAAAGCATGGCCTTACTCTTTTTTGCTGAGTGGAGAAGAGGGTCCTCAGCATGGGATGCAGTCCCTCTCCCTCCCCCCCCCACATGTTCCTTCAACTTAGTAGCTGCAGAGAAAAAGAGAAACAAGTGATTTCCCTGCCAGCTTCAAGCTGGTTTTGTCCATGGAGAAACTGGTGTGGGAGTTAGCAAGTCCCAGAGGTAGAAACAGGCTGCACCAACCAACCCTGCCTGAGAAAACATCCTGAGAAGAGAGTAATAACATTTTCTAAGAGCCTGGCATGA
Source organism: Athene cunicularia (assembly GCF_003259725.1). Classification (NCBI taxonomy): domain Eukaryota; kingdom Metazoa; phylum Chordata; class Aves; order Strigiformes; family Strigidae; genus Athene; species Athene cunicularia. The sequence continues at coordinate 50,673,293 of NW_020799095.1, read as the reverse complement.
GGGAAACTCTGCATAAAATCCTCCTGCCATTTGTTGGCACAAGCTTTGGGTTTCAAATGGGAGCGGGAGGCAGCTTGTAGAAACTGCAAAGCCAAAACATGGAGATCTCTGCTCTCTATTACCACGGTTCTGTGGCATCACGTGTTGTGCTTGCTGAATGTGTTGGCTCTATTTGCCTCTTAATGTCAGCTGATCTGACCGGGGTCTAATAAAGTGCTCTGGATTTAAAAGTGCTCCCTTTATACTGCTGAGCTTCTTTGTAAAGTGTTTCGGGATCTTCTCAAGGAAAGCACTGCAAAAGCAGTTGATGGCATTGCTATTACAAATAATTAATATTTAACCTCCCTGTAATGATCTACAGTGAGACCTGGTGAAAACTGTGTTAGAACACTGCATTCTCTGTGTCAAAATGCTTGGCAATCACTGTATCAAAATAATGACGAAGCAGCAAATTTGGGCAGAACCTTAGAGTCCTTGCATGGACTCCGCCCAGCACTGAACAACTGTCATGTGGCACTGCCAAGGGAAAATGGTGAAGAAAGGAGGGGATATCTTATACTCACAGCTACAGCACATGCTTAAGAGCACTCTGGCTGCTCTCACCCCATTGACCTTGTGTAAAGGTTGATCTCAAAAGAGCAGAAGATGGTTCTTTTTGTTGGTATCATTATATATATAGTGGAAATGTTCATCATGTTAGTAATAATTAATAGAACAGCTTATTTGCAGAAGAGCAGTCTAGTGGACAGCTACTTCCAGTGCTTTGCAGGGTGGCAGGTTTCCATCCTAGCTGCAAGATATTGGAGTTTTTTAAGAGGGACAGGGTTTTAGGGGAACTCTTTTATTTAAACATTAGGTACCAGGAGCAGAAGTTACTTCATAAAGCATTCAGGCATGACAGGACAATTTCTTAGAGGGGTTTAGCTCTTTACCTCCCACTGAAAGCAACAGGGCATGGGTGCCTCCTTATCTTCAATCTGGCCTCATGTGACATCTTGCCAGGACACACTAGGACAGACTTCTGCTGAGCTGCTCTGGGATGGTCTGTCTGATTTGAGCCAGACTCTTCCTTATACTGGGATTAGGACTAATGCAAGGAAGCAAAGAAGGGAAATTTTATCTCTCCTGTCACGGCTGCCAGGAGCTTGGACCACGTTTAAGCCATAGATGCCAGGCATGGTGCTTTGTCCTGATTTTTATGATTGGCCTTAGTAACAGTGTGAAAAATCAAAGGTCTGTAGTTTTCCTTTGTTTTGGTTGTGGTTTTCTGTTTGTGGGGCTTTTTGGTTTTGCCTTTTTTTTTTTTTGGCATGAGTCAGCTGGCAATCCTGGCTTCATTATGTGCCTGCTGCAGTGATTCCACCTGTGCTGGCAAGACAAGCCTGGTGGGAATGAATGGGGAGACAGGGAAGGTGCCACAGGATGATCTTAACTGCTCAAGTTCACCTGGTGTGTGGCTGGATGTGTAAAGGGGATGTACTGTTCCTTCACACCCTCTTGCACTCCTCCTACCTACCTAAAAAAAAAATAAATTAAAAAAAAATGGTGAGAAGGTCTTAGGTAAGAATCTGTAATGTTTGGTTCACCTTGTCTGAGAACCCTACCTACCCAGTTTGTGCTTCTTCCTGCCTAAACCCTGACAGGTTTGCTGCAGCAGGGTTTTTTCCAGCCATGCCTCCTCCTGCCCCTGGCCTACTGCCAGCTGCAAAATGCTCATAGCACAGAAATGAGGTCACTGCCCTCTGCACTTTTATTTTCTACCCTCCTTTTCCCCTAGAGCTGTCCAAGACAACCTGCATTCACCTGGTGTTGGGCTCTGCTCATACTGAGTCAATTCTGCTCATCACTTTGGGATAGAGCAGAGACACATTCGTGTCAACTAGTGCTGGCAGGAGGCAAGGGGAGAGAAAGGAGAGAAAGAAAATGGGGTGGAAGGCAGCCAACACTAATACTGAAAGCTCATCAGCATCTCTGTCACTGCTCTACCATAAGAATACATGCTCTGCAAAGGCAAAATTTAGGCAGAGAACAGCCTTCTACAGACCCAACCCAAAACACGATCAGATATGGAGTGTGTGAAGATTTAGCCTTTTCCTTTCCAAAACCAATGTATTCCTTTGACCTTGCACTTGCTAATGAGTGTCACAAAATAAAAAGCAAACAGTAAGCGCATCTTATATAGCTTGCTTTCCTCAAGGGGGAGAAAAGTGGGATGGAAAAGAATGGCACATGGCAGAGGCTTGCTACAAGATTTACTGCATTCCTTGAAAGTGCTCAGCTCCCATAGTGTCAGACACTACATGGGAGTCCCAACAAAATACTAAAACAGAACGTTTTTTTCCTGTAAAGTCAGAACCGAAGATGTTTGTGCTTTACTAGCAGTCTAGCAGCACTGACTCTGCAGAATTCGAAACGTTATTTTTCTACCCACATCACTGCCTTGCTATTGCACAATACCAATGTCTAATCCTTGTCCAACCCATAATAATAATAATAATAATAATAATAATGATAATAATAATCTGTAAAAAAAAAAAAAGATCCAAGTGACTCATTCCAAGCTAGACTCTCAGCCCATGCTGCACATTGAATGGACAAGTCCTATCTCTGTCTTTAGACAACACCTTTGAAGTGGGTCTACTTTTCCTTGGCTATCATTTTACTGATAAACCACTAGCCTAAACAGCCTCCCCAGGCTGCACTGACGACAGGCTTTCTGTTTGCCAAGCCATTTTGTATTTACAGACCAATTATTTTATGCACTTGTTGTACATTGCATTAAGAATCTGACAGGGATTCAAACCGCACAGGAAGGTGGGGTATGAGCATCTAATTGAACACACCTAATTGTGTTCAGTAAATTTGCCTTCCTTAAGACTTGGGTATATAGTGAGTAACAGTAGCAGTTGGGGCAAGTGGAAGGCTTTTTTTACTGACATGTCACCCTGTATTACTTAGTCACAGTTAGGTCAAGGCAGAAGGGGACAACGAAGGAGAGGATCTGCTGGGAGCACAGATGGTTAGTTCTGTATTACCAGAAAGTACCAAAACCAACAGCAGTCAAGCAGGAGCCCAGACATACCAGTGCTTGCACTCTGAGTAATGAAAAGAGCTCTGATGATAGCTCTGTCAACAAACAAGGGCTTTCTTTTATTTTCCCTCCTTTCCTCCTCCCTTGACCTACCTCCTTCCCCAGGGTGCAAAGTTCATCTGCAAGTAAGCTACTGTGAGGGCCCAGGGAGAGGGTGCTCATGGATGTTGAAATAAGGTCAAATGAACAAGTCCAAACTTATCCGTATCTTGGATATTTCATTTTGCAAAAGTTTCTGCTCTCTTTTTCAGACTCTATGTTGGATTATCACCTCTGAGTGGCACTATGGGCAGCCCAGCAGGGATGCAGGGGAGGTCAGGGCTGCACACATGCTTGGCTCTTTGCTGCTTCCTTACAAACCACATTTTTCAGCGGGTCATTACCGGCCAGCGGGCACACCTATATCCCTGCTGCAGTTCTGCTGTGCAGAGCAAAGCTCAGGCAGTCTTCCTCCTTCTTTCAGTCTCCTCCAACTGCTGTTAAACTAACAAAGAGGAGCCCATTTGTGCCTACACTGAGGTTTTAAATTTCATAATTATGCCAGTGGGGACATGTGATTTTTTTTCCCTCTCACTGATGGTTCTTTGTAGTTCAACAGGCTGATGTGTAGATGCTGAGGTTCCTTGGAAAAGCATCTTAACGTGGGATGTCTCTGGAGGCCTAGAGCAAATGCTGGCTATCTTCTTTCCTATTTTCTCTTTGCCTGCAGCTTCTGTTTATTGTTGCTTTGGCAGCTGAGCCCTCACCATTTAGCCCCAGCAAAGGAACAGAAAAAGAAAAGCAGCAACATGTCAGTGGCAGCAGGGTGACAGCAGCTGTGGAAATGTATGGTAAGATCTGAGGGCTGAAGGTTGCATGTGGCACGCCTCTGATAATGCAATAATCAACTTTTTTAAGCTCAGTCAGTTAGGTCTTTTTTATTGGGTGCAAGTTCTGTGATGCATAGCAGACATAGGAAACAAGCCTTCACCTTGAATATTCTCTGTGTGGCATAAGCAGGCAAAAATAGTCTCTGCTCTCCAGTTGGAGGGAGTGAGGGAAATGTACATGCAGCCTGGCTCTCATAAGCAAGTCCCTTCATTACCCCACTTTTGGAAGGTCTTACCACACGTGGCTGTGGGAAGGTGTCCTTCCCAATGACATTTTCTTTAGCTTCACAGATTTTTCTGGAGGAAATCTCAGCTGCTGTCTGCAGTAATAACTTTGCTGCCTTTCTTTCCTTCCCCACTCATGGAGAGAGCAGTGGGGTGAAATTAGCCATGACAGAAAGGCTCTTAAGGAATTTGGATAGGTCAGCAGAAGTGGAAAGCCAGGGTACATACTGCAGCAGGACATGCATTCTGCAAGGATAAACTGAGATTTGCAGCATTACCCTTTGCTTCTGCTAATACCTGGTCTCCAGTCTTTTTCAGCTGCAACTTTCAGCCTTGAAGTAATTTGCATTTTTTAACATATGTACAAGGAAAAATCTAAATCAAAATCAAAGGTTTTTACAATGGGATTTTCTCTATGGTGGTTTATATGCTTCTACAACTGCAAAATCTGAAGTGGAAGAAATAATACATAAAGTGAAGAGTTTTAAAACTAAAACTTCTGGGGAACAACAAATTTGCACTACTTGCCATTTTAAGAGGAAATTTCCTTTTTAGCACAACAAGATGTAGTGTCTTCTCAGTCAGTGCATTGTGTAATGTAGACAATCCCATGCACTGGAACTCTAGACACCAAGCTACCACATCCTGACAGGTTCATAGGATCACATGATGGCTGAGGTTGGAAAGGACCTCTGGAGGTCACCTGGTCCAACCCCCTTTCTCAAGCAGGGCCACTTAGAGCCAGTTGCCCAAAACCAAGTCCAGGAAGCTTTTTAATATCTGCAGCGTTGGAGACTCCAAGATTAAATACTTTTCAGATGGAAGAAAATACCCAGGTCCACCAAAATACTTCTAATGGCTTTAAACAGAATGAATTTTGCATACTTGCAGATGAAGGCATTACTGATACTGATCACAAAATGCTTGCCCTTGTAATACTCTGATACCTATATTGGATCTTAATTTTGGATGTCTCTGAAAAAAAAAAAAAAAAAAGGGAGTAGGGGAAGAAAAATGAGTCCTTTCTAATACAGGAAGCAAGCATATTCTTCTGATAGAAATTAATAGGTGTGAAGATTTCCTCAAGGTGCAGCAGGACCACATACAAAACAGTACCTATATAAACATTTATTTTTGAATATTAATATGCTTTGGCATCCAGGAAAATTGCTCAGCACTTTTCATACTTTAATTCCTATTGCTAATATGTAAAATCTCTGTGGAGCCATCCTTGCAATACACAGTTTTAGAGAGTGACTAGAGATACCAAAAAATGATTTCCCCAAAGGTTTGTAAAACCATTCCTTAAATTTAGGGCTCAGTTCAATAAAGAATTATGCTGTGTTAGGGTTTCTATGGAATTTAGTCATAAAAAGTTCAGACTCCACTAAAAACTAATTAATTCTGTGGGTTTGGTATTCATTGAAGACTCCCTCCTCTGTGCACCAATAGCTAACATTATGCCCTGAAGGGTGTGCATGGCAAAAAGGTGGAAAAGGATATTCTGAGCTCAAAAGACTATAGCACAGTAGGGTCCATTAAAAAAGGGAACTTTCTCAAATAGTCTGAAAGATAATAGAGCTGCCTGCAGGCAGCTTTAACTTGCATTCTGGTCAATTATATGCAACTATTTATTACACTGGTTAAAATAAATACCACATCAATCTGGGCTACATATGGTACCCATGTAGCATCTAGAGATGAAATGCTCAAGAAGAATTTAGCAACTTTTGCAGTACGCACATTAAGCTTTTGTAGTGTCTTCTGATGCAAGTATTTGACATGTATATAATGTTAGTGGCTACAAGGATTTTTCTGAGACTCCATAATGTTCACCCAGAACACCTGGGATTCTTGAAAAAGCTTGTTAAAAATAAGAAAAAAGCTGACAAATGTTCACTTAAAAAAAAATAAACCACCTGAGCTGAAGGCAGTGAAGCACCAGAACAGGAGGTATTTTTCCAATGCATTGACCAAAACCAAAGTCCTCCACTCATTGCAGCTCTTAGCAGGAAGCATTTCTAACCTGTGCGTGGAGGGAGATTTTCCCCTGAACTGATACTGACCCATGCATTTGCTTCATGCTGCCCACATTCTGCTGTTTGGATATTTGTTTGAATTGCAGACTGGCTCACACAGCCATGAGAAAGAAATCTTTGAATGACAAGTAACTTATCTATTGAATTGAACCCTTGTCTCATAGAAATAGGAATGTTAAAAAAAAAAACCAAAAACACAACCAACCAACCGAACACCACAGAAAGAAAAAGCCACCGATTCTTTTTTTTTTTTTTTTTTTTTTGGGGGGGGGGGAATAATGCTATTTTGTATATCATACCAAGAGTGCCAGCTGCCAGGAACACCAGATAGACAACAGGAACTATCCAATACTAGTGCAAGCAACTGTGCTCATCAAAATATCTGTAAGACAACTTCTGAAAACACGGAAGCTTTAAATTACAGGTGAGAATATTTTTTTTCCCCTATTTATAGACAGGTTTTGTTTTAAAGACATATCTTGGAAGCAAAGTAACCAAACTGACTTGCATAACCATGCAAGTATTTTTTTTTTCCTTAGAATTTTATGTTTTCTGTTACTTACCAAAACCCATTAGTACCACTAAAGGAGCTGAATGCAATTTCTTAAGTAATTCATGTGGAAGATTGCTTGCTTGAATCCATTTGAGTTCCTTGAGATACAGGGTTTTTTTTTAAATAAAGATGGTGCTCTGCTCACATTAGAAATTTTAGTATCACCTAAGGACTTAGCCAGATTCTTCAACATTTATTTCTTTTTAATGGTGGAGCAAAACAAAAAAGCTTAAAAACTTGAGAGAATACACCAATGAGAAATACTGCCAAAGGTTGTTAAAACGTTTCTTGCACACTGCCAAAATGCCACTTGCAAGGCAGCCATCTACCTTTTTTGGTGAGATGCTTTTTTTTAGAAGACTGACGAGATAGCGATTAAAAAAAGGTGATGATATAACTCACTTCCATGAATCGAACCCTTATTCTCAAATCTATGGTTATGTGTCCAAATACTGTTGTGTATATAACTTTCTTCCCTCTGTGAAATTATTTGAAAGGAACTGGTTTACAACTTTTTTTTAAAAAAAGGCCCAGCATTTTATTTTTTTTTTGCCAACAAATCTTTGCAGGCATACATTTGCATTAGCAGTAAAAATATTGCAATGAATTTTCACCTCACAAAGCTTTCTGTAACCATCTGTCAGGAAACCTGCATTAGCCTGGAGTAAGCATCACTTCATGTATACTTTTATCCTTACTCTAAGGTTAAAAAAAATCAGTTTTAACGATGATGTGATCTAATTTCATTAGATATAATAGAAATTAGGAGGATGTGAAGAATGCACAGGGTAAGGCTTTAAATTAGGGTGATTGACTTTCTCGATCCTGGCAGGCTGCATACCCAAACCTTTCCATGTCAGAGTTTCAAGGCATTTGCCATTGCTGGCAGGAACAAGGGTAGTTGTAATTCATGGGCCAGGAGAGAAATGGGCTCCTTGGCCCCACAGTCTCCCCTCCAACAGCACAACCCCTGGCCTCACAGGCTGGAAACCCACTGCCCTCAGTTCCCAACCCAACAGGAAATAACAGTGTTGATGTTTTTTTTCTACAGTGACATCAAACATTTATAGTGACACATATAAGAATATATTATATATTTATATAAATATATAAAATATTTATATAAAATATATAAATAAATACATATACAAAATATGGCATTACTTTCCAGAGATGTTACATTTCACAGGCCACCTTTCCTTATCCAGATTTCATTGTCATACAGAATTTGTCATGAAGTTCAGTAAACAATCAGCCTCAATGAAAAAAATATTGCCAAAGTCTTCCTTAATGTGAAAGCATCACATACCAGAACAAAACCAAATCACTTCTCTTCCGATTAAAAGGACATATAACATCATGGCAGACAATTGGTTTAAATATTTAAACCCAATGGTTCTTATTCTATGCTTAGATGCAGGCAAATAATTTCTACCAAAGTCAAAGCAAACAACAATTGTGTGTAGCGTAAATGAAGCACGTGGGTCTCAACACCCAGGTCCACAATCCCCCCATCTTGTCAGCATTGTTATAAACAGGAGTTCCTCATACAGAATATGTGCTTTTGTAGAATTTACCAAGACAACACAGAATAGATACAGCTTTTCAAAATAAATAAGCAAATAGAAAGGGTGGTACTGTGATGGCAATTTTTTGTCCACAAATATTCATTCTACATTAGTGTGAGGAGGAAATGGAGGAAATGTAAGCCCTGTTGCACAAACTGAAGCAAAGGACAGACAGAAGAATGCTTCACCAAGAGCTTCAGTGCAACTATTATCCTTTCCAGTGGCATAATTCAGTAATGGGTACATTAGAAATACCAATAAAATTTAAAAAAATATTAAAAAAAAAAAAATATTATCTTGGTACTTGTAGTTACTTCAAACAAGAACTTAATATCTTCTGGAAACACTTCCTTTGCTCCACAAATTCATTTCTATTATCTAGAATAGGTCAGTGTGTATGCATATGGATCTATACATATTTGTAAATCATTCCATACCCTTACTTTCTCTTTGCATACAGAAGTATACACTAGAATTATTGTGTAGTATTTGGTATTCACATGTTACATTTAAATAAAGTTTATTAAAAAAAATTATATTAAATACAGACTAACAGAATATTCATAATATATTTTACAGAAAAAAATACCAATGTCTTTATTTTAGAAATACGTTTCTTTAAAAAGTTCTTTGAGATTTTTATAAAACTTTTTACCCGTGAAGATAAGTTTCCCATCAGACCTGTAAAAAAATGATTAACCTTTAAATCCTTGTGGGTTTGTTTTTTTTCTTTAATACTCTTAGAAGTTTACAATCTATAAATTCTTTAAAATAAAAAAACAATATCTTTCAGGATCAAATTGGTCACAGGCTGTTCTTTAAAAAGTCAGTGGAGACTCCCTGAATCCATTCTGAAGTGCCTTTTGTTTTTCTCTCTCTCTGGGTATCAATAGTGCAGGTTTACGTGGGAATTCAGAGCTCCCTGCAAGTCTTGTAGGCAGCCCAACGTGTGTTGGTGGCGGGGCGCAGCTGCTGCAGCAGTGTCCGCGGAAGCTGCGACTCCCCATCCGCCGTGGGAGGCAGAGCTCGGTACTCCACGCGCAATGCAGTCCACAGTGTTTGCCCAGCCCCTCCATGGTTTCTGTGAGGTCCAGTGGCCACGCACAGATGCCAGAAGAGCTGGCACCCAGCCCTCATTTGCTTTCCAAATTATAGCAGTGGACATCTCCTTTTCCCTTCCCATCATACCCAGGAAGCGGCTGTCCATATTTATCCACACACCAGCAGTAACCTCTCTTTCGGCCTTTGGATGGACGACACTATAACAGAATAAAAGATCCAGTTAGCATTATTTTTGTTTTCTTCACTCTTAGTGTTATGTAGCAGGGATTCCTGCTTATTTGAAAGCTGCATTTCCATATCCTGGCTGTATCTGACAGCATCAAACAGAATATTTATTACCACTATGAAGTACAGCAATAAAACATTACCTGATCTGCCCATCAACCCCTTTGGGTCTAATTACTCCATAATAAAGCTGCTCTGAGAACTACCAGAAAACAGCCCTATGAACTACTCCCTATTATGTTAGGCAGCACAGCTGCGCCCTCTGAATACCAGGACTACTTACAAGAGTGCAGGCTGACAACTGGGACCCATCTTTGGAAAAGAAAGTAAACGCATTTGCTCTACGCTAAAGCACAGGTCTGGTGAAGACAGCCATTGCAGCCATAAACACCCTTGGCTTGTATCTGTTTGCTGGAAGAATTTCAATACTGTAGTTAACATTTATTAACAGATACATAATCTTTCTGTAATGGTGCTATCACTTCAACAACTGCTAGGTGTACGAACTTTACCTGTGTATTTTCCTATAAATAAGGTTGATTATATAGTATAGACTATAGGCTATAGTCTATAACCTACGCCAGCTTTAGAAGTGGCCTGGTGGAATTTGCTAGCAATCCTGACCAACCTGAATCTACCACAGCCAACGACACTGAACTTCTACAGAAATAGCAGTACAGTAAAAATTAATTATAAAGTCTAGCATGTACTAAGTAACCCAGGAACCCAAGGAACCAAGAATGGCAAAAAATAGACAAAAGGAGATTACATGCTGCAGGTTTAATTCATTATGCAACCTTGGACACAGTTATATACTGTGAGCCTTTGGGGCCCTGCAAGGTTTTCACCCACTTGAAAGACACAAGTCTCCAGGACACAGATTATCTCACTGGGCGGGCCATGGTTAACCTCATTGCCAAGACACAGCCTCCATGTCAGCCAGTTCTGAGATTTGGGACACAGGATTTGCTACATGTGCTAACAGAGGTGGCTGTTTAGTCAGGACAGATTTACAAAGGAGGTGGTGACACAAATATACCTCACTTTTCAAAGACTGAGGCTTTATCTGTTGCATCACCAACATGAAGGAAGATAGGCTTGACTGAAGCCACTTATGGCCCTCAACACTGTAAAGGCTCTCATACAAGCAGAGAAAACGCCACCTCTGAGATCATACTCACAGCAGTTCCAGTATTTCAGCAGTTCAGGCTGGTACAAGTCAGGTAAACTTTGCCACTACGGCTCAAATGCTTCTTCTCCAGAGTCTAACAGGCATGTCCCCATCTCCCATGTTGGTAAGGCAGCAGCTCACAAAGCTAAGTGTCCTTTCCATGTGCAAGTACAGAAGGAAACATCAAGCAAGTGTTGGGCTTCACCTGACCCTTTCTACACCTAGTTTAGCACCTCAGGCGAAAGGGTGGTTATTTTGAACAGAGCTGTGAATATGGGTCACTCCTGGGACAGTATGCACCAGTGCACTGGCCCCTGAGCCAACTAGTTTGTGTCAGCATGAAGTAGGGTAGACAGTCTTCACTAGGAACTTGTGAAAAAGAGATGGGAGCAGATCACGCATTAGACACAAATTTCTGAACAAGCTTCCATCTTGTTTATTTTATTTTAGAGTAAATGAAGTAATGTTAATCACTGTAACTGCAAATTAATCTACCCTTGTGATGCATTTTAGAGTAACAATCCCAATGCAGAAATAATACAATGCCTTCTCTCCCCTGAATTTGCAGTCCTGCATTAGCCTGATACTAATTGACAGCAGCAGGGTGACAAGATCAAACTTAAACTACGTATCAGCTTATTTTAGGGGAGGGTGAAGAAGTTCAAACCTACTGAGAGCACAGCTGCATTAGTAATTTGCTAAACTACGTGGTTAGCTGCATTTGAGTTCTACCCGTTCGGCTGGTCTTCTCTCCTAGATCTTTAAACTTAAAGTTCTACAACTTATATTTATTGTCTCAGAAGCCTGACCAGGGCTTGCAGGTATTCTCCAGGATTTCTGTGAATTGCTGCTCAAAGTCCAGTGACATCAATGGGAAATTTTCCTTCATTTTGGTTGCAACTCTAGCGTAAATGGTATTGATGACTTAGTGACTTAAATTCTTCATGCTCAAAACTGAGGACTTCAAAACCAGCAGCCTTTCCACAGTTTAAATTTTACAGAAAAGGAAACTGAGGCAGCAGTTCTTGAGTTGTTTTTTCCCAAGACAGCAGGCACATATGGAGCCCAAATTAGAGCATAGGGCTTCTGGCTGCCAGCCTGATGCTCCAGCAATGAAACTACACTTCTGCTAGTAATAGCAACACAGCCTCCCCTTTTAGAAGTACTATATGAAGTAAGTTACACAACTCTTGCTGATTCATAAGCTTGCATCACTCTCAAACCAAATGATCAGTTAAAGTTATCTCATGTTGTTGAGAGGTTTTGCTTTTTACAGTTCCATAATCGATTTTTGGAATTAACTACAACGTGAAGTTAGTCTGCAGGAACACCTTCCCTACAAATAATAGGGTTTTTATTTCTTGTAGACAACCCATTTGGAAAACAGAACGCTTAGATCATTCTGCAGCTGAAATAACGCTCTGTGAGGAAGCAATTTACCTTTTCCAATCTGCTATTTTGTACTACTTGCTCAGCCATGCTATGAATAGTAAAGTACTTCTGATTCAAAAGTGATGCTTTTATCCTGAAGCAGCTAGCTTGCATTCCCTGCAGAAGTGGTGGATAGTTCATACGGAAAAAATACAACTATCTGCATCTTCTGAATTTTGTACTCCACATACATTTCAAGACTGCCCAGCTCTTCTGTATGACTTCCGAAGTCCAAAAAGCTGGAAAACTGCCCAAGCTGTGGAGCCAGTAATTACTTCTGATAGAAACCCCAGCTGCCAGCTTCCATGCCACCTGCCCCTCTCCCTTCCACAAAGAAGTGCCGCAGAGGCATTCGTGGGGCACAGCAAAGCATATGGTATCCCATTGAATTCCTGGTCATCCCAGAGGTCTCCGTGGAGCTACAACTGTGGTCTCCTGGAACAGACAGTAGACAGCACTGACATATACCGCGGGCCATTCTGGCTCCCGCAAAGCCCAGCTCTGTTTTCAGTGGAACGATGCCAACTCACATTTAGGTAAGTATCTGGCTCCAGTACACAAATATGGGGCAATTCTAGTAATTGCCCCATATAATAATTCTAATTTCATCAAAACCTTTTTTTCCACGCTTGAGGCAGAAACGTGCCTGTATTAACCTATTCCACGTAAATATACCTATATACCACAGTTGAACAGTACAGCCTTACGTGTGTGATTTATTAAGACAAAGAATTTTAAATTTTAATAGGTCTGATTTTAAAAAAGTTTATATATAAACACAAGGTGAGAAATATTTTTCATGTTATACCCTGACAGGCTAATTTATGTTCTTAAAATTGTTTCACACATGCAAATTAATCCCTATGTTTTTTTCCTGAAAAGTCAATTTCTAGATACCCACAAATGTCTTGAAAAATAACTGCTTTCAACTTGACTGGAAGAGCGGGTGACCAGGAAGGCAGAATACAGTAACATGTGAAGTGTCTCTTGAATTGAGTTTTAATGCTTTCCAAGGTGATCATAATTTATCAGATTCCTACCATCACACCCCTATCTACATTATCATCCTAGGCAGTGGTTTTGGCAGCTGTTTCCAGAAATAAAAATGACTAGCTCACACTCATTTTTTGATGGATTTACTGCCTATTTCCTAAAGCAGTGGCTGACTCGTTGTAAACCCAAATGGGAGAGATAAGATGGTGCACAAACAAAATCCGTCCTTACAGAGGTTTGGCCCTGAGGAAAATCTTGAAAGAAACTTCTGAATTCAAGAAATTTTGGAATTATATCAAGAAACACATTTGGAGGCAGGTCACTAACTAAACACTGGAATTAGATGGGATGTGCACACTACACAAAGAACCTGGCACATCTTGCACTTCCCCAAGTTTCTGAATGAGCTTCAAGGGCAGCACTGAATGGAAAATGCTGCCGTAGCTCAACCCAACACAACTAAGGCATATTTATCAAGAACGATCACAACCCCTGAACCAAAGAGAGCTGAGACACCATCCTTGCTGCAAAGTAACTAATAGATGTATCACTTTCACGATAACAGGACCTGGATTTTGGAAGCAATCTGTGTAGCACATAAAGAACAGATACATACCTTTCTCAAATTGCTTTTAGCAATACGATCCAGTGCGGTTCTTCTAGGAACACTCAAGCAGTTATTTACAATTCAAAGCATTGATCTATTGCAGTCATATGGTAACTGCAACATTTAGCTCTGTGGGTTATTACAGAGGCACTGCTTTTTTTAAACCAAAGGGCATTAGTATCTAGGACACCAGCCAACCAACGTGTGAGTAGGTATGAAGTTTCCCAAATGAATCTGTTGTCATGACCAACAGAAAATAAAAACACTGTCCCCACTTGGCAAGGTTCAGCACTATCAGATCAGGTCCTAAAACTGGAAATGAACTAGTCCCTCTGTAAAATGATACATAATGCACCTTGCTGGCAAGATCCTTCAGCAAAGATGCAGAGAAGGTGAAGTGCACTCACTGAAATGATTAAGACTCAATACTTACTTGCTTTTTCTTGTAGAACCCCTTCTTGTCACAATTTGGAATATGAAAGCCCCTGGGACTCAAGACATTCAGGATCTTTAGGTGGTTTAAAGTGTCTTCCATTTCTCTACGACAGGGACCCTGTAATGAGCGTGTTTTAGAAAACATAAGTGAAACTTCATTCCCAAAAGTGGTCTTTCATGCAAGAGTTAATACATCTTTAAAGGGCAAGAACCACAAACCCAAATAAATCCACTAAAACAAAGGGATGGCTGGATATGTCAAAAGGCAAGACTATTCACAGATAAAATTTTGACTTTCTGCTTTATTCAGGATAAACTGATTTCTAAAGACTGAAGGCCCTATGCTATGCTGAGGCACAGACTGGCATTTCCAGTTGAAATCCCAGCCACATATACCTACAGGAAGGCTTAACCAGTATGTAAATCAATCATATATAACATAACTTAGGTTTGGAAAAGCTGGCCTTGCATCAAGCAGGAAAAGAAGAAGGTAGGCAACTAGAAATACACCACTTGGTGGATTTTCCCTAATGCCATTTGAATTTTGTGATTCTGCTGGATTCAACAGCTTAAATTAAATGGATATAATTGAAAACAAGTAGTTTGGCATAATGCATAGGTATATATAAAAATACTGCAACTTTGGACAACAATTCCAAATTTCAACTGGACTAAATGGATGCAGCCACGCAAAGGAATGGTTGCACACAACAGTCTCATTAGAGAAGTACACCACTTTTTGCCTCACTTTCTCCATCGGCAAAAGGCGACAACAATGTAGTGAGGATCAGCTCTAGGACAATGAACCAAAAAGAACTTCCATAAGCACTTTTAAGAGCATGTCTCAAATGCCAACTAATTATTTCTCACTGCAGCCCTTCAGGGCAGGGAGTATGGTGTTAGGATCCCCACTCTGTAGTCAGAAAACCAGAAGCGGAGGAGTTCACGTTTTGCCAGAGGCCAAGGCGGCAGTCAGTGTCAGCCATGGGATTCAAGAGTCACAGCCTACAAACTCAACTCTGTGCTTAGCTATGCTCCCGTCCGGGCACATGACTGGCTTAGTCCATGAGCCCACTTCTTCAGCAGAGACCCGAAAAAATTCCTTTGCATGGCTGCATGGGTTTAAAACATTTAAGTTGCTGTATCAACACAAAGACTCATTTGATGCAATTTTTAATTAGTGAAGTAATGACACTTAATATTACCACTTGAAAGTATAATAGTTTGCTCATGTAAAGTGCCTTTCATGTGAGTGTCTGAAAGCATAAAGGCTCCACAGTTCTACTAGAGTTTAAAATTGATTTTTTTGGTTAGCGAATACCTTCCTTGCTGATTTCATATGTTTTCTTTCAGTATCAATCTCACAAGCTCTAAACATGCACTTTAAATTACTGCTCTTATTGGCAGTTCCTTAAAAACCAAAACTGCTCAAACATGCTGACTGCAAATCACACACATTCAAACATTTGGTCCCAAGCTAGGCCTACAAAGAGATCAACAGCTTTCTTTTAATTATTATTTTGAAGCAGGCTTCCAAAGTCAGAGAGATCAATATCAAAAGCTAACAAATACAAGGGCATTTGCTGACAAAGGCACCTGTGACCCTGATGGACTGATCTGATTCTTACAGACACCAGCAGCCTTGGTAAGTTGGTGCGCCTTTGCTCGCAGAGCCCAACTATCACATAAGTGAAGTGTTCATCCTAGCTAGTTAAGACCACAACCCTATTTCCTTAGAGCTATTCAAGTCCAGTTTTTCACTGTAGGCAGTTTACTTCACGTTTTTGAGAGGAGGAGATGCTGGAAGGCAGATACTGAAGTGTTTTTACGAGACCACCTGACATCTGTGACAAACTAAACACGCAGCTTCACCACCATTGCTGTATTAACTTGGAGGCCACACTTTCTTCAGACACAACTTTCCACCTCACACAGCTTTCAAAACTTCTCTTGCAGATGGAAAGCCATGTCCGGTTTCAACAAAAGTGCTCTGATTAAATGCCAAAGTATATCCAGGCATCTGGCACAAGGACAACCGCTGGGTTATCATCCAGGAAGCAGAATTATTCTCCCCTCAAGATTCACCACACTCCAGCTGCCCTGCAAATCCACTGGGCACAGTCAGTAGGAAGAATGGCAGCTCATGTGTCCAGGAGCCCTTGCATTTATGCAGCGGCACCAAGCAATGACTGCAAGTGGAGGTGCTGACCAGCACCTCATACAAACAATGACTGACAGGTCACCATCCTAACCCTGAACACAGCTCAAGTTTATCTCCCTTGATTTGCGCTGTGGAGTGTGAACACGGTGTCACTACGCTGAATGTGAAACATCCTTTTTCCATTATTGCAACCCAATAATGCTGTTTGCAAGCATATTTAATGACACTATTAAACCTGTCCCAAGTCCACTCACACAAACGAGTGACAATTATGGGGGGAACAAGAACTTTCCACCTCTCAAGTAGTAACTTAGTGAAAACTACACTTGGATCAATGTAAATGTCACTGTTAAGCCTCCATGTTTTCTGAATGTGATCTGCTCGGCCTGCTGATTGTCTGCATTTGCATATCCAATACTTTGACTGCTTAAAGAGCCAGAACATTCTAAATGGCTACAACAGTTACCACCCTTTAGTTATTTAGTTTATTCACCCTGTTGTACACACAATATGCATATGCATACACATGCACAGTCACATGCTGGGAAGTGCCTTTCCATTTACAAAAGTACTTACGTATTCAGTCTCTTGCTTGGATTCAGAAGAGAAATTCAGTGTATCTGTACTCTGCGAATCATATTCCACTTTATAGCGCTGCGTATTTTTGGCCTGCACTTTCCTGATGATGTCTATTTTGATGTGTGGTGGATGCGATTTGGAATCGGGCACCCTGTGAGGGTTTGGGATGGCCTGATTTTCGATGCTGCTGGCACTCCGGTCTTCTTCTTCTGAATCACTGGAGTTTCCTTCGAGAAGAACAAATACATCAAAAGAACAATGTTAATCAACTGCCAGCTGTGCCGGGAAGAGCGATCAGCCACTAGACTAGTCCACGTGCTTCGTTTTCCTTTACAAAACTGCGATACAGAGACAGACGAACAGCTTCGCGCTCCGCATGCACCAGCCCCTCTGCGGCCAGGCGATGCCTTTTGCGCTCGCTGCCGGCAGCCACGCAAGGGACCCGCCGCCCCGTTTCTCGCCCCGCGGCGGCCGCGGCCGTTCCTCCTGCCAGCGGGAGGGGGCAGCTCTGCGCCACCGCGGGAGCGGCCGCGGCCGCGGGAGCCCGCAGCAGCCCCACCGGCGCCGGGGGCGCGGAGCCTTCCCCTCCGCGGCCGCCGCTGACCCGCGGCTGATTTAATCAACTCCAGTCCGACGCGGCTGGCTCGGGTAACTTATGGGCTGCACTGTGACTCTTTGTCTTCCCCGGGAAGGTTTGTTTTTTTTGTTGTGTTTGGGTTTTTTTGGTTTTTTGGTTTTTGTTTTTTTAATAAGAGGAGTTAATACAATAAATTCTACCATGCTGTTTCATGGTTCTAGTTAGCTATTTTTAACACTTTTTCTTAATCTTATTCTACATTCAGAACAGGAAATGGAAAAAAATTAGCACGTTTTTATTCTTCTGCTATTAAACTCAGAACCATTTCTAGGGTGTACAAAATACACTTTAAAGGTAACGGACAAAAATGCTTCATCCTGTATCGGTGTCAAAGGAAAAACACCTGCTTTCACCATGAACTTCAAAAATATTTTATCTTTAAACTACCATCCACAAAAATACAGGAGAAACACATTTATCCAAAATACTTCATAAGCCCAGTGTTCCTATACCTTCTGAGGTATTTGTCTACACTGCATTTCCCCCGAGACTCCTGTAGTGTAACTGCAACTGGCTGCATTTCCTCCAGGGAATTTTTCAAGTTTGGATATTCCTATCAGCCAAGTAGCTAAGTACCACTAGTTGCTGCCTTGGCTGCTGACCACTTTTTTTTTTTTTTTTTTTTTTGATGTGCAAGGAACATCCTGGAAATCTGTATTAAAATTATACTTGATGACTCACTGAGAAACCACAAAAGCCAAGAAATTCAGTGCTAAACCTGAAAGCCCATGTTCCCGTAGCCCATCAACTCCAAATATTTCAGCATTGGCAGTCCAGTTGCACTGCCAATACACAGGAACAGGGGAGGAATGTGAGGAGGAGGGATCTGAGTTAACATCTTGGTACCGGTGGTTTTAGTGTAGCCACTGCTGGCAATGGACATAATTGATCAGAAAATCCAACTCCCAGTGCAAATGGATTAAGGAAGTTTAAGTCTTAAGTCTAAATTTCCTGGCTTTTGTGGGTTTAACTCAGACTCTCAGCGGTATTTGAACATATTTTTGGTGGTTTAATGTCCTGTTTTTAAACAGTGGTATTTTTTTTCCACATTCTCAATGAAGTCTGCAAGAAATGACACAATAAAATGTTATAAACCTGAATCTCCTAAATGTAAATACTATGCTAGTTTTTCTGCAATCAGTGTGCTTCATTAGTTTGCCTCCTCTACCAAAAATAAGTAGAAATATTCTTTATGTGCATTAAATAACTACCAGGCTGGTCATTTCATTTTAGATAGACCATCATGTTTCAATAGCACTTCTTACAGTTCGATTTGGAATGGTTGTAATGCTGCATTTTAAACTGTAAAGCATATTTGATTAACTCGTTTTCACAAAACTTGGTGCCATGTTAGCTTTACACTCTCCTAACAGAAACAAAGCCGCTATGACAGTTACTTGCTCTCTTTTACAAAGCAGTTTAGAAGGGTTGCACATGCATCCTACTAGATAACACATCCATGCCTAAATAACCACTGAACTGGAAAGTAAATCAGTGGCCTACTACAGTTGCTGTAAGAAGCTGCTGTAATGTACACCACTCCGTACTGATTTATAGCACTCTCTCTAAACTAGGAGGGACCGAATGTGTAGCACGCGACACTGGACCTAAGATGTGTGTAAGGGAGATGATGTGTACTGGGGAGTGTTGGGTTTAGAGCTGAAACTGGAGCGGTCCCCACGAGGAGGTGAGCACTGTCACACAGGTTCAGAGCGCTTCTTCCTTCCTGCACCCCAGGTTTACAACCTTCACTTCTCAAAACATGAACTGTAAGGGTCCTACTTTGCACTTTTTAAGGACTCAAAGCTCCCACTTATTTCAAAGTTGGAGTTCTCCCTCAGCCAAGAATGCAGAAACAGGAACTCGGCATCTTGACCATTTAGGCTGAAAATGGAAAGATTTTCAGCCAAGTGCAGCTCTGTCTTCCCCTTTCTCCTTCTCTAACAGTCACTGATGAAAGCACAACCCCTCCATTAGAGGACACCAACTCTCAAGTATGGAGGAGAGGCAGCTCGTTTCTTATTCATGTTAAGGATGAACATGCAGAGCCAAGTTCATGTGATGAGGGAAGCTCCTCCATGTTCCAATGAGATTTAAAACTCCAGTGAGCACCTCTGAACTCTCATTCAAATTGTCACAGCTTGGGAGCAGCACATAAATCATTATAATAAGGCATCTCCTACTCTCATAGCAGCCAGTTAACTGGAGCACTGGTGCCTGGTGCCACTTCCTCAGCTAAGGAGAGGCCAGCCAAAAAGTCCCTGCAACCTAGCAGAAAAACTCCTGGCTTTTTAAAAATGCAAACAGTGGAAAGCCTTTTGACACACTTTTCTATTAAATAAATGTTAACATACTTGCTGTTGGTTAGCAAACAGTTTAATGAAATGTTTGCACAGAGGGACTGTGTCTTCTTGATCTGAATCCCAAGTTTCCCTGTCTTAAGTTTCCAAATGTGCATGCTAACAGAACTTGTTCCAACCGTCCCTTCCTCTTCAAACAAAACAAAACCCGCTCTGTGAACGTCTCATTTACAAGACATGTAAGAGGTACAGGAAAGCTTCGTTTGACCAAAGATTTATTTGCAGTGCAGGCAAAAAACCAACGTCCTCTTAAACACTGCTGTGCTAACTCTTTGTTCTGAATAACCACCTTCCCAGGCCAGGGGAATTATTTAACCCCTTTTTTTTTTTTTTTTCCCCCTGTGTTTAGCATTCCCCAGACTTAGTCACGCTGCAGCACAGGAGTTAGCTCACGCTCTCCAGCTTTCTTATACCCTCTTTCCAGGAACACTGGGGACAAATCGCGAGGATTTCGCCCTCTCTCCGTGCAGGCTCTGCAGCCTGGCAGCCCCACGCACCCGCAGAAGCAACATGCACACACACACCCCGCCAACCCCCCGTTTTTTAAGAAAAGAGCAACTCTGCCTCTTTTGCGAGGAGCTACTTCTCAGCACGGGGGTCGAAGAGAGACACGCATAAATAAGGCGTAACAGGTAAATTTTCCCCTCCTCCGGCAATAAACGACCGCAGCCTCGGCTCCGCGGCCGCCCGCGGACCCCCCGCGGCCCG
>NW_020799095.1:50637604-50652529 GCF_003259725.1 Athene cunicularia | reverse complement strand
CGGTGCGCTGCCGCCGCACAGATGCCGCTCGCCGGCGCTGGCCTCGGTCCGTGCCGTGCCCCAGCCCCACGCGTGTGCCTCCCTCAGCTTTTGGAAGTGTTTTCAGGATTCTTAGAGCGCTTTCCCTCCGCCCGTAAGAAAACGGTTTGCATTGCAACGTCCTCGCAAATCTTGGGGGACACACCCCCCAAACCAAACAACGAAACACACCAAAACTCTCCCAACTGTGAAATGCTACGTCGATTTTGCACAGTGGATGTGTTTGCATTCTGTTTGTAGCCACTGCAAATTCCGTCCCCGTGCTGCTTGGCTTACTCTGCTCCCCCTGCTAACTTGGCTTAGCTTTGATGGAGAAAATCTGAATTGGCAATACCAAAATTTGCGACCATCCTTTCTGAAGCTCTCCTGAGAGCGGATGCAGGAGGGGATGGTGAGGTGTGTACGTAGACGTATATATGGTGTCTCAGCCATAGGAGCCTGCTTCTCATGCAAAATAAAACCAATAATACTCGGAGATACAGGTGTATACAAATACATTCTGCCGCGGGAATGATAAGAGCCGGACTACCGCTCTGTTTTCAACCCCTCCATCATTAACACTGTTACATCTCCTTCCAGTAATTCATCAGCTGTTCATGTGTCTGAAGACAAGTGGAAGAGTGGAGTATATTCTTCAAGGTACTGGTCGTGATATTGCAAATCTCGACAACTGCACTTTTTACAAATCAGATCTTTTTAGATAACTAGAATCAACTCTGTTTTCTCTCTTCTTTATTCAGTAATTGTACCTTTCAGATACCATCTTCAAAGGGGCATCGTACGTAGGCAGGATAAAAAATATCTGGTTTTATGTGCGAAGAATATGGTGTAAGAATAGACTTTTCCTTGGGAAATTAAAGATGTGTTGGAAGAAAGATCAGCCTTGCTTAATGCCCCGATGGGTGAGTGCACTAAGGTTTTTCAGCCTTCTTTTGTCCTCTTGCTCATTTTGTTAATTGACCAAAAGAGGTCGCAAGTTGTCCAGGATTGAATTAGACTCGATAAATCTGTGCGAGCCCATCTACAAAGGAGGAATTGATCAGGCACAATATACTGCATGTTTGGTTTCAGGATTGGGTTTTGGTTTGGGTTTTTTTGAGACTATTGCAGGAAAGTTTGCTGTTACCTTTTCATTTTACTTTGGTTTTAATAATTTTCTAGGTGATGAAGTCTGAAAATCTTTGGGATTGTATTGGTGTGTATCAGAAGAGCTCAGGTTAGGTCTAGCTGAAAGAGAAGGCCACCTTCCTTTCTGCTCTAGCGCTAACACAGTGGGGTAACACTGTACACTGTATATATACAGGCATCTCCTCACTTGGGGTGAACTTTTATATCATGCTGCTTTCAAAACTGAAACAATAATGCAGGGGAAATGCTGAGAGAAGATAAATAAAATGGGGCAAAGGGAGTTAGGGGATGGAAGGAATGACAGAGAGCAACCCTCTCCCTTCACCACGGTCTTACACCTCTTACACTAGTGTAACATATTTCAAACTGTGGCATGAATGTTTTTATCAAGCTGAAATTTGATTCCCACCATCAGAAAGACCTATTTTTCTTTCTCATCTTTTATAACATTCCCCAAACTTTGTGGTGCACCATTTTGAAGTCCTGTTAATACAGGGAGATATTTGCAATGTCACCAAATTAAAATGATCTCCTGCTTTTTCTTTTTTTTTAAATACACAATTGGTGAACTTAGTATGTAATTTTAAATAGCATAAATCAAGGTTAATAAAACATCAAGGTACTCTGAACAAAAAGCACACCAAGTGGAAAATTAACGCTGTCAAAAATGTGGCTGAATCACTTTTGCAATAAGTGAGTAGAAAGAGAGGCAGTGATGTGTCAAAGATCAGGTCCGCCTAAAAGCTTTTGCTAAACAAATAGCTATTTGCACTGTCTTAATCAATGGGCACTGCATTACAGTGCAATTATATGAATGACAGAATTTGGTTCAAAGCCCTACTTGGCAATCAGAAGACAAATACCAGTGTATCTGGAAAGACAGGTAAGATATCCATAAAGAAAAAAAAAAAATACACCCCCCCCAACACACACCTATAACTAACAGCTGAACTCCAATTACAGACCAAACCTTAGTAATATTGATGGAACAATTCTATGTGGAGAAAGCCAAGGGCTAAATATGCAAAGTAACAGTGTTTATAAAACTGTACCAAATCTGAACTTTCACATTTTACATCTACTAATCTAGAGACTTTGCAATTTTTTTCCTGTTTATTCAGTTTTACTGAGAGAAGAGGGAGAGTCTAAAGTCATGTCGAGTTATACTGAAACTCTACAGTCAGTTCTAGAGGATGGAGAGCAAACAAGGAACAACCAAAAGGCATTGGGCTTCACAGAATCTCATGTCCTCCTCCCACTGCTCTTGAAAGTGTAATTTATGGAAGCACAAAAGGGAGGAACTTTATTTCCCCTTCCACTTTATCCTCCCTCCTCCTTCATATTCAGCTCCCTCTCTCTTCTCTGGTGCATTAGCTGAACTCACACCTTTTGTGTACTTGTTTTTTGGTGGCTGTGTTTGCTACAGGGACTAGACAGGGGAACTAGAGTTGTGGTTGAAGTAGCTCTACTTTCCACTGCATGGTCACATTACATTTTGGAGCAATCCAGACTTTTTAGTGTAATCCCATTGTACTGCATATGATTATACTACCTGAGATTTAACTGTCAAGAATGTGAGTTTTCCTATATAATGCTATTTTAAAACTTGTGTGATTTTGCAACTCTGTTTAAAAAAAAAAATCCCACAGAAATATAGAGATACATAGCTCATTTGGATTGAGGGATAAATCCACATTTGCAAAGCACCCTTTAATGGGTTTTTTTTTTTTTTTTTTTTTTTTTTTTTTTTTTTTTTTTTTTTTTTTCCTTCGCAGAGTTTTAAGTTTTATATACAATAAACTTCTGGAGTCAGCAGAAAGTAGTCTTTCCTCAATATGTTCTTGTTTTCCAGAGGATGAACACTCAGATTTACAATGAAGTCAGTTGATACAATATGTACTTTACACTTAATTTAAATTATACTTTCTAGATCGCTGTTTTCACAAAGGCAAGTATTGAGATCCCAGCATTATTTGTCACCTGTCTGTAAAAATAGTTTGAAGAAACTTCCCTGCAGACCTTCTCCTGGTAGGATGGTAGACATGAACATCTAAGGCGTTTTCCAGCTCCCCCTCTTAAGCCAAGTGTGCAAGTTTACCGATTAGGAAACTACTGGATTCCTCGCAAATTCCACCCTGTGCTGATTTCTCTGAAGATGGCCATCTGAGTTCAGTGTGACAGAACAAACAAGAACTGAGTGTGGAAGCAAATAGAATTAGGAAACCAAAGGAGAACAAGCAAATCCTTTGTTGGGAAGTCAACTGAATGAAGACATTTTACACATTAGTGAAGACTTTTCAGGATATGTCCCTTTCTTTGCTACAATTGCCAGCATGCTATCATAATGAAAGGACATATATTGATGGTATTACAGAAACACTTCACTAGTTGAGATGTCTTGTTAACCATGATAGAAGAAGGAAAGAGAGCTGACAGGTTTCCTATTACAAAGCTTTTATCCAGAGAGGTGTTCATCTCTTTTATGTACTCGTTAGACATTATATAGTGTGTCATGGAAGTAAAAATCTTATGGAATTTAAAGAGAATGGGGATTAGAGGGAGGAGGAAATGAAAAAAAATCTAGGTCTCAGGACTTCTTCATAAGAAGAGACAAGTTTGCTGCTGGACCAGAAGTTCACACCCACACCACATCCAGCAATCTGGGTGTTGTGCAAGTTCAAAAATGCCGGTGTCATAAGAGGTAAAAGGAAAAATGCTTCTGCTTCAAAAGTGTACAGTCAGCTGGAGCTAGATTTACTGACACACTTGAACTTTTGTCCACAAGTGAAAAAAACCCAAACATCCTACCTTAACATCTCAGTGGGTTGTTGAAGTGGAAAGACAAGTGGTGTGGATTACTGGAAGCGGACTGCCACTGAGACTGGTGTGCATGGAGAACTGACCTTCTTTATGTGTATTTGGTTTTGAATGAATACATTAAGTTTTAGGTCATTCTATAAAATAGTGGGTCATGAACATCCCTCATGTTAAGGTGGATTTACATACAATCAGTCAGAAGATAAAAATATAAGAAAGTATGTGAGAAATCAATTTAGCATGAGTTTACTCTTTATTCACCAATCCCACCCCTTCATAACACTATGCTACAGTACAATAATATCTCACTATATTTATAAAGTATTATCTATATTACATGTACTATGGAAAAAAAAGCAGTAAAAAAAGGCCTGCAAATCTAGATGCCTTGTTACCATGTGGCCTTCAGAATATTTCCCAAAGAAAAGAAACTCTTAAGAACTTTGCAGGATATAAGTCGAGCAAAAAAAATACCAAGTGGTAAAATCATCTGTCACAGGCTGGTGTTAGAGTTAAAAGGATATGCTGTGAGTTCTGTTGAGAACTTTCCCCTTACCAAAAGCATGAAGCTTTCTGGGGCAATCTGTGTGCAAAAGAAGATAGATAGTTTAAGTCCATTGTTTTAATTACTCAGTTTAAAACCACACAAGTCTCAACCATTTCCAGCTGAGAATGGCATTTCTAACATCCTATATATTGCCCTAGCCATTGAACAATTGATTGTAAATTTGCAATATTTGTCATACTTCCTCCCCTTGCAACTCTACTTTTTTGTTTTGCTTTATCTTGGATATCAGACTATGCATCTTAGTCTCATGTTGGGCACCATGGGATACCCAAAGCCTCTTTGGCCTCACAGGAGTTAAGGTCCTTTCTTCTGTTGATTACATTGGGCAGGTATCAGGTCTATATGAATGTCTACTGTCATGTATCTCAACCCTCTGGGTGCTAATGCCTAAGGAAGTGATAGGCTAGGATCTTAAAATAACCAATTATTATACACAAACTTTTGCCAGTACCTTGATATGCAGATAGTATCAGGAAAAACATACAATTACCATCAGTTCCCACTCTACTTCATTTTACTCACCTATTGCATTTCTTTGACTAGGATTTTAATCTCTTGACAAACAGCAGTGTTCATACTTTCCATTTTATAAGCAACTCATAATTTTGAGTACCTCTGTTAATTAATTAAATAATTTTGATGTCCATCATGAGAATGCTGACAGAAACTAAGTAATAACTGATTTCTGATCAGCAGACCCCCTTTAAAATGTCTCAGATATCAATTCCAAATCAATGGTCTTTTTTTTCCTTGCCACTGTAGGCCCCTATTTTTAAGAAGACTTCAGAAATAATATTGTTCTCTTGGACATGCAGGGCATACTTTCAACAGAAGATACTAGTTTGTAGATTCTGAAGCTTTAAGCACTTAGTGCTTATTGCACAACATGTGTCTAACAGGCCTCGTTTTCATTCTGAAACTATTTTCTTTACAATGGCATGTAACAAGAGTAGTGCAGAACCATGCACAGAATTACAAAGGAGTAAAGTCAGGGAACAAATATTGTACCTTCCTGTGGGAAAAATAAATTTTCTATACTTACTAGGACTAGTGTAGACACTTTAAAATGTAAGGGAAAGTCTCATGGATAAGAGGTGTTTCACAAGCAAGTTTTGTTTGAAAGATGCTTTGTTGATTGCAAATGTCATTAGTGTGCATTTCAGCCTTTTCCCAAAGCAGAACAGGAGTAACAAAATCAAAGCATCACTGAGTTTAATACTTGCTGGGAAATTTGAATGGCTCCACAACAGAGAAGTATCTCTTGATGACGGAGGACTGGCACAGTGCAGTAGTATCACTATGAGTGATCTGATTCTAAATCCATCAAATATAATAGGAATCTCTGTCCTTTTCGGAGCCATTAGTTAGGGTCTCTAGCTGGAGTGTAGTTTCATGCATGAATTTGGCCACTGGATGTGGAAACTGCAGAAGGGGATCCTCAGATCTACTACAGACAAAAAGGAAGAATCTCCCAGGAACACAACAGAAAACCACTTTCTTTTCTTTCTTTTTAAAAATTTATTTATTTTAAATATAGTTACATTCTCAAGTCTGGGAAGCCATACCTAGAAAGAGAACAGAAATACATATGACGGAGTTGATGACGCATGCTTGTATCCCATGCTGTCTGATGCTTCTTGTTGTTGTTCTGTTTCTTAAAATTACATCTCCCTGAGGGTTAGTCAGAAAATTACTGTGATTTTTTTTAAAAAGGATTGTAAATACGCTGGTTCCAAATTTCAGCATAGCTGTCCTTGCACAAAGCCTATCTTTGCAATTCACAAGAGTGTTGCATGTCTTGTTTTTGGCTCTGAGCTACATACTCTGTCAGTTCTTAGGAGAATCTGGAAAGTCAAATCACAGCATACAAACAAACATTCTGCTTCTTCTGTGTACAGTAGTTTCTCAGAAGGAAAAATGTCACAAATGTTGCTGGAAAGATATATGTACATCTCCTTGTTATATATGCGGGTGTGGCCAGAAAACAAGGGGGCTAAATCAAATCCTGTTCCTGCTGCTGAAGTCATTGGCAGTATTCCTGATGACCTGGGAGCGTTTGGGTCTGAACTAAGGAGTGGCCCTTCGACCCATGTGCATAAAGAGACATTGGGTTTAGTGGACTAGTCCAAAATACAGCCCTGAATTGTACCTATTGCAGAAATAGGTGCTTCTGTACCCACTGCTTCAATTTACTAATCTGATAGCACTGCAGCAGACTGCTTGTCCATGTAGATTTTTTTAGGCACCTGGAGTTACAGCACAATCCCTTAGAAAATTGCTGTTGTTTATTAGAGGAAAAGGACTGCGGTCTGTTTATTACTGAACATTATATTTAAAGTAACTTGAAAATGTGGGCACTTGAGGCTCACCTGATGACATTTAGGATGAGAGGAAGTGGCCTCAGTTGCACCACAGGACGTTTAGATTGGGTATTAGGAAAAATTTCTTCACTGAAAGGGTTATCGAGCACTGGAACAGGCTGTCCAGGGAACTGGTAGAGTCATCATCCCTGGAGGTATTTAAAAGAGGTGTAGAGGTGAAGCTTAGGGACATGGTTTGGTGGCAGACATGGCAGTTTTAGTTTTGCAGTTGGACTCAATGATTTTAAAGGTCTTTTCCAACATAATTCTATTATTGTATGATCTCCGAAGAGAAGTCATTGTGGATCATGTCGGTACAAAGGAAACAGTACTAGTCATCAGTTAAACAAAGTAATTTCTCATGGGGAGTTAGTTTTAGGAAGGCACACTATGGCAGTCATGTAATTTGTGGAATCCATTTCACCTTGTGCTCTCACTGGTTTAACTGTCCTTTCATAACATTGCTAAAAATTAAGAACAACTCCGCTGAAATTCATGGAGCTAGAACAGTGAAAGTTTGGCAGGAGGGGAAAGAGAATGAAGCCTTGCCTATCAGAGCTCAGTGGGCAGTAAATTTGTGAAAATAACACTTTACAAGGAGATTAAGAGTATGAATACATCTCTCACCTCACTAGCTAGAAAATGTAAAGGACACTAGGCATTATTATTATTATTATTATTATTATTATTATTATTATTACTACTACTACTATTATTATTATTACTATTATTATTATTATTATTATTATGGGATGGTGGTTTTGAATCCGGAATTCAAATCTGAAGGAAGCAGTCCTAGAAGTCTCCTTTAGAAAACTAGTGAATGATGGATGAAAATTGACAGAATCTGATGTAACTTCTCACATTGCCCAATAGTTCCTTCCCCCCACAAACAGGAAAAAGTTCCCAGACTTGCAGAAAGATCAGACCACCCCTGTTCTTACTGTCTTCTACATCGTAGTCTCCTCTTTAGACTATTTCTGCGCTAAAAATATTTTTTGAGTTCAGCCAGATTGGTCAGAAGTATGATGACAGCAATTTTTACTGAGATATATATAGTTTTAAATACTCGTATGTAGCTTTATTATCACATGAGGACATGGAAAGTGTTGTAATGACAAAGATAATAGCTCTGTTTCTGCAGCTGTGTCCCTCTATGTGCATTTTGTATGACGTACAACTGTTCCAGTCTACTAGAAAAGTGATTTCAAGCAGATGCTTCCTGAACTTTCTGGGCCCATCCACAAACAAACTTCCGAGCAAGAATTTTTATTTTTCCAGACAGGAGCCAAAGATCAGAGCTGTCTCTTTTCATGTTCCCATTAAAAAGCTTAGTCTTCTTTTTAAACAGCCTAATTAATTGCCTTAAATTGCTTCTAGTTCATAAATGTGTCTCTAAGGAAAACCCCAGCATGACAATTATAGTCACTTTCTTCTATGGACAACATATACAACTGCATATTTTATCCCTATTCACTTGAATAAAAAATAGTGTGGTTTTGAAAGGAATAAGCCATAGCAGCATTTTATAATTAATACAAATGATAATTGGTCAACTGACAGATGAGGCTGCATCGGATCTTCTCAAACCCCAAATTATGAGAACATTAACTTCAGGAAAAAGCCTGTTGCAGCTTTGCTGTTGATAACACATACCAACATACCCTAAGACTTTCACTAATACTTCCCCTTTCATTCAGTATAGACTCCTCTGTAAAATCCTCATTGCTCATTTATGTTCTTTGCACTGCAAAAAATCAGCTTATCTGAATGCAGTGCATGACTTTAAAATATTTTCTTCTTTACTATTTAAATTTTTGTTAGTATTTTAAGTTAAATCCTCTTAAGGACTGACTGTTATAAGAGTTGCCTTATAACAGTCTACACTGAGAATTTTCTCAGATGAGACTGGATTAATTTAAAGCCACTTTAGAGAGAGACTAGGTCATGTTTTCTAAGATAGGCAACCTCTATATTAATCTAAGGACCTAACCCCCCCCGTATTTATTATTATAGGAATAGCATGTTATTATATATAATAAAATAATAATTATCTATAATAAAAAGTAGCTATGTGGATAAATGTATGCAGATATAGACATACAGTCAGAAAATGTGGGTCATACAGTCATTCCCACATCTGTATGTGTGACCGAAAGAAGGAATTCAGTGGAATGCTTTTAAAAACTTATCTTTTTCATTATTCTCAATTAGATATAAACAAAAAGTGAAAATACGCGTAAACAAAACTGAGCAGTTTTGCTTTAATAATCCAACCAGAGATCCAAAACCATCTTTGACTGAAAAAGATGAATAATAGCCATCAGATTTTTTTCCAGACAATTGAACAGACTAGCAGCTCAAAAATCTGGAAATTATTAAACATATAAATAACCCCCACCCCCTTTGGGATGTTAAAAATATTAAAAACAATGGAGAATCATTTGAACTAAGTCATCTGCTGTCCTATGTTGTGGGATCTGCAAGATGTGGCAATAACAGACGATAGAAAAACACAAAGTTCTTAGAAGAAATCTACATTTGGAATTAATTTGTTAAACTGTGAATTTTGCACTTTCAAACGCAACAGCACCATGGTTTTCAACCATGCATTAAAAATATGCTAGTAGTAGTAAGATGAAGGCAATATTTTATGTCTTCTGGAGACATTATTATTTCCATATGGTGCAATACCTTTCACACTATTATGATATACTGTAATACTGATTGCTATGGTAACTGTGCCTACTTTAATGTAGTGTATTGCAGGCATCTAAATAATATACACCTTTAAATACCAAAGATCAGATCCGGCAAATACTGTTCATACACTGCCCTGGTTCAGTACAGAATAGTCTTATAGTACTCCAAGCAAATCAGAGCTCGTTTAAACTTTGCGTATCATTTAATTCCATTGTTATAAAAGACTAACAACAAGCTGAATCATAAGAAAGCAAATAATCCTTGCATTACTCGCAACGGAAAATACTGTTAACACTGAATGAAATGTAGTTGAAGCTGCTGAGTGGAGCAGTTCCCCTTCATTGGGGTACACATTAGGAGTAGTTAAATTGCCTTATTCAACAAAACTGTTGAAGCAATAGGGAGCCACCGCCCAAAACACAGGCCACATGCATGGCTGGTCAGATGCTTAGCTGTGTGGGTGGAGGGATTTCTCTGGGAGCTGAACACAAACACAGGGGTTGGGCATTGCTGGAGTAGGGTTGTGCATGCACTCAGAAAATAAATAAGCAGCCCGAACACCACAGAAACAACAGCAAAGTACCAGAGGCAGCTAGGGCAAACGCTTAAGGGACAGTGAATAAAGGCCACTGAGGTCAGTGGAAGGACGGACTCTTTCAAAATTGTCTTTCCTGTTTCTTTTCAGGAGTGAATGTAAAATTCATCCACAAAGATGTAGTTCCATAGGCCTCGGAAGAAAGAATCATCAGGCAGCCAAAAAATCTGTAACCCACAAATCCATCTGGTCTTCTACCAAATAATCAGCTGCTCAGGAGTGACTGATTTTAATGTCTTAAAGGCTTAAAAGCTTTTTTTCCTAGAATCAGGGCATTTTTAAGGATCTCTGTAGGGGTTCAGCTGCCTTTTATCAATTACTGATAATTAATGGTAATTTTTGATAATTTATCCATTAATTTTCTGTTAAACTTTTATGAAGTCAGCCCCCACAAAGCATCAGTGCTTATAAACATTTATTTGATGAGGGATCAGACTTGGCTAGGTCAGGACTAAGATGTAACCTTTCCTACTTAGCCAATGAAAGTGGATAATTTTGAGCCCATCAAGGTTTCTAAATACAGAATGATATTTAGAAAAAAAATCAGATCAAATCTACACAGCTCTGAAATCCATGCAAGTTAGTGGGATTAGGCTTTGACAGAGAACTGTGTGATACATTGAGGTGACTGGACATTTTTATGTCCAAGTTACACAAGGATCTTTCACCTTGTGTTGACTGTGTAAGATCCAATTTTAAACAATCCCACTGCTGCCTAAACAGATCAATAGCTGGCAAAATACTGAATTATTTAGAAATTCTTAAATGTTAATGCCACTTGTCTCATACATTTTGGATCTGATAATTACTGTTAGACTTTGGATATGACTGCAAGCAACATTTCTAGACAGAAAAATAGTACTTTGTTAAGAAAAAAAACCAACCAACTTTGGACTTCTAACTGTATGTGCAGATGAAATTGGCTAGTAACCTTCATCACCTACATTATGTTTGAAACTACTACCCCACAAATAAAAAACAGTGAAAAGCCAGCATTTACTGTTTAGGCCAGATTATTTGTGATCAGTGTAGTAAAGATGAAACTGTCACAGTTTCTTTGTCCATGGCTTCTTTTCAATACGATTTGTAAAATGGCATTTTCAAAATTTTATTTGTGCCATATTGTTGCTGCCACCATGATCTCCAGAGCTCCTGCCCACAAACATTGTTAGAAATATGACAATTCACTCCATGGGTAGAGTTTATACACCACTTTGTTGTACTTGCACCAAAATTTGGACCATCATATCTTTTATTTACAAATTGTATAATCTTAAGTGTAGGATTTTTGTTCATGAGAGTCTTCCATGACTTCCATATTAGCAAAAGAGAGATTAAAAAGTAGAGCATTTTGTTCAACCTAATCTTACCATCCTAGTACTATCACTACTATTTCCATAACAATAACGGAAGGTTCTGAACTAGAACTAGGCAGCCTGGTTGTGTGGGTACATGTACAAACGTAAGAAAAGAGACAGTCCTTGCCACAGGCATCCAACAAATAACAGAAGGAAGAGAATTAAAGAAGTTGCCTATGGTAGACGGTATTCTGGTTTAGAGTCCCCCAAACTCTAAATCAGAGAGGAGATTTTGTCTACAGTTCTACAAAGGTTTTCTTCCCTATATAAAACTTCTTCCTTAGCAAAGCCTTGTTTCTATGCCTACAGAGCAGTTTGTCAACTGCTCAGAAGTAGATGCAACTGTTTGTTTGCACTGCAGAATGGATCAGCGAAATGATCTTGCTCAATTAGATAGGTGCCATTAGACTGCCAAGTCACTCAAGGCGAAGCAGCTATCCTGTGTACAGGGTGGTCTGCAGTTGCTTCTGGCAGCATAGCTGCGGGGAGAAGCAAATCATGGTGCTGGGAGTGCTGGGCTAGGAACTTAATAAAGAGGCTTTGCTGCCAGAGGAGTTGTAATGTTAAACTGCAGCTTCAGTTTATATATATATATATATAAATATATATATATACGTATAGATATATTTTAAAAAAACCCAACGACCACAGAACAGAATTCTTCTGCTAGTGTAATTACACTAGCTCTCTCAAAGACTTAACCTGAATTGACAAAAGCTGCCTTCTGTCAGCATGGCTGTGACCAGACCAGGGGTTCTCCTTAACAAAACTGTGTCAGCCACGATGTGTGAAATTTTTCTATTAAACAAAAATACTGTCTTCTTACACTAGCACAGTGTCATAGGCTAACTTCTGTTTGCAGAGTTTTGCTTTGACAGGCATAAAGCTATATTATTTGATGGCAGCATGGAGCCATACGGGGAATGAGTTGCTGGTCAACAAGGTCCAGATTTTAGTTAAGAAACATCTATGTAGCGAAAAGCTGACTGGCATCTTTGTTGGCATATCATAACACTGAGCAAACACTGCATGCATACAGTGAGGTTTTTTCTCACTCTTGATGTGATCTCGCATTAAAGACAAGACCGTTCAGTAGAGCAGAGCTGCTGCCATATGTTGTACTTGCCCTGTGCCACAGGGATTCCAACTTCCTACAGGATCCTTCTTGTATCACCTAGGCATGGGTGCTGTGGTGGTCCCTTTCTTTTGTAAAGACAAGAGTATTCACCAACAGTCTCAACCACCTCAAGGTATGAAGTAGGCCTACGTATTTTATCAATATCAGTTAATAAAGCAACAAAAAAGCCAACAACAAAACTGAGTGAGTGCTTCTGTAACACCGTTATTCAGGAAACCACACAGAGGACTGCAACAGTGAGGTTATGGGGCTTATGACTCCTTGGGAGCTAAAGTGCATAGCAATAAGACAAAAACAGGAGCACCAACAGGGATGAGCAGGATTTTCCCACTCCTTCCTTGTGCTACAGTCAGTGACGGTGTCACTTCACTTACAGGAAGGGCTTGTTATTAAGGTTAACAAATGATTCTTGTTTACATTAAAGAATCAAGGGAACTGGCATGAAGTGAAAACTCCTGGGATGCTTGTAATACCTGTGTGCTTTCAAAACTAAATATTCTGCTCCTGTCCCAAGGGCCACAGAGTTTCCCAGCACCTTTGTGGCACAAAAAGATGATGCCAGTCTTTTAGCTATGTGAGTGCTAGTAAGTAAAATAGGCCAGGAAGCCTTCTCTGGCCTTAAGAATAACTAGTATGACAAGACTCACATCTGCAGTGCTAAGCTCTCCTATCTCCTAAAACAGAGTAGCCACATCCAGACTTCCCAGTACGTCTCTTTCAGGCCACCGCACAACCACAGAGCCTTGCTGGGATTACAGTTTCAGGAATGGCCCCAGTGAACAATTGCCTTACTGCCCCAGACAAGAGGGAGAAGTGAGTGTTTTGTGTGCTGAAGCTTCAGACTGCCCAGGCTTTGTTTGGGGGGAATGACGATCAGCTTGTGCCACAGCCCTTATTAGCAATTTGACAGTATCGAGCACCACAGGACAAGGCTTGTACTTGCAAACTGGCTCTGTTTAGTTTAATAATATAAACACAGACTGAGAGTCTTCTGCATGCAAAAGGGTTACATGGGTTCAAGGGCAGATTGGACAAGTACTTGGAAGATAGGTCTATTGAGAGCTGCTAAATAACCAAACCACATCAGCTACAGAAAATCCCCTGAGCTAAAAACAGACAGAGATTAGGGGAACAGTCAGGAGATGTGTCATATATGGTTGTCCTGTTCTTATTCTTTCATGGGAATCAACAAAATGGCTGGACTTAGAAACTGGATAGACGGACCTTTGGTCTACACTGGTAAATTTATTCTCAGGCTCTCAGGAGTCACAGAAGCCAGGAGTGCAGCACTGCGCTCAGTTGCCTGAGAGTTTCTTTTTATACATATGTGTATACGTATGTGTAGATACACACACATGCATTTGCTATCTTTTTTTTTTCTTTTTTTTTTTTAAGACCTCCTCCTTCTCACTGAGGATACCATGAAATTGCAGGAGAGCCATATTATCACTGCAGCTCTAGCAGTGGTCTCAGAGGCAGATGACCAGAGCAGGGCATTTTGTACTCAGCTGCAGTCAGGTGTCCAAAATTAAAGCCTAACCGAGTTTCCTACACATTAATTAGAAATAAATCTGGGTATTACACTTGTTTGCAATAAAAGTTTTCCTTTGCAAGATGCCTGATAAAATAACAATAAATTGCGATTAAGAAAAGACAAGGAATTAAATGCTTTGGGAACACTGGGAAACATGATATGAAAGAGGAGAGTGGAAGAATGAGCATCCGCTTGAAAAATTTCATGTTTTAGTTTTGTTTAACTTATAGTCGAAATGTTACTCTTCTAACCATTTCTCAAAGAAAAGTCAGTAACTGGCTATATAAAAACACATGATTTGTGCACCTTCGCTGTTTTGGTACCACACAGGATTTTTCAAAGAACCTTTCTCCCTGAAGAAGGGAAATAAATCCCAGGGGAAAAAATAACGGTGGTATTGCCGGGCTCCTGGTGTTTCCCCTCCTTGAAGTGACAGTGCGAGGCAGAGGGCCCTTGGGGAGGCCCCTGCAGAGCTGCAGACGAGTGGCAGTGCCTTCCCCGGCTCTCCGGGCAGAGCGGCAGCGCGGGCAGGGAGGGTGCGGGTGCCGTGCCATGCCGTGCCGATCCGCTCGGCGCCTTCGCACCAGGCGTCCGACGTTCCCCCTCCGTCCCTTGCCCCTCCCTGGGGAGGCGGCTGGGAGCGGCGCCAGGCGTTCGGGTCAGCCCGAGGTAAGGGCCGCCCCCC
>NW_020799095.1:50570260-50637554 GCF_003259725.1 Athene cunicularia | reverse complement strand
ACGGGAACTGTGGAAACGGGCAGGGCAGCCGCCACTGTCCTCGCGGGTCCCCCTGGGGTTCGGCCCTGCCCGTTTCCACAGTTCCCGTTTGCCCATAAACCCGGGGTCCCCTCCACTGAGGTGGCTGGTAATTAACCGGATCCAGCGGAGAGCAGCCCGTGCATGACTTGCCACACGCACGACTGACTTGACTCTGCAGTTCCGACACTGCAGGGAACAGCTTTCTTCCCGAAATTGTTGCTGCATCTTGATGGTTTTGGAGCTGTGGGGCGACCTTCATGCCAAGTCACATGATTTTTCAGGACGTGTTGTGTTTTTGATCCTGAACAGTGCTGGAAGCCTTTTGCTCTAAATGGAGCTACTCTTGATTTATAAGCTGCCCTCGGACAGAGATGAGCAAGGCCGCACGCTGTCTTTCGGCAAGCATCCCCATGGCCAATGTGTCCCACAGGTGCAGCATGCATTCGTTCACCTGCAGGCTTGAGGAAATATGCACTTTTTATTTCTCTAACAATGGCCAGTAAACTCTTTATGAACGGCAATCGAAAAACAAAACAAAAAAAAAGCTGCTGTTTTGTGGGCAAATTTGAAGAGAGTTTTGTTCTTCAAGGCACCACTAATCTTGATACAAAGTAAATGTCAGTGAGCAATCCTAGAAGATGTATCAATACCCATCCTTTAGTGCTTATCTGGACACAGGATAAAGTGCATGATAGTCACTCAGTTGACCACAGAAAGCTGAAGGTCTGAGTCCGTCACACAGCCTGAAACCTCTGTGTCCAGAGTCAACATGTTTCTAGCCTGAAACTTATCCCATGAAGCCATTCCCCCTTGGGGATGGGAGTAATAAAACTTAATAGCAAAGTACTTGTAAGAGATCGATTATACTGTGTATGATGGGTTTTGGACACTTGTCTGGGTCTGCTAGTCAGGTTTTGGAGAATGACATTAGTGCAGCACCTGGACAAATGGTGGTACAGTGTCATTATTTAATTTCCAGCTTTGAAAAAAAAAGCTTTGAAGGTAAGGGCTATAAATTTCTTAATAATATCAGGGCTTAATACAAAGACATTAACATGCATGCATGAGGAATGTCTCACAGAGCACTATTTACCATTAGCTAGGAAAGCATTATGTGTAAGGTAAAGTATAAATTATGTAAATGGAAGTTACATCAACTAAAATACAAAACTAGAGTTCCTAAACTGCTGCTGAGATGCTGAGATGAAGCCTGCCTTCTGATTTACATAAATGGGCAGTATGTTTTCTTCATTATTTGATTTACAAGATGTCCCTAACCACATACAATTTTCTCTGTTGATGCCTCCCTGACTGACTACACTTCTCCCTGGCAAGAGCAGTATGCAGAAGGCCCTCATCTTCCCAAACTGTTTACATGATGCTTCTGCTGATGACAAGATAGCGACAATAAAATACAACTGTAGACACAAAAGTGTGCTACTATATGGAGAAAGAAATTGAACAAGATAAAAAAAATAACAAGTAACTATTATAAAAGTATTCTATGAATAAACAAAACCAAAATGGATTAAGGACTGTAAACACATAAAAATTTTCATATTTACCTTTCAGAAATTAGATCTATTATTGTATTATTTTAACAGATAATAGTTTATAAAGATTCATATTCTGTCTCCTATTTTAGCATATAAATATGTGCACATGTTTAAGTAACAGCTTTTCCAGTATTTGTGGAAATTATTTTGTTTGAAGTCTGTGCACATTCCTTTCATGTGCACAAGATTCTTCCTCTTAAGTAAAAGAATAATTCCAAAGCTACACAGAACTGACCAGGAACCGGCTCTCAGGCTATTTTTTTGTAGCATTTCTGTGCATCCTTGCCAGCAGGATGGCTGACCTGATAAGGAGGGCTTTAACCTAGCAATAATGGGGAAGGACAAAGTTATGAGCAGCCCTGTGAGGGAGTGATGG
This sequence comes from Athene cunicularia, assembly GCF_003259725.1. Classification (NCBI taxonomy): domain Eukaryota; kingdom Metazoa; phylum Chordata; class Aves; order Strigiformes; family Strigidae; genus Athene; species Athene cunicularia. The sequence continues at coordinate 50,635,601 of NW_020799095.1, read as the reverse complement.
ACAGATCTGATGAGCAAAGGACCTGGAGTGATCTGACAGAAAGAGATCACAAAATTAAGAAAACAGGGCTGAAGGAGGGCCACCTCCAGCGCTTGCATGTAAGCAAGGAGATGCCTACAAGGCACCATTATGGGGGATGGGGAAAAGCCCCAAACCCTTTCTGGGAAATCAGCGTGCTGAGGTGCCTCTGCAAAGCACCTGTACTACTCATGCACACACCATGGGAAATAAACATAATGAATTACATGTGTGCAGTTGCAGGACTGTAATCTTGTTGGGATCATGGAGATGTGGTGGCATGGCTCCAGTGACTGGAGTGTTGCAATGGAGAGATGCAAGCTATTCAGGCCAGGAAGGAGAGTTTTCCCTTTATGTGAGAGAGCAGCTGGAGAACATGAGCTCTGTCAGGGGATGGATGATGAACCAATTGGGAGCTTATGAGTAAGGATTAAAAAGCAGACTGGTATTGGTGGCATTGTAGTGGGTGTCTGCTATGGGCAGACATACTAAGAGGAAAGGAGGGGATCATCGAGGATGTGAAGGTTGAAGGCAGCCTTGGATGCAGTGATCATGAAATGTTGGAGTTCAGACACTGAGAGGAGGAAGCAAGGCAAAAAGCAAGATCACAGTGCTGGATTTCAGTGATCTGCTTGGTGCAGTCCTATGGGATAAGGGCTTGGAGGCAAGAGGGGCTCAAGGAAGCTGGTTAATATTCAAGGGTCACCTCCTCCAAGCTCAGGTGTAGTCCATTTTAACAAGCAGGAAGTCAAGCACAAATGCCAGGAGGCCTGTGTGGATGAACAAGGAGTTCCTGGCAAAACTCAAAAAAAGGAAATACACAGAAAGTAGAAGCACGTAACCTGGGAGGAATACAGAGACACTCTCCAAGCATGCAGACGTGGTTAGGAAAGTCAAAGTGGGACTTTGGGAAAGTGTGGGCCCGTTGATGAATGGGACAGGAGACCTGATTACACAGGACATGGAAAATTCTTTGCCTCTGCTTTTATTAGGAAGACTGGGCTTCAGGAATTGCACACCTCAGAGACCAGGTGGAAAGACTGGAGGAAGGAAGACATACTCCTGGTGGAAGAGGATCAGGTCAGAGAATACCAAACTGGATATGCGTAAATCCATGGACCCTGATGGGACACACCCACAAGCACTGAACTATCTAGCTTTGTCATTGCGAGGCCTCTCTCAGTAATCTTTGACTGATTGTTGCAATTGGCAGAGGTGCCTGAGCACTGGAAAAAAGCAAGTATCGCTCCTGATGACCTTCTGTGATGAAATGACTGTCCTGGTAGATAGAGGAAAGCTGTGGATATTTTCTACCTGGATTCAGTAAGGCTTTCAACAGTGTCTCCCATAAGAGCCTCAGAGAAGCTGTTGAAGTATGGATTGGATGAGCAGACAGTGAGGTGGATTGAAAACTCTGAATGGGCAGACTCACAGCGTGGTGATCAGTGGCTTGAAGTCCAGTTGGAGGCCAGTAACTAGCAGTGTACCCCAGCTGGGTCCAATCCTTTTTAACATCTTTACTGATGACCAGCATCATGGAACAGAGTGTACCCTCAGCATGTTTGCTGATGAGACAAAACTGAGAAAGCAGCTTTGCTTTTTGCTTTGCAAAAGGACCTGGAGGTCCTGGTGCACACCAAGTTGGATGTGACCCAGTAATGTACCCTTATGGCAAAGAAGGGTAATGGTATCCTGGGCTGCATTAGTCTAAGTAGTGCCAGCAGGCTGAGGGAGGTGATCCTTCCCCTCTACTTAGCACTGGTGAGGCCACAACTTGGACTACTCTGTCCAGTTCTGGGCTCCATACTACAGAGAGTCTAGCAAAGGGCCACAAAGGTGATTAAGGGATTGGAGCATCTTTCTGATGAGGAAAGGCTGAGAGAGCTGGACTGTTCAGCTGGGAGAAAAGAAGGCTCAGGGGGAATATTATCAATGTATATAAATACCTGAAGGGAGAGTGCAAAGACATCAAGCCAGGCTCCCAGGAACCAGGCTCAGTGGTGCCCAGTGGTAGGACCAGAGGCAACTGAAACACAGGAGGTTCCCTCTAAACATCAGGAAACATTTTTTCACTGTGAGGGTGACGGAGCACCGTCACAGGTTACCCAGGTTGATCTCCCTCCTTGGAGATATTCAGAAGCTACGTGAACATGGTCCTGGGCCACTGGGTCTAGGTAGTCCTGCCTGAGAAGGGGGATTGGACCAGATGACCCTCAGAGGTCTCTTCCAACCTCAGCCATTCTGTGACTCTGTGTGACCTCTGTGATCTTCCTTATCAACACTAGAGACAGATTTCTTCTGAAAACAGAGATGTTTTCTGTATGAGCTTTTGGTCCATATAGTCTCTTGTCTCTCTCTGAAAACAAAATCCTGCCTGTTTTATTTTCCATGGTTAGTAATAGTCAGCAGCATTTTTTTTTTTCCTTCTGAATTTTTATTCTGTGACAAATGATCAACAGTTCTTCATTATCTTCCCTTCACACTTTCTTAATCCCAGTGCCATCTGGACCAATTCATTCACCCAATTCCTCTCTTATCCTGCACAGAACACTTCTGGCCTATGCATTCAAGCTATATGCTTTACTGCATACCATACCTGTTTCTTTTGTTAAATCTAATCTAAGTAAATTGATTCCAGCGTATCTTTAACCCCTGCATGACACTTTCATCAAAACTAAAGACTGCCAGATGAAAGCAACTATTCTCATTTTGTTAGAAAGACTCAAACAAAGCATAGCACTTTAATCGGCCAGACCACTATTTAGTGACTACAGAAAATGGTAAATAACAAAACACCTTTATTAATTTTGAAGGCAAGACATTTAACTAATCTTTTAGTCATATCTGAGATTTATGGTTTTCAAAATATTAAATAAACCAAAACAAAAACATAACCAAGCCTCAGAAGCTACTTTACTCCTTTCATAAAAATGAACTCAGAAGAGAAAGTATAAACAGTTGCAGTATAATTGATACATCTTAGCTCTTGACAGCTCAGGAGGTATGCAAAGCAGAAATGTTCAAGGAAGTGACCAGACAATTAAAGGAGAATATTACAAGATAATTTGATTGAAAGGTGTATGTGTGTATATATTTTTATGTCCAATCTACATTCTGACTTCTTTATGTGAAGGTATTGGAATTGAATTGAATTTTGAATTGAATAGAAATTTATTGAAAGAAAATGAATTTTTCCATCTCTTGGGGGGGGAGCGGCGTAATAGGGTGGGAAGGGAATGTCTAATTTTTTATCCACTCTATATCTGGCAGAAGAATGTAGTTTTATTGATTGCAGTTGAAACAGGGAAAAAAAATCTCTTTATTCAACTGCATTAGTGAAATTTCCAGTCCAACTGGTAGATAATACTAAGGCATTTGCTATAAACAATCTTTAAATAAATTGGTGGCTCTTGGCTTTCTAATAGGTCTTTAAGCATTGGCTGAAACTTTTCTACAGTAGTAAGAGGGATTATATTAGCACTGTTCTGATTTTAGACCATTTTTATATGGCAATAACTCTACTAAATCAACTGCCATATTTAGAGAGGTTAGATTTGGAGCTGTATTTCTTAGAGGAAAAAAGAGATACTAAATACAGTCCCAAATTCCTTCAGAAATACTTAATTGATGACAGTAAATGCAGTGCACATTTGCCTTTTTCTCTCTAAATTCTGAACTAATGGAATTTTTTGACTAATGAATGATAATAGTAAGTAAACACTCAGGTTTTCAATGTGTCCTGTTCTGAACATAGCTCCTTCCTGCAGTAGTTGCTTATGACTGAAAACACTAACTCTTACATCTGCTGGGGGATCTGCACTTACTAGGAGTAATTTACCTTAGTCAATATGAGCCAGAGCAAAGATGTATGAAATACCAGTTATTTGAGGTAACTGGGCTCATTTTGGCACAAGTGGACTAAGGAACACTTATATGTCCTCTAGGGGCTGGAGATTGAGTAAACTACATTAAAACAGCACTTAGAAGCAGCTGGAGTGAGATTATTGGAAGTAACCTTATCTACCAATACCGCCATAGCATCCTGCACAGCTGCCCATGTCCTTAAGTGAGACTTTCCAAAAGGGTGTAAGTGAGCTGGCTATCTGCTCTCCCATACAGTCTCTTGATTCTTCTGCAGCAATCACCACTCACCATACTCAGCTTTACAGTGGGGATGATAAATTGTTCCCCTAAGAGCCAACATGAGTGACATCTCTCTATGAAATGGCACTAATAAGGGGAGAACAGAAATAGAAATGATTAAGGAACAGGTGTGTTCTAAAGGGATTTTAATTATACCAATAAAACCGAGGTTTGACATTAACATCATTACTGTAATTTGTTTTCACTTTTATTCTGGTGTACTTTTAATACTCCGTTTAGTGTGCCATGATGGTTTAAAGCAGAAAAAAAAAAATCTGCGTAATCATTGCAAGCTTTGTCTCTAGACAAGTCAGTACTTGTATGAAACTTGTACATAAATGACACTGCACATTAACTGCACCCTAAACAAAAGCATGCTCCCTGATAAAGCGTGTGTGAAAGTGTGTGTATGTTTACAGACTAGACTGCAATATTTGCAAACTTGGATACTTAAGCTTAAATTTAAGCCCCTGAGAAAGAAGCCACATTTTTAAAAGTGCCCACCTCCTATTACTTGACTATTTGACTCATTACTATATGAAAGTCAGGCTTTTAAGTAATGTAAGTAACTAAATTTGGCCTTCAGGTTCAGCGTTTTGAAAGGCTTGTAAATGTGCAGATAGGCAGCTTGTGAATTTTTCCACTGGATTGTCCAAACCTAAAGGTTTGTAAAAATTCTAACTGTGGGTCATATTCACATGCACGACATACACTTAACTCCTGCACTTAATCAATAGATGGAGCAGTGTTCCTCTGGAGCAGGATGATCCCACATCCCAGGTGGATTACAAAGTCCTGAATACCACTGTAGCAACTGTGTTCTTAAGAGGTGCAATATCACTCCACATTTTCATCTGAGAGATGGAGTGTCCTGTTCCATTTCCAAACTGCAGCTCTCTGATTTTATGTGCCATATCAGAAGACCTAGTGAAGGGGCACATTGCCTTTGCTCCTTCAAAAAAGAGAAACAAACCCAGAAAATACACCTGCTCACCCTTTTTGAAGGCTTTCAGTGATCAATGCAGAGTCAACCTTGGGAGCCACAAAGATCTAGCCAACAGGAAAAACTGGGCATGGGGACTTTAATGGAATTTAAATAAGTTTATCATTAGATTTATACGCTTTCCCTTGGCACCTAACCTTAATCTACACAGGTTAGAACATTTTAGCTGAATTGTATTTTCAGTTGGCAAGTATTTGCCATTTTTAGACACAGGTCTACCAGCTGAGATAATTGGATGAGCTGGCATATAAGTTTACATTAGTGACTGACAACTTTCTTCTTAACTGTTTTCTTTGGAACACTGAACAGGAAAAGAGGAGAATATTGGGCTTTTTTTACTATGGTTTATGTGTGAAATTTCTAGGGTGTGGAACAGCCACAGGAAGGTCTGAAAATTTCAAAATGAAGCAAATAGCATGTTGTAATATATTTTGCAAATGATAATGTAAACTGCACATAAACATAAGGAGGATTTTTAAAAATATGTTCCCTGGTTGTGAAATTAGGGAATGTTTAGAGTCAAGCTGAGGGGACAAGAATAGGAATTTCATTGTCTTCACCCAAAACCCTAAATTGTTTATTGTATTGAAAATGGTCAGTAGAATATGTAGCCTTTTTTTGTGGATTAAGGGTCAAAAATGAAAATGTCCAGCTGACTCTAGTTAATTTTTTCTCTGATTATTTTCAGCCATCCCATGCTTTCTTAGGCAATCTTCTGCGAATATGGACTTGACCTCTGCCTTTGTTGCCCAGCCTCCCGTGCGCTGGTGAGATTCCAGCTGATCCCCACCCATGCGATGATAAACCTGTCAGTCAATGGTTTATGAGTACCTAGAGACATTGGATGGCAAGCTTTAAATCCTTCCCATCTTAATCTGTGAAGCAGTGGGTTGTACAGTCTATTCCCAGTTCTTCCAAATACCCAAAGCCTTTACAATTCAGTAGCCAAAACCTTAGAAATGTACCTAAATGAGCCTTATTATTTATAGGTGCTTACAACACTATCTTTGTTTTCCAAGGGAAATAAAACAGCTTACTAGACATTTATCTTGAATTATTAGCATTATAAATTTGTGAAATCTTATTTTTAAATACCTAATTGTTTATTTGCTGAAGTTACCCAAAGCTGATCTACATTTGTGAAACTTGACACTTTTGCCTCTGCAATTTCAGTTTGGCATTATAAATTTCTTTTAACTAACCCTTGCTCCTAATTCTGAAAAATTAATCATTAAAATCTGAGAATGAAATAGAGAGAAGGTTGGATACTTGCATAAGGATACCTAAACAGTATGAAACTTTTTTTCTGTACCTTTGCTAGGTAAAACTAAAATGGGTATAAGTCTAGGAAGTTAAATGAATATAATATCAAGGTAACTCAGCTATATAGTTAAAATTATATTAGTGTTCTAGCAAAGATCACTCTTACATATTGGTTCTTGAGAAAACTGAAACCAGTTAGATAATATCACTGAAAATCATTCTGCCGAGAGACTTTTTTTGGGAAAAAAAATTCTGCACAATACCCTTAAGATTTAAACCATTTGTATTAGCAAAACTGAAGAACTTGCTCTCTGATCAGCTAAACCAATTATATTTTTTCTCACATATTTGTATTTTTGTTCACTAAAACTCTACTTTTCCTACAACTGTAGCAATAATGCCAGTGTTTTCATATGTTTTAAGAGACATCTCTCATTCTTTAGTTAGTCCTAGATTACTCATGTTGATTGGCTGGACAGGTCATATTGTTCATACATGCTGATTAACGGGTACTGTAAAATACTGTGTCATGGCTGAATTTCACCTTTTTTCATTGCAGACACCAAAACTTGAAATTTAGTTTTTTTGAGAGCTGCCCTACTTTCAAGCTGGGCTGAAAATGTGTGTTGCGACCATTTTGCATTTGTTGTAAAAATTATTTGAGGGATTTTGTTGGACAGATGAATGTAGCTAAAATAGTCATACTCTCTTTCTAACAGCTAATAAAAACAGTAAGCAAAATATTTAATCTGTTATCCCTGGTTTAACTTCGAAGATGAGAGTTTTTTCACAGCAAATTATTTGTTTTTCACAGCAAATGGGCTTTTAAGATGATATTCTGTAGACACAATTAATCCAGTTTAAAGGAATGTGTACATATGAACAACTGTCCTGATTTGATAACCTTTAACTACTACCTAATTTCCGACTTCCTCAAATCAGAAGTTACTATCCAAAATTAATACTAAGGTGACTTGTGTGAGACTGTCCTTTATACAATTACTGGCAGATACAGCCAAGTCGGAATACCCATTACCCATTACCAACTGGTAGGCTGATTCATGAAGAAGAATGAAAGGACCTGGTGATAGGGTATTCAATTAATCCTCAGTGATGGTGTCCACAAAATGGGGTTGAGATACCATAGCTGTGTGAGTAAAGTTCATTCATGTTAATGTAGTTTTACACTAATTTGTTGTTGATACATTTCATATATCTTTTCCAAACAGATTCAGTAGGAAATAGAAATATTTCAATGTAAAGCGTGTTTTATGAGAAGAAAGGTCTGTTATTTGTAGCTCTATATTCAGCTGATAACCAGATTGCTCAGTCTGCATCAGTTCCACTGTTCATGAACAAATGGAATACCCAATATATTGATTTTACAGTTTTAAAATAAAATCTGCTTCAGTTGTTTGTGGAAAGGTACAAGTGATAGCAAATGTCAAGAATTTTAGAAACTTGGTTTGGATAGTGTTAAAACATTTATCTCTTGGGGAACCTTGTTGAGAGACTGGGTTAAAAGTTATCCTGAGACACATCTCATTTATGCTGGAATAATATTTCCAATATACTTACAGCACTATAAATACTTTGAAAGAGGGATGAATTTCCATTAGTGAAAAAATAAAAAGCTTTGCCTACACAGAGGAGGATAAATTTCAATCTCCTCTCCTTACCTCGCCTTTACAAGAGGTTACCACTAAAGGAAAATGTGCACAATTTGTGGATATCAACGCCAACCCACAGAATCAGTAGCTGAAATCAGTGAGCAGAATAATTTAAAGGTGTGTAAGCTCAAAACCACCTCCCCTTGCCCACCTCCTTGTGTAGCCTTCAGACAGATGCCATGGTAGGAAGGGAAAGAGCGTGGAGGTGGCTTTGGTCTGCTCCCCTGGAGGCTGTCGGCTTAGACTGTAGGGAGACAAGGGTGACTGAGCTATTTCTGCTTTCTGCGTTTGCTCTTTAGTCTGAAAATGTCAGAATGATTAAATTGGCAACACCAACTTTTGCAGTTTGATCAGGAAATCTCACAGTACTTGATGCTGTATTTGAAAGTGTCTGTTCCTCTAGGCAAGTGACTAAACAAGACTGTCTTTATTAAAAAGAGGAGAAAGGCAGAAATAGAGCTCTGAATTTCATGGTTTGGTGAAATGTCCTGAAGGAATTCTGGAGGCTCTGAAACTGAAGGCAAACAACTCCATGTTCTTTTGCTTTTCATCTTGCCTTAATCCCATAATATGTCCAAAGAGCTTGATTCACAAGTTTTACACATTTAAAATAAGCAATTTGGATAAGAATTTGCACCGAATATGGAGAATTCATAGCAAAAAGGTAAATCAAAAGTCAGCCAAGTTGTAATACTTATCAAGAGTATGTGATAGAAAAGTCTTCAGTGGCTTTTTCCGCTGCAGCAGCCACAGAAGGACTCCCTGCAATGCCTCTTGAAAGCAAAGGCAGAATAAAGAGCAGGAAAAAACATGCCAACTTCTCCCTATGTGGAAAGATGGAGCTAGGGGAGATCTGAGACCTCTTACTCTGCCCTGTCAAAAAGCGGGCTGCCCTAACTCATACCAATGCCTTATGTAATGTAGAAGGCAGCAGCACTTACTTGTATTCAGTGAAAATGGTAGAGTCTGGTCTTGATTTTTCCCCTTTCTGCAGTCACATCACACTGTCAAGCTCCCTGTCAGCCTTTGGTTGACTAATTTATCCTGTTTCATATGCTTTCGTTCACCTCTAGCTGATAAACATCCAGTTTTTAGAAAATGCTTTTGTCAGCAGTTACTAAGTGGATGCCTGTGTGCTTTGTACTATGCAAATCCATTGCTGCTGTTCTGTCATAGAGGTCTTAGAGCTCATATTTTCTGTGTAGTAGGCTAGTCCTCAGCAGTATTTTAATTTTGTGGACAGCTTGAATCTCATGAACACACACTTTGTTCTCTTACTAATGACAACGCTGTGCAGGATCAGTCCTAAGACTGATGGGTATGCAATGCCACTGGTAATAATTTCATTTGGAGGACTTCCTTTTCAATATATGCCCACTTTAGCCTTCTGCTTAATTTTTGCCTTATCTATCTTCCAGTTCCTGTATTAACACCCTTCCTGAACTCCTTAAATAATATTGTCCTGTATGGTAAAGTACCAAATGATTTACCATAATCTGCACGCTTAGAAACATGACATTTACTCTTATTTTACAAGAAAGTTATCCTGTCTAATGTAAATTATGTCAGACTAACCTAGTATGCACCTATGATAAAGAAAACCACACTACAGTTTAGCTCTCTTTCCATTTGCCTCCACAGCTCATTGTTCTTGACTTTAAAAATCTGTGCTAAGGGCTTCTATAGGGGTGACTAAACTGATGGGGATGCAGCCACCTAGATCACTTCACCGGTTCCTCCTGCAAAAAAAAATAATCTGTAATTAGATACGCTATCTCCAGTCAGAGGGCAGGTTTTCTCATCTTCACACCACACATTCCAAAACCAATAGTAATTGCAAATGTCTGCTACTGAACTTGCAATTTCATGTGTGCTTCTTTTAGCATTTTAGCTGGTCTCTTTTTCACTCCCTTTACTTCTTCCTTCATTTCACCAGTCAGCAGTCCAAACTTGGGTTTTACTTTGAATATGGTAATGAAATTACCATACCTACTCTCATTCCTGATTAGGTACCCTGTCATTACCCTCATAATTTCTACTGAAAACTAAAGTATTAATTTATTATTTTAGTATATATTATAGTATTAGTTTAGTATAATATAGGACATTCCCTTAGTCATCTTTATCATCCTTCTCTTCTTAGACTTTCTTTCTTTGCTCCTCTCCTGTATAGCTAGTGAAGACATCATTAGCATTTGTGTTTGTTTTCCTTCCAAGGTAAAAATCAGCCTTTTAACTAAATTTCTTTATATTTTGTTTTCCTAACCTTCACACTCTTTTTGTGCTCCAATTCTGTCTGTTAAAACATCCTGGCTGTTGTATTTATTTATTTTAGTAGGTCTTTAGCCCATTTCTTGCAAGACTGTCTCTGGGTAGCAGTGCCACTTAGACCTCATGTAATTCTGCTTGTATTCAAATCCATAAACTGCTCTTCTTAGTCAATTTCACCAATTTCTACCCAGTTTCTCAAAATTTTTCCTACAAATCTGAAAATCTGGTTTTGTATGTCATATAATCCAAAGTGGTCTGATTCAATCACTTCAGTCTAACATTATCTCCTACAACCAGGTCTTTTATAAGGTACTTGTTACTTTCTGAAATGAGTTTAGCGTGGAATCCTGTTAGCTCATTGTGGTGGGTTGACCTCAGGCAGCAGCTAAAGCATCCACCCACTCAACATTATATAGTATAGAATATCCCTTTGGACATTTGGGGTCAGCTGTGCTGGCTGTGTCCCGTTCCAGCCTCTTGCCCTCCTCTTGCCCTACTTGTTTGGGGGTGCAGAGGAGGAAAAACCTTGATGCTGTGTAAGCACCGCTCAGCAATAGCCAAAACACTGGTTGTGTTACCAACAGTGGTTTAAACTCAAAGTCAAAACACAGCACTATATGGGCTGTTATGAAGAAAATTAACTCATTCCCAGCCAGAACCATTATGTTCATTAACAGTGAAATCAATCAGCTGTCATATTCAACATTTGTGATCCTAGCATGTTCAGGTTTTTTAGAATTGCCGTATCCCACATCTTTCCATTATGTGACACTCATGGCTTCTGGCTTTGTAAGTTTTGTAAGTTCTTTAGGGATGATAAAGAATAATATGGACACGTAAAACCCTAAATGCCCCAAGATACCAAGGCAAATGTTAAAAATTAATATCTGACGATTTTTTTAATATGTCTGTTTTCAAACCTGTCTCATCATGTTGTGGGTTCTTGAATTTTAGACATATAACATTGCACCAGGGTTAATTTGATCTCATGTCATCTCACATTTTATTTTATGGACATTTCTTGAAGCACACCACAATCAGTGCAGATTATTCTGTTGGACAGCAGCCTCTCCCTTTAATGCTTTAACTAGTGTAAGTATAGGAGGGTTGGACGTATCTATGATCTATTGCTTCTCCCCTATCATGTGCCACGGAGAATGTGCTTTGCAACACTGTGCTAAGAGCATAAAGGATCTTTACCACCTTCCACTCCCTCTGATGAATATTTAAGTCTCAGACCAACAAGTTGTCAGTATTATTTTGGTAGTAAAAAGAATAAGGAGGATACTTATCTCTAATGGCAAACTTGCCAGTGACAGTTATGTTAAAAACCTGTAACTTTTCACAGCCAAGAAAGACAGGGCATATCACTCATTTTGCACCATAATTTAAAAGTTATTTGGTCTTTTGCTTTATATTTCTGTAAGTCCACATAGTGTATGCTGATTCATAAAAGCTTCATCTGTGTTAGAAGCTTTTATCATGTTCTCTTTGTGATATATTGTGCTTCTTTTATTAAGGACATTACATCTTGAAGTCCAAGGTTATCTGTGTCATCTGGATGCTCAGAATTATCAGTAAATTTCTGTGTTTCACTGCTGTTAAGGGACATGCTCTTGAATGGAGCAAGAAAGGACCAAGAAAATGCCCTATAGCTTTTCAGTCTGAACCATTACTGTAATAGTTAAAGAGATGCCTTTTTAATACTAACATTAATGACTCAGGAGCCTCTGTGTACACAGCTATTAAATTCTGTCATTACTTGTAAAATTAAAATCCTTAAGAATTTTTTAAGATCTCACTGAAAATAATGTAGGAATTTTCCAGATCTTCCTTCTTTCTCCATCACATGCACTCACACTTAGTCAAGTTTCAGATCTCTTCAGCAGCAATTAAATCAAATGGCAGTGATGCAAATACTGTTTTGTTTATCTGTTCCTATAAAAGAAATAATATTATATAGACATGGAGTTCAAAACAGGAAATGCAGATGGTGAAAAGGCAAATGGTACAATGCTGTCATAAGTTTGTGAGAAACAAAAAAAAAATATTATTTTTAAGACATCTGATAGTGGGAGTTCTGTGTTCTGTTGTCCTGTGATGATGCTTGTGTCCTTAATCACTTTTCTCTTACTCCAAATCACCCCACTCATTTCAACAAGACTACTTTGGGATTCACTACTGTTCAGTAAAAGGTGGAATATTACAATTTGGCCCTAATTTAGTAACCATTTAGTTAAATGTATGCATTTTAAATGATAGCTGCGGATCTCCATTTACAAGCACAAACTGATAATATTTCATTTTACAATGATAATACTAATTTAATTTCAGTTATAATATTAGTTCAGATCATATTCATTTGATGATGTCCACTAAAAAAGTCATTACTGCTGTGGAAGTAGTAGAAAAATAAAGACCATTTGATTCAATGAGTTATACATTCTCAATGTGTAGCACTGATTGCTTGTAATAATTTTTCATTTACTTGGTTTGTCAACATCTTGTCTACAAGTCAGAACCAGAATCTGATTTTAGGTATCAAGAGACTGATGCTCTTGCCTACTGCCACAGAGATGTCTAGTCCTGTCCTGCCACTGATTTTGAAGCAGACCTTTCCAGTAAATACATTATCTGTATATAAGAGAAGAAGGAGATACTCTGTGTGACTCCATTACTGTGACAAATTATTATACTATCCCAAAGCGTTTGTCTTAAAATTAAGAAAAGTAGTTACCAGGTACTCTCAGTTAACTTCATGATAGTGCTCTGGATCTTCTAAGTAATTTTGCATATTGTGTTTTGAGGGGTTTTTTTTTTTGCTTCTAAATTTTTAAGAAACAGACTCATCTTGCAACTGTAACTTGCTACTTGAACTTTGTCTTTGAACTTCATGCCAGCACGGTTTGACTTACAGGAACAGTGAAAAGAAGGTGTAATCCATCATAGATGACAGCCATTTGTTTTAAATCAAAGCTCTCTAATTTTAGCAATAAGTCTAAATGTTGAAATAAACAAAAACAGTGATATTTTTCCTTAAAAGTGGTTAAGATACCACAAAGCTACCAATTTGACCAATCTTTCAGTCTCTGGAGTACAGATTTCAAAGAGGGATGAAGTTAGATGACTTCATGCAATTTTCAGATAGAGAAATCATTAAGGTCAGGACAAGTCTAAATATAACACTTGATCCACAGCCTGTTCAGAAGTAGAATTATGATGAGTTTACTGTTCTCTCTGCCACTATTTATCTCCCCACTTCAGAGCACATAACAATGTAATAAAATAATAGACAATCTGTGAATAAAGAACTTGGCATGTGGTTGTGCATTTTGAAAAGAAATCGTAACTCCTTTAGAGGTTCCTAGCTATGATTTTGTTTTGTCATTTATTAATGCTTTGCTTCTAGGGTAATCCACATGCAAATGGAACAATAAACAAAGAACCTTCTATGCCAAGAAAGCATATTAAAGTAAGTCTTCAGAGAGTCATATTCTACTGTTGGAGAAAACAGCCCTGAGTCAGCAGTCTCTCCTTTCCTTTTCCCCCACCTTCCCTCCCTTTTTCACTCTGGCAGCAAACAAAAACTATTTCAGCATGTTATACAAATTGTATAGAATCGATGTGATCATTTCAGTATTGCTGTATACCAGCCATGAAAGCTTATTGATAGCATCACCAGACACTTCCTAAGCTATTCAAAAATTATCACCTGTCTTCCTCACTTTAAATCTGATGAGACCTTAGAAGGTGTTATGCTTAAAAAAAAAAGCTGCACTTTCCAGAAAGACAAGTTTGTCTGCTTTGGTTCTCTGAGAGTTGCCCACTAGTTTAACTTACATGCTCCTTTATGTCACTCTTCTGTTAGAGTCTTTTCTGTATCCCAGAAGGTAGGAGAGTAATGCAGATAGCATCTACTTTTGACTCAATGGCCAAATTGAGAGGCAATGTATAAGTGGATGCAAGATCCATATCAGTGAGTGGATGCAAGGTTTAGGGATTCTTACCAAGCCCAAGCAAGTTTAAGCTAGTTTAATTTAAATGCTGAGCGTGGCAGAAGAAGGTGCTATACCAGGTTAGATTCCCTGGGACTAACTGAGGCCTGATCCAAAATTCAAAGGCTTAATGGCCTTTGAAGATCTTGGATACCCACCTGAACCTAGTGATGTGGTTAGCTGCCAAAATTGGTAAGCTGTCATTGCTGGCTGATATTTTCAGATGTGGTCAAGTAAATAGCTTGATTTCTAGAAGTGTTCAGTACTCATTGCCCCTCAAGACTTGGTGACTCTGTAGCTGTATTTTATTTATTTTTATATATATATATATATATATATATATATATGTAGGCTGTTCCTTAGTACTCAGGCTTAAAAAATTCATTCACACTGCATACTGTGTTCTGCTAAAAACAAGCAACACTCAAGTATATGAATGAACTTTACACATAAGATTTATATGCACAATAATTCATTCAACCCTTTTTCTCCCCTCTTTTCGCCTTCTCCTCTGATGAATTCTAGACCCACTAATTGTTTTGGAGGTTGAGGATTTTTAAGCACAGGTGAAGACTAGCATGGATGACAGCACTGATAGCTTTCCACATGTCTCTACCAAGATACCACATTATTGTGATAAGAGAACAGTCAAGTTTTTCTGCCCATGTGACCAGGAGCCTTTGCTGAGATTGTCAACAAGGTTGCCAATTAGAAACAATTGTGACATTTTGTTCATGTGTGTGATGCAAGACCTGCTGACTAGGAGTTGCTGAAACCACCAGCTCATTTCACAATATTTAAACAGTAAATTACCATACCTAGCATTTTTGTCAACAAGATGAGGGATTGATTGATTGGGTGTGTACATCCTGCATAGTGATTATTGTCAGCCATAACTCTTCAACCTGTAACAGGGTGAATGCTGCTTTTAGTTTCCAAGGATGTCAAGACACTTGCAGACAAAATATTCAGGTAAGACTGGCTGTGCTCACCTTGAGTGATCCACTTGTACTCTTTCAGACCTCCTGTGTGCAATAAATAGTGATTAATGCACAGGCTGTGTGAAAAAAAAAGGCATGACAAGAAGGGAGTGGAGAAAAAACAGAAGAAAAGTGCTGGCAGGCAGAAAAGTGAGAATGAAAAACTGAAAGCTGACTTGTACTCTGCATGAAAAACATTCCTACCCTTTACTGTGCCTATGAAAATGCAAGGGGATTGCAACAATGCTACATGGCGAAGGGTTAGTATTTGTGGAATAGAAGGTAGTCTTAGAGTGAGCAGATAAGAGTATCAAAGTATATGTCGGAGTAGAGCATCCTCAAATCCCTTGATACTGAGCTACTGGTGGTGTATACACATTAAAATCAGTCAATATACTGCATATACTATATTCATGATGTTGCAAAGGAGAGTCTACCATTTGGAGAGTTCTTTTTCAATCATTACTTGCTTTGTGACACTCTGTCAGAGGTCTGATTGCTAACCAAAACCCATGATCTATAAGGACATTTGCAATATTGACAGTTTTTTCTCTCAAACACCTGGATGAAACCGGCAAGCACATACAGTCATTTCTACTGGGGTTTTTTTTGTTTGTTTGTTTGTTTTTTCTCCTCCTGGGCCACTAATCTCTTATCTTAGTAAAGACCCTACAACTCACCTTAGACTTCTCCCCCTTTTCCTTAGCCATGCTGCAATGAGAAGAACATTTAAGACCTATTTTTAGCACATTTATTGTAAATATATGCTGATCTTTCACCACACATTTGTAAGAATTGCTTGACTTTGCAACTCTTCACATCAGAAAAAATAATGCCACATCTAGTTCCTTCCATTTTTTGTTTTATTTCAGTATAAATTACACAAATTCCTCTACAATGCAAGGGCATCTTCCCCACAATTTTTCTATTCCATTTTCACTTTTCTGCTTTTCTTTGGTGGCTCATATGATTGCCTACAGGAATTCACTACGGCCACAACATCCTTCTGGAGCAAACTGCGATCACAGCACTACTCTTGAAACACTAGAGGTTGCTAAAGCCTGTGTTTGTTCATTGAGTTTTACCGAGTGAAGCAACATCATAGATCTTACTGAATTGAAGTTATGGTAGGAAAATTCCTCCTACTCTAAACACACCTAAACTAGCACTAGACAATGAATTATCTGAATTCTCTTGCTCCTCAACTGTTAACAAAATGCACAACAAAAGATCCTGTTCCAGTGTGTAAAAGGCATCTATGATAAATACAGGATATGTAGGATACAGGAAATAGAGGATAAAAGCAGGATCAAGGATATAATCTTTAGGATCTATTTACATTTTGTCAGACAAGAAAGTTTCAGACATAAGAATAGTTGGGTGCCTTGTTTTAAAATACGTATTTTAAGAATACTGGCAGAAAAAAGGGTATATCTATATTTTAAAAGGTATTTTAAAAGTTATGTAAAGTAACAATTTTATGTAAGACCAGATACATATACTGTATACACGAGATTGTGCCTCATGTCAGACATCTCCACATGATACTTCTCCAGATGGCTTTTTGAATCTTATACTGTAGGCTTCTCTTTGGGTTGAAGAGTAGCTCCTGTGAAAAACTGAGCTATTTAGTGGTGATTTAAGTATGTCTCCTACTCTTGTACGTGCAATCCTTTAGTTAACAAAGGGCAGCCAACCGCTTTCTATTACTGTTCTTCTGATCAGCAAAATCCATACATGTTGATTGCCTGACAAGGGGAGACTGTACTGAAGCACTGCCCATGACCATGGTAATCAATTTTCACAGCTGCATGGGAATCCTAACTGGAGTAGTTTTATTCTCTAGTGTCCCAGCTCCTGGAGTCAAGTTATTAGGCCAGGAACTCATATTATGTTCTCTTGAAAAAAAGACTGAGTAGCCAAAAAATTATAATGTGACACATACCTGCCATGCCCCTCAAAATGAAAAACAAACAGAAAGACACCCAGATGGGTTATTTTTAGTAACTGCATGGCTTCATAGGCTTAATTTATAAGTAGTGAACACTTGGGGCTGCCAATCTGTGAATAGTCTTTGGAGGAGCTGCTTGGGCCCCTTTCCAACCTCTCTTCCTGACAGGAATTTCTATGACAGGGGTAGGGAGCCTATAAGGAAAACGCCCTGACATCTGGGCTGGGGGAAGCTAACAGGCTGCCTTTGTTCCTAGCAATTCCAGTGGTTTCCAGTACAGCCCAAAGTCCCTCAGAATATTCTTGTTTCAGGAAGGGAAAGCAATACCATGAGAAGAGATCCTGAGCATGGTAGCAAACGCTGGCCCCCACTTCCAGGAGGATACACATGCAGGGGAATGGCAGGGCCAGCTGGCTGGACAAGGCCCTCAGTGTGGTGGGCAGGATGTCCCACGTGATGACATCAGATTGGAAGGTTGCCCAGCTTGTGTGAGCCCATCACATAGCTTCTGAGCAATAGCATGGACTATATTTAGAGAGGGAGAATAATAGATGAGACATATGGTGCCTGGTTCTCCTTCAATCTCAAGGCTACTCGTATACATGAACAGACTCCCATTGATTTCAATAAGACTCCGCCATTTCAGCAGCAGTAACATGACTGACTTTACAACGCTAATAGACATGAAGTTCAGCCTAAGTAAAAAGCACGCAGTTTTGTTCTGTGGGCAACGGATGCTTTAAAATAAAGGGGAAAAGAGCAACAGGAGAAAGAGCAACTGTCTTAGCTCTCCCCTTCCTGCAAGGGCCTGTTAACACATTGTAAGCCTTTTCTGCTTGACTTACTAAGATGTCACTGAACTTCAACAAAATTTATTTATAAATAAACTTTGTTACTATGGTTGGTCAGAGTTGAGTCTCTGGTCAGAGACTAAAGCAAAGTCCTTTTGATGGGTTAGACATTCTTTGCACTTTAAACCTACGTAGTTGGAGAAAGAAAAGTTGAAAGCATCTTGGGCTGAGCCCAACTCCTTGTCTTACAAGAGCTATGGAAAGCAGTGCAAAATTATTTACAATGCAAATGAAAATCAATTTGTGCCTGTTCCTTGGGCATTATGTGAAACAGACCCTGCTTTGTAATGCTGATCTCTGTATAGTCATAAAACAGAGATTTATTTGCTTCTCATCTCCAGCAATTAACTGCTACAGATGTCAGACAATTATGCTGAATGAGTGTGCTGCGCCTTCTTTAGTTTTCTTCTTTTGTCTGAGTTGCTGATTTTGAAAGCTGCCCAGCTATCGAAACTCCACTTAAAGTGCCTAAGATCAGAAACAAGCCCAGGGCAGCAACATAGTATGGTACTGGAATAACTAAAGCATTTGTTGACTCATGACCCATCTAGATCAGAAGCCCTCAAGAGTGTTTTATGCTAAAATAAATAAATAGATCTCTGAAGTTAACTGATTGCTCTGTGCAGAGCAGACTCAACACTTCATGTAACATTTGCCTCAACAGCACAAAAGCAGGCAGAGAGCTGCCCTGCAGCTCTGCTGTTCCAGACAGAGGAGAATCCAAGCAGGGCTATGCCTACTCCCTACCACCTGCTCTCCCCACCTTGTCTGAAGAAGACATGTCAGCACAGGGCAGAAAGCACAGCCTTAGGCTTCTTTGAATTATAGAGAGGGCTAAACAGTCCCCAGCTGGCCCAGGATCAGAGGAATGGACTTAAGTTGCTTAAAGCCACCTTTCTCACTGCTTTTCAGCTGTGCAGAGGGTGAAATAGGTTTGGTAGTTATCCTTAAACACAGCTTGGGATTCATTCCCTGACTCCTTATGTCATGATGTACTTTCTGTGACCTGGCTAACAAGGAAATCCAGTGGTGCTCTACATGTCTTAATATGTTCCCTTGATAAGCCTTCAGCTGTTCTTCACTTCATGCTGCACTGATACCAATTCTCACTTAAAACAGAGTGAGCCCAAAATTCATAGTAGTGATTTTAATTTAAGAAGGCATAGGGTTTTGTTCATCTTAGGGCACAGTTCATACCTTCTTGATTTGGAAGACACCAAGCATAGGCTACAGACACTTGAAGCAAACAGTGACAAGCCATTATCATCAAGTGTAGCTACAACAAAGTGGCCTTGTTTATTTTGCAATTCCACACATTCGTACATTTTAAATATTGAAGCCTTGATGTGAACAGTACACTTCAGTGATGGGGGATCAGTCCCTATGAGAGAAGAAATCACTTTTCTAGGCATTGATTTCTGGGCTATGGTATAAAAGGTCTCACTTGAAGTCCTTCAGGGGAGTACTAGCTGCAAAGTATTCCTTATGGTGGCTGCAAAGATAATGCAGTGATTTTTAGCAATTCACAATAGTTTCACACACTTTGATACTCGTGGGAGAATTTAACTTTTTTAGGCTATGGTGAATTACTGATGAAGTAATTTTGAGAGGTCCTTGTGTTGGATTCTGTTGCATGTAATGCAAATAGAAAATGCAACACAGAGTCCCAGTCATGGTTTAAAGTTATTTAAAAGTTATTTAAAAATTCTGAATCTGCTACTTTGAGTCCAAAAGAATTTATTTCTGAGTGGCCATGGCATTTCTGTATTGCTCTGTAAGTGAGCATTTATCTCAAGAGGTTTAAGATGGTCTAGCCTTTTTACTCATGGCTATGAGATCATTGTCCTTAGATGTCACTGCCTTTCCTGATGTACAGGCTTGGGACAATATTCTTTCTGTTTCATCTTCTCACTCTTTTACCTTGGATCTTTCTTTCCCTGTATGCAGATCTCCACAAACTCGGACAAATTGTCTCTTCTGTTTTAAACTACAGCATAGCATCACTGATCAGTTAGAGCTGGCCCAAAAGTTATTTTTTTACCATTTTCTTCAGGCACTATTTGCCATGATCTCAACGGGTCTGCACAGAGGCATTGGACTTGCTCAGATTCTGGAGAAAGCATCCATGCAGGCATCCTCAGTGAAAAGGAGTAATCCCATCTATCAAAGACTAATTACTGAGCACAGAGAAAAGAGTAAGTATCTAAGGTCAGCCTAGAGGAACCACAGTCAGTGCCCTCTGCATCCTAGGGAGCCTGCCTGCAGCCAGAGCTGGGCAATTTCAGATACCAGGTGGATTCCTGTGTAGTATTGGGGACCATATTTTATGTAATGACAATAGACACCCCTCTTGAGAAAGCGTAAAGCATGTGGACAGTGCTCAGACCACTGCATCTGACTGGGCCAAAGTCAGAAAGTGGGTGGAGACAAGTAATTTTCTGGGAACACAGAATTCTTGAATTGCTGGAAACTACTCCCAATTTGTGGATCTATGGTTCCCAACTCATCCTGAAAGGCTGACACACATGGCCAACCTCATCATGCCGGTAAGCCTGTCTCCAGGTACCTCTATGCTCCGGGATGTGATGCATCTTCCAAACTCATACTTGAACCAGATGATAGCGATTTTCAGAATGCAGTTGCTGCCACTGACTATGAATTAGACATTTGTTACTCTAAAGAGATTTTAATAAAAAGAGCAATGGCCTTTATCCATCTCCTTGGCAGCTTCCAGAAAACAGGTAAGTGTGAATCATGCTTCTAATCTCAGCTATTTCATTAGGGATTAAAGAAGTGAACATGAGCCTGGGAAATAGCACCACCTTTATTTGTAACTGCACAAGTCTATGATTCCATGGCATCTACAAATATAATATGAAATAAAAGCATTAGACTGTACTTGTTTGGGGGTCCCTTGGCTTGAAGGGGAAATATCTCTGACTTGAAATGGGATGGATTGGTTTCTCACTACCCAGAGGATTTATTGTCTTCAGTTGGCCAACTCACCATCCCAAGGACCATGTCTACACATCCTGTCTTCTCGTCACCTGCCTTCTCCACATTGCAGATTCTTATTCCCCAGGCACAGTGGTGACTCCCAGTAACCTTTTAAAATCAGAAAGACATCTTCCTTGGGAATCATCCCCACAAGGCAGCACAGTTAACATTCCTATGCATAAGCATAGTAACAAGCAAAATAAATGAACTAAAGTGGACACAATATACTCTGGGATTAGGGGCATTAGTCCCTTGATGAATGCTGGTTTGAACAGGAATTGTTATGCTAATTTGGAAGGGGTATGATTGGGGGTTCACATGAAATCTGGGTTGAACTTGCACTGACACAGATGGCAGGAATACTTAGATCCAGTATTAAAGATCATGGAGACACAGTCTCATTGTCATCTCTTCTTTGGAAATATGGAAATCTTTGGAAGGGAAACTAAACACAACACAGATGTCTTCATGTTGCAAGCCAAAATAAAAAGTTTGAAAAGTCTGACATTTTTAAAAAGAATGACTGTGAGTTCACATATACAGCAGAAATACAGACAAACCAGAACACATAAGCATGTCTTCACATGCTCATTGTTGCTAGCAGAGAGATCTTAAAGATACTGTCCTGAAGGATCTGCAGTATTTACAACATATCTGATAGCTGGACGTGTGCCAGTGGTGCTCGCCTGTTGTATAAATAACACAATTTCCAAGACTAAGCAAAATTTGTCATAGTGGATAAAACAATGTAGAAGGTTTTCCTCTATTCTTGACAAATAGGCACTTAAAACTTCTAAGTTTGTGGCAATACTGGTTTTCAGTGTTCCTGATGATATGTAATTAAATGAACCAAATTAAGTGTATCGTGCTAGGGCAGTATACCTAGACAGAGTATTTTAGCAAGTTAATTAGATACATGATAGGAAAGCATTCTATACAGTTGTTTTGCAGGAATACTTTATTCAAAACTATGTATGAGCTGAATGGATAGATTTTAATCTAGTATGTCAAATTCACTCTTCTCAGAGGGCAAAATTACAATATTCACCTATAGATGAAAAAGGAGTTTGAAAGAGAAGCATTAAAAGTTGGAAACTTAAGTAAGTCAGTGATATTAAATTAGCTATGGACAAATCCTTCAAGGCCTGTTTGGTACCAGGTGAAATAAAATACCCAAAACCTACCACTCTTAACTTCCTGGCAGTTGTCCTCTTTCCACAGCAATCTCTCCTACTCCTTCCTATACCATCTTGCCTCTGTCCTTCTCCCTGAATTTAAGTAGAGGCAACAGCAGCAAAGAGTGTGAGCAAGAGGTAATTGCCAAGATGTGGCACAGACTGGTCAAAGGAGGCTCTGTAAGGTCCCTAATCAGACCATGTGAAATTTTCCTGACAAAATTCTCCTGAGCTTTCCACATGTCCTCTTGATACAGTTTAGGCACTCCTAAATGCTTTGAAGTGATATTAACTTGTATGGGTAAAAATAACACCTCTCTGGGGCAGATAGTGAATCTCTTTCAATAGAGAATAGCTATTTGGGGATGGGTCTGCCTTCATGGTAGCATTCCTCAGGTTGTAGAAACTCTTTGTCTGGACAGGTAGAAAGCTTCTAGGAGTAAGAAACTGATAGTTTTAAGGTTTTTTCACAAGCTGAAAAGCAGAAAAATGAGTTTGTGCATCCTAGTTACTGATGTTTTCTATGCAATTCAAAGCAGTGCGGGCTTCCAAAATCTCCTTGGAAAGAATTTTTAGAAAACCTCTGTGGTCTTTACCCTACAAAACACATCAAAAAACCACTACAATAATGTTGGATTACCATGAATACCTACACTTAAATTAGGCAACCTGTTTCAATGTTTCCTCTCCAATACCTGTTCCTCAAGAGCCCATAAAGCAATATATCCAAATTCAGGCCTGTGAACCAAAATAAAATCTTCACCTTGCAAAAAAATATAGAACTTCCACTATGCACTTTCATGCCAAGGCAAGTTGGGGAGGTAGTAATGGGCTCTAATAGGCACTCCCTCAAACTGCTACATACTTTACCTTCAGCCAAGCAGCATTCAGAAGATGTGACATTCTTTTTCTTCCCTGGAAAACAAAAGAGAACATCAAAGAAATTACTTTCCATCTGATCCTCTTAATATCAGTAATTTGCTGGTTTGACATCATAGAAGAGTGAGCACAGGGGATCTTTGACAAAGAGAACCATATCCCCTCCATGAAGAGCACAGCCTGCAAGTCAGCACAACACCAGTAGTGTGGAGCAGAGCGGGGTGAGCACAGGGCTGGGGTGTGGACGCTGAAAGCTGGAATGCTGTGTGGAGCAGGTGGGCCCCTGGGAGCTTTAAAGTGAGTGGGAGGAAGGGGTTGACAGAAGATTTTTTGGGAGGCTTTTTTTGCTGTTTTTATTGTTGTTGTTGTTTGCCCTCCCCCAAGCCAACTGGGCAACACAGAGCAAGATGCAAGCTTTGGAGTGTGTGTGAAGGGTGAAAAAGGAGCAGATAAAGAACAGGCTCCTGCCTCAGGTAGGAGAGGTGTTGGCACCCTGGGGAATATGAGAGAAGAAATGTAAACAAAAGGCACAGTTGTGCAAAACCTTGGAACTGAAACAAGCATGTAGCTCATCTTTGATGCCCCAGGTAAGTGAAAACTAGTTCAAGTTCTTAGTGCAATAATACCTTGCTCATGTTATGCATGCTGGCCCTATACTACAGTCTTACTCAAGTAGACACTATGCCCTTTTGCTTCTGAGAAGCCCATTAATATATATGGAGTGAATACAAATGTCACTGTTCACAAATCCTCTGTTAGAGAACTGTGGTCATTATTAACAAAGGAAGCATTGGTGGGCTTAGCAGTTAGGAGGAGGACAAAGTTCTTCACACTGTTTTATATGACAAGAGGAGCATATTTCTCCAAAATTGCTCTTTATAGTTCTTGGCAACAAAATCAATTTGAAAATTATACCAATGAAGTTACAAGCTTGTTAAATATTACATTTAAGCAATTTACTCTCCTGCGTGAGATCTGCTTTATTGTCCTCGTCTACCTTAATGATGGGTTCTTCACACAGCCAATACAAGGATTATTCAGCATTGTGTATGCAACTGTAGTGAGAGATTAAAAAAGCTAGTAATTCTTTTCATTCTGATGTTTTTAACTGAAATTTTGTCTTTCAGGGGAAGCTGAAAATAACCTTCAGAAAATATCAGAAGGAATTACCTTCTTCCAAAACTCATCAGTGGGCTTGAGATCACATACCTGTTTTGGCAATAACAGTACCTACTTCAGTTAAAAAGCCATCGTTTACTCTAAATCTGACTTAATCAGAGCCATTTAGGTAAGCACCATGAAATTTAGAAATCACACATCTTTTAGAACCATAAATAGGAAAAAGCTTTTGTAATCATCTATTTATTTTATTATTTTGCTTCAAGGTAGAATACAGTTTCCAATTCTTTGTATATTGCAACTTCATGTACATGAAGTCTGAATTCCCTGGGTTTAATCCTTCATTTAAGATGAACTTGATGATCACATCGTAAGCTACAATAAAGATTATATATTATTTGGGGGGGGGAATGTATTCCTAATGACTTAAAAGGAAAGTAGCCCATAAATACTACATGATGTCATTAGTACTGACTATAATTAAAGTGGAGTACTATTCCCAGTTTTTTGTGCTTTGCACTTGTAGCTGTAATACTGAAACAGAGGCTGATAGTTAATTTCTTTCTATCTTCAAAAGGCATAGCAGAATATGAGAAAAGATATCTCTCCAACAGACAGCTAGAGTTTGATGTGATATTTTTCCTAGTAACTTAGGTTTTCATTGAAAAAAAAAAAAAAAAAAAAGTAGTGCTGATTTGTGTAAAATCTTTTGTAACCCAATTTCTGCTAAATAAGAATCAGTAATATAACATAACCTTCATAAGTTAATCTTACATACTATTGCAGGATCACTTACTGTCTTTTTAGGAATATAAAAAATAAATGACATCTATGTAGTGAATTAAGCACTTACACGTGATATTTATAAAAACAATTAACTTGAAGCACTACTTTTTATATAACAAACAGGAACCTTTCAAACAAGAGAGTTATGGGAAGCCATATTCCTTCCATATCAGAACAAGCTCATATGTTTTCCAGGGGCAATACCTGAATCTGTGAAGATCCACATTTTAAAAAAACAGTTCTCAATATTTGTAATCCACTGATTACAATCAATTCTGGGTATAGCATTCAGAATTTAGCAAGTTAACAATTTTTTCTTATCTAAAACTCAGGTAGACATCAAAACCACTTTATTTGTATGGGGGTTTCATAGCAGTTAGAAAAATAAGGGCAGGAATTTAAAAAAATGGCATGCAGACTAGATTTGCTTAATCAATATTCAGAACTGCTTGATAATTAGTCCCTAATGATCGGGGTCTATTGAGCACAAGCTAAAAACTATCAGTCCAAGCAGTTGTTATCAGGGATTATGAAGGCTTTGACATTTTGTCTTCCAAATAAAGGCAAAATTGCTTCATAATAATGGAGAGCAAACTTTGAAGGAAGATCAACACAGGTATGTAATCACATACCAATATTAAATTTTGTTATATTTTTGCCAGAACAGCATGCAGTCGTAGGTAAAACATGTTAGCTCTATTAAAAAATATTTCTTATACAAAAGAATCCGTCTTTCTCCTATTTTTATCTTCATGTCCATCCTTCAAGGTTTCTGACTTACAAATTTAGAATTATGAATTTTCAAAATCTACAAAATTACAATTTTCGTACTGAGAATGGCCATTTTGTTTCTGTTCCAGCCCAGAGTAGAAATGTTAGGAAAACTTGAAAGCAGCCACAAATTTATGATTGCATCTAAGAAGGACACAGCCTGTTAGTGCAGAACTTTCTGGAAGCCACTTTTTTAGAGCCTTTAGTTCTTAGTGTTTATAAGCCACATTAGACATTCATTCAACAAGACCCTCAAGGCACAAAAAATGCATTTTAATTAAATGTAGCTTGCCCATGTGATATTCTGAACTAGTACAATTATGAGTCTCTTTGCTAGAGAAGTTGGTTAAAAGATGTGTATATTTGTGGGAAGGTAGCATTTATTAAGCAATAAAGAAAAAGGAACTATTTTCAGTCTTTCGGGGAAAAAAAAATCCGTAAGAACTCAGTGATTAAGAATTCTGTACCTCTGCAAACTCAAAAATACAAAGCTGAGAGTTGCTGTTATTTCCAAAAGATTTGAGGAAAAATTAAATGGGCAGAGCATATACTTGCTGTTCTACCAGGAAGCTTAAACCAAAGGAAATGAGTCTTGGGAAAACAGAGCAAATAAAACCAAAGACAGGTTGAGTGAAAATTGGTGAAACAATAATAACACGTGAAGGCATGTGGCTCCAACCATGATAAAGAGGTGTAGGAAGAACAGAAGACAAACACCAGTTACAATCTGCTATGGTTAAACTCTACTTTGTCAAGATAAAAAAGGAAAAAAAAAAACAAAAACAAAACAATCCAAACCCCTGAGGAGCACAAAGCAGGTCATCAGCTCAATTACATGTACACGCTGAGAAGTGGAAAGGAGTTGCTGGAAATAAAGGATAAGGAATTCTGATGGTCACTTAAGGGAAGGGAACTGTCACCTAGATATAGGAAAAAGGATGGGACCAGCCTTTTCTGATTGTCATGATAAGGATATTTTAAAACCTCCAGGGAAATCAACCTAATTGTAGTCCTCATAACAGCACAAAAGAATGCAGTGCCATGAAAACAGATCAGTTCAGAGACATGGAAAGGAAAAGTGAAGATGGAATTAATACAGGTAAATGTTTCAGTAGCATGCTGAGTGTAATGTGTGGGAAAAGACTGCTGTTTCTAGACATAAACCTGTGGACATACAGGCAGGCTAGGAAAGAGATTCCACAGAACATCTGAATTGCCTTTGTGACAAGCATTAAATGAACTCAATTTTTGCTAAAAGGAAATTCTCATGGTTCCCAAATATTTGGAAACTGCTGGGCAATATAAGATAAATTTCATTTGAACTAAGGTGGTGAAGGAATGTAATCTTTTGATTACTAAAATAACCCAAGGTTGAACAGAGAATCAAGACCTCAGAGAACCATAATTATTGAATTTTGCCTGAAATTCAGAAATATAACGAGACAAGGACCAGCTCACAAGAAACATAAACATTGTAATGAAACTACTAGGCACAGTAGTCAGGTTGCCTGTCGATCAATTTCAGTTTCTTCTGAATGTTGAATCTTCTCCAAAAGTTATATTTGTGATTATTCAGGAAATCTGATTTTGCTTTTTTTAAATTGTTGCAAATTACTTGATGTAATTATAGCATCCTAAAATCAGTGCAAATTAAAGAATTGGGAAAAAAAATTTTGATGACCCTGGAGACTGAGTAACAGTAGTTTTAATATAACATGCTTAGTTACTTAGCCTTTTAATACCTGCTTTTATAGTGAACTTAGTAAAATCCTGGCTGTACACAAACCAACAGAAAAATTCAGAACATAGTCTATGGGGAAGGATCCTCTATTTCTATAGATTGTCTTTGACCCTTTTTACTCCTCCTGATCTCCTCTCTGAAAGTATGACCCCTGCTAACCATTGTTAGTTATTAATCAGTGCTCAGTTCTGAAGGCACATTTTAATTAAAATTTGTTTGTTCATCAGGCAATTTCAAAGCTAACGCTGACATCATCTTTTAGAAAGTGCTTCTCTTCATAGGGAGAGTTAAAATTAACATCCACTCCCACCCAATTATAAAGATTTGACTATACAAAATTAGTATGTGACTCTACAGAACCAGCCAAATTTGGACTTTCTGTTTCATGAAATATCAGTACTTAGAAAATGGGTTCTGAGTTCAAATCTGAATATTTCTTGTAAAAAAAAAAATGACAACAGAAGTGTTCTTTGTAATGTTTCATTTTAGAAAAGATCTTTCAAATATGAAAATGCAATTTTCATTTCCATGAATATTTTGGTTATATATGTTAAGGTATGGCATATTAGAGATGTCAAGCAGTATGTTTTAATAGTCAATCTATTCTATTTATTTTCTGCTATTTTTGCTTTGGAAGGCATTAAGACCACCTTCTACTTAATATTAAAACTTAATTGCTTATTTTACTAAATTAGATTGTTTGTTATTTATACTGCAACTAATCAGTTCTGTATGTTGTAATTTAAATGAAAAAGATCAAGCAAAGGGCTTGCCACATCACAATACATTATCACCATGTAAACACAGGAGAAAAATAAAGTGAAAGAAAAACACATTTTGTGACAGAGCACCACAGGAAAAGTGATTTAACATTTTTTCCAAATCAAAAGAATCAAATGTATATGTAACGTTTCATCAAAATGGGTGTGAATTCCTTGAAAAAAACTTGTCTCTTCAAAATGTCTTGTCTGACAGAAATTTTCATGAAAATAATTGGAATTTTCCAGCATTCCAGCTTTCCAAGTACAGAACTGGAAGACTTGTGTCTTTTTAAAGGGAGGACAAATTTCATGTGACATACACTGTTGTTTTACTGATGTTATTCCTTACTGTGAAACAGCTTTGTGTGCTTGAATACAAACTCATGGGCTTCTGCATGTATGTTTTTTTAAGCACATGTAGATTTACTTTTTTTTTTTTTTTTTTTTTTTTTTTTTTTAATAATAGAGATACTTTAACAGCGGGAAAAGCTTGAGTACAATGGAAGTAGGAAGACAACTTATTTTGGAACAGTGTTTATGTCAGTGACAATATATATTAAATTTTCCATTTAAATATTTAATTTTATTTAAATTTTATTTTAAATTCTTACTTGTTTGAGAAACCCATAGAAAAAAATGTGAAATATGAATCTCACTGAAACTGAAAGGAGCTTTTCTATGGCCTGCAATGTAGGTTTACAATTTCTCCTACGCCTCTCGGGGATGTAAAGGGGATGCAAAGGAAAAGTATGACAGGAATAGACATTCTCCAAAAGCCACAGGTTGTCTAACATGAGTTTCAAGCAGGAGCTCTACAGAAATTTAAAAAGATACATGCTCCAGGTAGCTCCAGATAATGTTTTTTTTTGCTGTAGGTATTATTTTTCTGGGTAGACCAGCAAAGAAATCATCATAGGTTTCAATATATCAAATGATAGATTTCCAATTAAAAAACTGAGGGGCTTTTTTGTTTTAGTGCCTAAACATCCCTCCTCAATGTGCTTGAACTGCTCACAGCATGGTAAAGTCCCAGAGTGAAGTTCTAAACTGTTTATTGTCAAAATAGCTGGTACTGGTACAAGGTAAGAGAAGAGACTGTAGCACAAAACCCAGGTGAATAATATGGAAACTTAGAATTTGAAAGGAAAAATATTAGCAACATTAAAGGCAGAAAAATACAGAAGACAAGGAACTAAGGACACAATTATAAATTGAAGCAAGGTGAAGGTGAAAAGACAGCGTTAATCAAGGCAGATAGGCTTTTGTAATCAACCAATCCATATGGGCAGGACATGTCAGAGTTATAGAAAGTTTTCTAACTACTCAGAAAGCTTTGGATTTTTTTTTTCTCAGCTACTCTCAAGCTGGCTCTTTCCTGCAGGCCTCTCAGTGAGACTGCATAGCAGTGAAGGAAAGACATTTACAGTTCCTGAGGAATAACAACAACAAGTTAAATCAAGAGGAGATTTCTGTTCCACAGCTAAGAATTTGCTGAACAAGAAAATAGTTGTTAAGTCTTTGCTTAGTTTAAGTTGAAGTTTAAGTCAAAGAAATGCTAAACCTGTGCAGCTAATTTCTTGGGCTGAATTTTCCCTTTGTGCAGCTGTTAAAAATGATAATAAAGTTAATCAAAGCAGAACCCCCTCCCCACTATTAATTGAGACATCTAACACCAATCACATATCATAAAGAAACAGTGACAAACCTGCTGTCCAACCTCAATCCATATAATATTTGTTTCCATTACTGATTCCCATTAGTGGTACCACAGTCACAGCATTGATATCAGGGGCTTAGTGCAGGCTTTGAAAACCCATTGTAACTACTGGGCACAAAATTTGGCCCAAAGGTATGCTCCTGGGAAAAGTCTGCAGTCAGTTATAATTTAAAGAGCTGTGAAGACCAAGAAAAAAATTAGGCTACCAGCAATGGAAGGGTAGAAATGTAACAGTGAAAACTCAGATGTAGTTCATCAGATATGAAGTGCTCAAATACCGGTAATTCTGCACTCATGTCTCTTCTTGCAAGTGACAGGACCACAGAGTTCATGTAATGCTAATACCTCACAGCATTTTAGAAGTGCAAAATTAACTTGGGATTACTTATTTGGAAACATGAAATAGTCTAATAAAACTAGTTGGTGGGGTCAAGTCACTCACCCACTGCTACTGAAGTTACAAAGACACATCACAAAGAAAGAAGCAAGGGTGAGGGAAAAAAAATGATCTGAAGGAAAACAAGGAGATTGCAGCACTCAGTCAAAATGTAGTAGAAGGCTTTGGGTGAAACAAATATCCA
The DNA here is from genome assembly GCF_003259725.1 of Athene cunicularia. Taxonomy (NCBI): domain Eukaryota; kingdom Metazoa; phylum Chordata; class Aves; order Strigiformes; family Strigidae; genus Athene; species Athene cunicularia. The sequence goes on along the minus strand of NW_020799095.1, from coordinate 50,604,929 downwards.
CCAGGCCAGCAGTGCACCCTTAATCTTGCTGAATGGCCCTGTGGCCAATGCTGATGTCGGAGGACAAGAAGACTTCTCTATGCAAATTGAGAAGAAGCAGCAGAAATTCAGAAGAAGCAACCAATGAATCGCCAGAAACTATTATTCCAGGGAAAGAATTTGCTTTATGTTGCTATGGAAATGATTTTGAAAAAGCTGCTGTTGTATTGTAGTGAAAACCTAAGTCTGAAAGCTGCTGTTGAATGGCACAAATCTGACACTATGTGCTGGTATCTGAACCACTGCTGCAATCAGTCTGAACTGCCTGGTCTGATGCTCTTATGCAAGGCAAACTCAGCATTCTGGCTGCAGTGCTAGCATCCTGAGATTTTTCTGAACTGCACTGTGTTCCTGGGAGCATGACTGAGGTCAAAGCGATAGTCAGCTAGAGATTTTGATATTGCAGTTTTTAATAGTGAGATTTCTTTTGAAAGAAGAAAATAGCCTTTCTTTTCCTTTCATCTCCTTCCTCCATCATTCAGCAATGATTTCTCAAAATCAAATAGTAGATTCAAGTAGTTCAAATTGTAGAAATGGTATAGGTCTATTCAATCTTGTAACTTTATGGATGAATCTTCGATTGGTCTAAAACGTTAGAACTTGTTTCAACTTTTTAAGCTGCCAAAGAACACTTTTATCCTGATGTCCAAGAGCAGACGTTCAGAGAAGAAATTTGAATTAAATCTTGCAATAACAATTGAGCTATCTCAACTCTTTCTATAGGACTCAAATGGTTAAAACAATTTGCCTGCAATAGCTGAGATTATTTCTAAAGTTATGCTCCTAGGAAAAGTCCCCAACCAGTTCTACTTTAAAGAGCTTTGAAGACCAAGAAAAAAAATCAGGCTACCAGCAATGGGGGGGGAGGGTAGAAATATAATAGTGAAAACTCAAAGCTGCTACAGCTCAATGGAAATATGAAGATCTCGCTCCAGATTTCTCTCGGTTGTTCTACATTGTTTACATTCCTTTATTATGGTCAAAACCCTCCACACCACAGCTGCACTTAGGAGTAGAGAGGCTGATGGAGTAAGTGTGTGACCTAGTACATAGCAGAAGACTAGACTTGACCCATGAGGTCCTTTACAATATGCTTGTGACAACAGTCATAATCCTAATATACATCATCCCTTCAGGTTCTGTTTCTATGAACGAAAAATGTGCATATATGTATACACACACATATATGAATACACATATGCATATACATACACATATATGTGTGCATGTATCTAAGTACATATGTATAGATACATGAGAGTCACTACACTGAATATATGTTCATCGTAAACTCTTTTGACTGGGGCACAGAAATCCAAGTCAGAGAGCCTGCAGCTTGGTACCAGGGCTGCGTGTGCTGGCATGTGGTTATGTACTGCCTGCTGTTGATCTTCGGGAGTTAGTCAGTACACCCCAGGCAATATCACAGGTTTTCTTTCCCTTGTAATCCCCCTATGCTGAAGCCAAGGAGAAGTGCATATGCAGCCAGTAACAGAAGTGACCCTCAGCAAGTGTCTGCCACAGGCAGGAACTCCAGAAACAATATAGCTTTTCTGTCCAAAGGCATAGACTAGCCCTATTCAGGTTAATTGTAGAAGAAATAGAAGTTTTGTCTATTCCCTAGTTAAGGATAAATTTAAATGTCCCTGTATGAGAAACAGGCAAAAATTACCAGAGAGCCTTAATATTTAGCTAGGTGAGAAAAAAAACAACCCTTTACAACTTGTTTAAAGTACTTTAATGAATAATCCACACTGTTTGCTTCAGGAAAGATATTTGAAGCCTAGTAAGCACATGTAAAAATATTTCCTCATTTAAATTTTTGGGGGGGCATTAAATCAAAAATACGTCTTGGTCAGCCTTGTGTATGGAAACTTTTTGTTGATGTAAGAAGTGCTATACTCTTATTTAAATAAAGTGATTTTATTTAAAAAAAATAAGTACATCTTGAACTTTATAGCAGAAGGTGTATTAAAGTTGAGTATAACATAGCCTGCCATTATCCTAGTTTCCCCACATATCCTCTGCCAGTGCACTTCCTACGCAACAGCTTTGCTGTTCCAGTCTTGGTTTATCCCCAGTGACAACTGCCAATTGTGCTGAACTATGCCGTTCACCTACAAGGCTTCAGCAAGTGAGATGAAAAAGTATCTATCCCCTCTTCCTGAGGAGAAGTGGGCAGAACTGATTCCTGGGAGAACGTGCAGTTTACCATCTATCGTCCAGCAATTTCTCCTTTTGGAAGGGGGCTGTTGTTTACCTGCCAGATTTAAAAGGGCAGTTGAATTTTTATCTGAAGTTATCAGATAATCAGCTTCAGTCTTTGCTATAATTTAGTGAAACTTTCTTGATGAATCACTGATACATTGAAAAACTGATGCACTGAAGACGTGGCATGCTGGAAAAATTGCATCAAAGACTCCCAAATCAGATTTCTTCCGACAGCTATAATGTAGGTTCAAACTTTCTGTAACAAGATACAGGGAATTATTTATTAAAAATAGAAAGGAATGCCCAGTTATGGAAATTCAGAGGGAATTTTTATATTTTATGCCATTGTTGTTTTGTTTATACAGAAAATATTTTACTTCAATGGCTGCTGTCAGGTAGCTTAGGCTTTATATTTAGTGACATCTTGTCACTGTTTCAGTAGGAAACTTTGATTTCCTATAACTATTACGAATCCAAGAAAAACAGTTTTTCTTTGAATGTGAGCATTCCCTTTCAGATTTTACATTCCAAACATTTCAACTCAGGAATCAGTAAGTAACTTTAGTAGAAACAAACCAGAGATTGTTAAAACTGAGTGATTCAATGTAATTGGTAGAAGTTATGTGATTTGACACCAACTGCCACTAAAAATTCCTCATTAGTCTATTACCTAGTATTAAAATCAGTTAGAATGCAAAAGTAGGAAACAAAAACTGTAGATGTTGAAAAATTGAACTTTTTTCCAATGGCAGTGATAGAAGGCCTGTATGATTTTTTTTATTGCTATCAAAGCTAAAATATGCAGCAGCTTGCACAAAGGACAGCTAAGCAGCTGCTGGAGAGGCCAGAACAGCTGCCTTATAGATATTTCAGTACAAAAGATTAGGAGGGTGGTTAACACAGCAAAGGCAGGTGATACTTCAGGTATATGTCTGCATTGACTCAAATTTAGTAGCTTTACTTCAGGGATTAGGGACCTGTAGGATGTATATATATTGTCTGGTTGTTAGCAAGGGAACTTTATATTTCTTTTTCTCAGTATTGGCTGGACCTTGGTTTAACCCCTGGAGATCATTTTGTTTTACCTTTGGGAGGGCAGAATAGTTTGGAAGAAACTTTTGTGGGTTTTCTTTATAACCAATCCCTGGTTATAAATTTTCAAATGAAAGTGCTTGCAGACCTGAAGTACCTCTAGCTCTGCTATCCTCATAACTGGTTCCTGAGTTGCATGGCCAGAAAATGGTTGATCCATAAGGCTGTTCTTTTGAGAGAATAGACTCCTGGAAACTGTATTTTAAAAGGACTTCAGTACAGATCACCCTGCAAATGCAACATGAGTTTCTTTGAAAGTGGGTAGAAAATGATTCATGGAGAATGGCAGGCAGGAGTATAAAGGAATCATACATGGAGACATGCTGAATGAAGATATGCTAAGACATAGTAAATGAAAAAGTATGAAAGACAGCTGCATTCACTATGGCCAGAAGCAAATGGGGGAAGATGTGAAACCAGGACTTATATTCTTACATTGTTTGCTAGCTGTTCCTTTACCAGTCCTTTCCAAAAATCAGACCTCTATACCCAGTGTCAACAAGGAGGCTTGAAACAGGGACAATCACTTCAAAAAATAGCATAGCAACTCAAAGTAGCTGAGAGTTGCAGGGGTAGGGACTTTTGCTGACCTTTTAGAGCAGTGAGTCTGTCTGCATATCTCAAGCGGGATACAACAAGAAGAATGTAACAAGCAGGATACGAGGTTCACAGTGTAGTTGACTGCATCACTGCTCCTGCACTATACACTCTGCCATGTCCTAACCATCTATATGCTTGGTGTGATCCTGAACAGAAGGGAAGTAAAATAAATGGAATACTCTTCAATTCTTTCTTTGGAAGCTTTTCTGCTTTGCAAAAAAAATAAGGTGGCTTGGGTCACTGCGGTGTCTGTTGATGGAGGAGCCTACAACTCTTTACATGCTTTAAATAAAATAGACATTGAATAAAATACTTGAGCAGTCCTTGGACCTGTGACTGCAATTTGAGATTCACTCTTCCCAGGTGAGTACTGAAAATCACAGAACTGGGGTCTTGCCCACTCCAGGTTGTGGATTGTGAGTTGCCTCTCCTCCTCTGTCTTCAGTATTTTTTACTGGCTAGCCATCAGTGGCTCAAAGTGCTGATTCCTCCTGGCAGGGTCCTAGTAATTTTTGGACCCCATTCTAGGATGTCTAATTCAGCTGCTGCAGTATTGCAGACAGGCTTAATACAGGCTGCTGGACTCCCACTCAGGGGGCTCAGGTGCCTACTCAAAATCATTCCTCAAAATCTAGTCCTGTGACTGTAATAGGACCCTTCTGGAAATGAACTGCCTGCACTTGGGAGCAGAATGTCCCCACATTTTGCCGACACACCAAGGAAAATTAATATTCATTTGGTCATTAAACTAAAAATGTGATGAATTCTCAAAACAAATATACAGTACATGGTGTTAGGCCAAAGGCAGTTCTGATTCCAAGGTATTATTAAAGTTTCAACATTTTGGCCCCTACCAATTTCTTTCATGCAATTCTTAGAACTATTACTCAGACAGTCCATGTTAACTGGCAGATGCCCAATGGCAATATATAAAGTACATATTTTACTGCAGTTTCTTAACTGGATAATTGATGTATTATAAGAGCTAGTATAAAATGAACACCAGCTTGTCCTTAACCCCTCCTTCTAGGCTTGAACCTTTAATGTTGGTGCAAAAGAACAATTCTATAGCCCTTTCAGTATTGCTGATATCTCGGATAACTATTGTCAGTATTAAATTTTTTCTTTGGAAGTTACTAAACCTTAAGAAAATCAGAAACATTTATGTATTACTAGTAAAGAAGGGATTACTGGGGATCCAACTTCTGAACCAGTTGACTTCTGTGTACTGTTTCTACTGTGTGAAGAGGAAAAAACCACCACCAGCTTCATACTGCCCAACTGCAACAAGGAAAGGTTTTCCACGGGCATAAGTGGGGAAAAGCACAGTGACCCTAAATTCCCTCCAAAATCAGTGGCAAATCTCCCACTTACTCCACCTTATAATATGTAGCATAATTTTTTGGATCAGTGTTTCCCTGAAAACTGCCTCTTCAAGTATGACTAAGAGGCACACTTGTGAGTGTTTTGAATTGCATTAAACACAGGATGATTTTACCATTCAATTCTTTTGGAACATTTTCATTAGGATATCACCTGCACAAGGTCTATGCAAGTGATTCACAAGCCTACTTACCATCTGTATAAGGATGAATTTCAGCCCCAAGTTATAAAAAAATAATTTTAACTTTTTCTGGAAGGCTTGTAAGCTAGGCCAAAAGATGGGTTTCCAACTGAATGTTGCTAGATGTGGAAAAAATGGGTAAAAGAGAAGAAAAACAACAGGATCAGATAAATTGTTTCTCCATTTTTCGTGAAAGGGAAAGAAATAAGGCATAATTTTCTGATCCATACTGGTGCCTTCCAGCAAAAGATAAAGCCTCTGAACTTTCCACCCTGTGCACTATATTCGTATATGTGTAATGTGTTGTGTCAGAACAGGATGGTCAACTCTAAGTACTGAAAAATAATGAGTCAGCCTATTTCCTCATAATCATGGGATTTCATGGAATAAAAAAATGTTCGCCTTTAATTTGCCTTCTCTTTTTCTTTGTGTTGACCTTTTGAATGTCACTACAAGACATATTTGTTTTTAAACAAAAGCTGACATTCTCACATAATAGGATGAGTTCAAGCAATGAGGCATAAGAACAAACAACATACATCCCAGGAATTTTATCACAACAGTTGGCAACTTTCTAAATTGTCCACAGTTTTTACTGATTTGATCCATTTGAATACAGCCTCTTATATGTACAAAGAGCTGCTAATTATTTAGTTTTTCTGAGACAACCTAGTTAAAAGATCCCAGTAATGAACCCTACCACTCCATGTGTAAAAAAGCTTTAGAATCTGTCAGATAGAAAGCTGATATTCAGAGGTGTTCATCCTTTTTGTGGCACAGAAAGATGCCTGGATTCAGGCAAGAGATAAGAATACCCATTTTCTTTTAAATATCCTTATCCCTCTCTGAAAATCCCCATTTCCTTCCTGGTATTTGCATAATGAGCAAGACCTTTGGCAGTCTGCCAAGTTAACTACTGACCACACAACAGTCAGGCTGAATGGGAACCCTGAGAGCAGGCTGTCTCCTCATGAGGGTGGAAAAGCCTAAATTTCCCAACAACCTCTTCTTTTAATGCAGTATATAATCCAAATAATTACTCTTTTCTCTGGAAAAATCCCCCCGCACAACTCTACTTCCTTCAAGCTGGAGAAAATCCAGCCAGACTCCATCCAATCCACTATGTGGCCCTGTGGGGAAAAAAAGCCCCCTACTGCTATATGATGTAGTTGGCTGGGTAATTTAAACAGTTCTTTATGGCTGAATATTTAGACTTCACTTCCTATTGTTGATACATAAGTTCCCAGGCTCTGAAAAATTACTTACAAAATTTAAAGCATTTGGATGTTGTAGGTGAACACTACAGGTTTTAAAAGAAGTGAGGTTTAGGTTACTTTACACTTCAGTTCTGCCTGAAATATTTTTGAATTATGACACCCTCTTCAACTAAGCAAGGTTGTAAACTCTAACCAAAATGTCATGCAAAATTCCAATGGGAACGTGGGCTGTATATTTTAGAAAACTGATAACTGAAAGCATGATAATACCATGATTGTTGTAATTGAGTTAAATAAGCTTTGATAGTCTGTTAGGGATGTTCTTCCTATAGTATCCTAGATCACGGTTTGCAAACCAAGGTCCTGAAGATGAGGGTAGGAATTTTGACACAGTTGTCTGTCTCTGAACCTCACCACCTAGTCATTCTTAGAGGTATACACAACCTTCCTATTCTTCCATAGAGCTGTTCCAGTACCTCAGAAACTATTCTTCTTCAGTAAACTTCTTTAATATCCCAATAGCTAATACTTATAAATAAACTGTAAGAATAATGAAACAGCTTTACTACTAAGGATATGGAGCTGTCAGGATAGAGATTCTTACGTAGTATGAATACATGCTTCAATAATATCTTTGCTGCTTCCTCTTAAGATACTGGGTATTACACACAAGTCTTGGGAATGAGGATATCGTCAGTGGTCAATGGGCACAGCAGAGAAAACAGGAAGGATCTTGTGTTTGTACTATACTTAGAGCCAAGAGCTAGTTTCCGTACTAAAGACAGGAAATGTTGAGCAATAAGAGTCTTGCTCCAAAAATGACATTGAAAATTAGATGTTGTAATGTTCCCTTTAAATAATGGGGTGAAGGATAGAGACAAATAGCAAGTGAAACGGTGAGCAGTGAGTTAAGCTTGACTGGCAAATAATTTCATTTAGGAATATCGAAAAGTAATTACATTTCTATGTTTCCAAGTGAGGTCCATCAAATATTTCTGTATTCTCTATTCCAAAGCAGTATTTCTTGTCCTTGATATCTGGTAAATCTCACTAAAGAATGGCCAGATTAAGCTTTACCAAAGCACATTGTTCAAGATCCAATGGGCCAGTTCTTGGTGAACCTGTCAGCACAGCTAAATTGTTTATAAAGCTTAAATTGCATGTTGTCCACATTTTACGCAAAGTACTAGAATTAGGATAAAGTAGCATTTTTGGCCCAGCTATATTATGGAATAGAATATCAGGTTGGAAGGGACCTCAATACTTTAATTATGAGTGAAAAGCAAGGCCCTGTCATTTCCCCCTTGGCATGGAGGAAGAAAAGGATGATACTGAATGAGAAGGGAATGGATGCATGAAAGTCTGTGAAGAAAAAAGCCTACTGAATTATATTCATTTAACTACTCAAGCACATAAATACGTAATAGATTTGACCCTGTGATTGAGTTTAGGTAGATCTGCTATGCTCCAGGAATGAAACTCAGTTTAGTGTCTTCGAGGGGAATATGCTTTTGATTGAGAACATGGATTTGCTTCAGACCACCACATACATTATTAGGAGGAGGAGAAAGCGGGTTGAAAAGAGTTGCAATTATCATTTAATAGCACTACAATATTCTCTGATAACATGACATGTCAGAAATGAGACAAGGAAGAAGGAAAATATGAAAGAAGAAAGGAAGAAGGAACAAAGATCAGAACAGCTATGAAATTAACAGGGAGTTGCTTTTTCTCACTCAGTGATTTGGACTGTGACAATAAAGATGGTATTCCTCTGACCAGATGTGGAAAGCTGCACTGGGTATGGTAAATTATGAATTAGTCATCCCTTCATAGTCACTGGAGAGAAAGATACACTTCCAGGAAGCAATATATGTCATCCAAAAGCAAAAACCTAAAATAGGTCACATAAAGCTTTTTCCAGTGTGTCTAACTTTGTATCTAACTTTTGGCTATTGAATATACCATGCTCAGACATGTAAAATTATGTGAGAAGTCTACCCCTAAAGTCCAAAGTAAACAGTAACATCTGATTGTTACCTAAAGAATGCATTATCTCTCCATTTTTATGTAAAATTCTCAGTAACAGCAGTGGGGAAAGGCAGAGTGTGAAACTTCAAATTCATAACAGACCATAAGCATAAAATCTTTTTTCAAGAACTATATAATTTAACAAGAAAAATAAGTAGGGAAATTCAGGGGTTTAAATAGTTTATTGATATGATTATGCCTTGCTCTTGTATTATGTGCTGTCTTATTTTTGTAAGAAAAAGGCACTGAATATATTAGAGCTTTCTAGTGCAGCTAAATCTGTCATTCCAAATACAAATCACTTAAATCTGAAGCATGTAACTCACACTTGTAATACATTCCAGTCACCTGTCATAAAAACAATTAAAACAAGGTGCAAGATTTGTTACATTGAGAAAGTCTCCTATTCTAGATTTGAGAGTCAAACATAGTATTTAGATTGTTGTGAGGGACAGAATATTCTCTTAACCCAATATGACTTTTGATGCAGTAAGAAGCAATGGGAGTCCAGAAGATAACAAGAAAAAAAGAGAACCATTTATCCAGCTTTAAAAATTAAGCTAGACATTTCTTTGAAACTGGGCAATGTTTTGCCAATTATCAGGCCTGGCATAAAGGACACAGCCAGCATAAAGATGAACCAATAACCAGATTGTATTTGATACACAAGGGTCAGTACATGGGTGAGTGCTGAGGGTACAAACAAGTCAGTCAGGTTATACATAATCAACATCAGTCCCACTGACCCCAACAACAACAACACCACATGACCAACAACAGATGGAATAAATGGTGAAACACAGTCTCTCATAGAAGGGATGAGAGACAACCAAGTCAACAAACCAAACACATAAGACCAAGGAAGCCACACACTAAATCTCTACACAGCCTGCATTTACAAAAGCCAGACCTGACCAGAGCTCAGTTCCAGGGAGGCAGGAGGTCCTTCCCCAACAGGGAACTCTGCACAGGGCATCCACCTCACAGACAGACACTGCCCCTGCCGGTAAGGGGTCCCAGCCTTTATCCCTCAGTGGGACACCTGACCTTTGCTTACTTAATGCAGACACCTGGGGCTCATTTACCCAATGGCTCTGTCTGCAAAGCCAGCCGCTCCCTGGAGGGAAGCCTAAAAGCAAACTCACTCCCCCTTTGTGAAGGGCTGTGGGAATCACTCATATGTCAACCTTCATTTGGGGCTTGGGGTTGAAACCCCAGCATTTCAGGCAAAGTAATATAGTGAGGAGTCCCAGTAGCATGACAAGCAACCACATTAATATCTTCATATTTTTCTTGAGTTTGAGTAGTCAAGTCATCATCTTTTCTCTGCCTCCTTCTCCTATAAAGGATAAAAAAGTATAAAATCCTTCTGTAAAGAAATGTTCCTTTCTTTGGGATAAAGAGGGCAATATTGTATGCGGTGTTTAGTGGGTGTGTAGATCATTGTTACATCAAGGTCTCTTTCCTGAGTGGTAGTAAGTAACATAGAGCCCATTGTTGGAAATATATAATTAGGATTTATTTTTAATTGTTGGGAGTATATAATTATGTTTATGACCATTCCCTTGCCTGGTCATTCATTATTGTGAGATAGTTCTTGATCAGTTTGTTTGACAAGTCTGAATAATTTGTATGACTTGGAAACTTTGTCACCTCATTATTTCAGATGGCATATGCATAATTTATGTATCCAGGTCTCAGAAGTGATTTCTGGGGGATATCATGGATAACTTTTTCATTGTAAAACCAGACTTTTCCCACCCTACCCTTTATTATTTTCTGCTGTTATTAATCCACAAGAAGACACCACTCTGTGATGATTTAGTTCCTTTTAACTGCCTTTACTGAAGGATCTTTTCAAAAGCCCTTTGAAATCTATGTAATCACACCTTTCCATATGCTGATAACTCATCCTGAAATCTCTAGCTGAGTGCTTGTGATTGTTTGAAAATGATTTTGTGTAACTATCCGCCAGGCCTTGTTCTCATAAGACACAAATTACAATTTGAAGGAAAGCTATTTTTATCCTGTTGTTTTGTGGAAACAAGTCATGTATGGTTGCTTGATTTGCCTTCCAAAACTTTTTAAAAAGGGGAATTTCAAACATTAGAAATGTTGAAGAGAATGAAACTCTTAAAGTTACTGGTCTATAAATGAACTGACAGAGAGCTGAAGGCCTAGTTCTTCTGCAACTGTGGGAAAGACTGCAGTAAGACATGATGGGGAGAATCTTTTAACTACTGCAAATGTAGGTCCATCCCCTTTACTAGGCATTAGAGAATACACACTTGAGAGAAACCTTAAAAATGGGGGAAGCATTACTCAGGCCTTTGTTTAATAGGAAACCAGGTTTTCTTAGTGCCAGTCCTCAAGAAACTACTTGTTCCTTAGGTCAGGATATCTGTAAATCTTACAGATGATATATGCGTCTGCACAAGAGCTTTAAAAAATTCTAACCAGGAGCTCCTGTTTCTCCATTCTGAATGATCCAGCTGCTTCTTGGGCAGATACTTACAGGAGCTGATAGCACTTAGTTCATTAGAAGGAAATAAACCTGTTCTTTATAATGGTGCTACAGTCTTCATTTGGCCTTATTGCTGCAATAGACTGATTTATGGGATACTAAGTCTCAGATCAAAATTATCTGGCTAGAGGCTTATTTGGACATAATGGAAGCAATATTGTCAGTTTGGAAGCAGTAACAAGCAGAAATGTCACAAATCAGCCACCTTATCTAGTAATATTTTCTTGCTACTTGTTACTCAGATTTAGAAATCCTAGTCTTTCAGGATCCTCAGATTCTTCTATAGAGCAAGATGTTTCTTGATATCTTTTTGTTACCTCAAAATTTATACTTCTTCTGTGTGTTCTACAATTAATGATACAATGGCATCATTTGGGTAATTAAAACTCTGCAGCTGACTTTTAGGTAACTAGGTAGAAGTTTTAGATTTTTAACCCATAAAAGTCTAAAAAGTTTGCAAGATGAAAAAATGTTGCGTTTGTATTTAGGCAATACTGATATACCCGCATGTGGCAGGGAATCTACAGTTAAGAAACCCACAGACTGAGTGACAGGAGGCTAGTTGCAAAGAATCTCCATGACTGATCTTTGACAGTCATCTTGATGTTGAATATATTGGAGGCATGCAGCAAGATTACTCTTTTCCCAGCTCTTTGCTTAAGTGGATTACAGATTCAGAAATCTGTATAATCTGTCTGAATAGACAAATAAGACTGGTTTTCAGTTAGATGAGCTGGAATGGTGAGCTATAATTTTATACTTAAAATTTTGATAACATTTTAAATTGTTGTTAGAAGTGCCCTGCAGTGTTATTCACTCTATCCTAAAGACGTGACCTTTTTTATATAGTAGAACTATAAGATAAACAATAGAGTGAAAGATAATGAGTATTATGAGGTGTAGAGAATGGCTGCTGTATCAAGTGAGACTAAATTGTCTAAGACTCCTCAGGAATGACAAGAAAAGCTGCAATGCATGATGGAGAAGGTGATTTAAGTGGTGATTTTTCATAATTTCTCCTAACACTTTCCCTGAGAACTGAGAAGCACCACTGAAATTATCAGAGATAAAATGTAAAATAAAGGGGACCTTGTATAGCCAGTCTAACTATCATTCTTTATGTTCTGAAGTTTTTCAAAGATTAGCTTGCTGCACAGGCATTTGTGGACATAAAGATATGCTTTCTGACCAGATACTTCTTATTATTAACAGTGGAAAGAGTTTCTTCTTCCTGCCCCAAATGTAAATTGGACATGGTGGCAAGCATCCAAAGAAGTCTCCATGGATGTGATGAAACTAATGTGAATTTTTACTGTTCTGGCCTTTAAGAGCTAGAAGCAGTTCCTAAAACATGGTAGATCTCTACAACTATCTGCTTTTTACAAGTCAATAAAACTACCAGAGATAGCCAAAGAAGTCAGCAGCATGTTGTAACGGTCCTGGAATTCCACCACCCACACTCAGCTGTAGCATCCTACTGCCATCACGTGTTCAGCTCTCTCAGGATGTAGGCACACAATCATTCTGAAAACAGCTGGAGTGGTTACAGATGTTCCTACCTTTCAGCTCTTTCTTACAGCACTGTGGCTGGAGCTTTCAGTCCCTGCTGTGAGGTGGCAGAAGAGGAGAGACTGAACCTCTGTGTGCTGTGTAGACTCAGTCACTTAAGTGCCTTGGCCAGCTCAGAGGATGTTACACTGCTCTGCATTTTTTCTCGAACTCTTGGGTCTTTTCCTTTCCCTGCCCCACTCTTTTGACAACACAGCAGCATCAGCTGCCATCAAAGCAGCTCCTCAAAGCTACTACTCAAATGGGTGGCAGCCCCATGGATCCAAAGAGGCACCATGTGGGATATGTTCGTGTGGAAAGACATGTACATGCACACATTTCAAGCCTCAGAAGGTTGTGTCTTACCATTATCGCTGTATACTGCAAAGTTTTAGCTAGATCTTGACAGTATACTTTCTCCTGGAAACAACAAGCAAATCTGTCCCTTCATCTGTCCCTTCTTCTATACCTTCAGCCCTTGCAATCAAAAGGTGTCAGCCATCCACACTACACTCGAGGCTGTCCAGCTGAGATGCTGGAAAAAGGAGTGCTAAGGCAAGGGCCAAATCACCTACCTAAGCCTACTGTAATTCACCTTTTTGATGCAAGACTGTCTCCATCTCTCTCTCTCTCAATGGACCAGAGCAGAATAAGTGCTTACTCCGTTCAGACTAAAGCAGCTGCTATGTTCTGGATTTTCACTACTTTTCACTTAGAGGATGATCCCCTCTTTTTCAGAAACATGCTGTTTCAGAAGCATATTCAGAGAACAAATTTCACATGTCATCCTTGCACTGCAAGACAAAGATGAACAGTGGTAAAATGATCAAAATGAATGTGATACAGCACACAGTAGTGGTATACCTTGATCACATTCCTGAAATGTCATCAGAAATCATATGGGAACCATAAATAACACACAAATAGTTAATAGAAGAGAGTCCCTTAATGTTTTTTGTAGATCTTGGCCAAACTACAGTTAGTACATTGCTGAACATGTATTATAATTATGTAAAACAAGAGCATCTTTCTTTGAATTTATTTGTGTCTGAAATACAGCTTCAATCTTATATGTGAAGAAGAAGCAAACACTTCAGTAAACACACAAAATCAAGAAAACATGCAAGGAAAGCAAACAAATGTCAACAGTATAATTTTTTCCTTAAACTTCCAAGTTTGGAAACATCTCTAATCTTTTAAGTTAAAAAAAAAAAAAAAAAGACAGAAAGCAAATACAGATTTTGAGTGGAAATGCCATAAATGTGAAAGTGTCCATTTAGTACATTTTTTATTTTTCTTCTGTTTCCTTTTAGACATAAAATATTTATGAAATAATTATAATCCAAAGCCTCTACACTAGATAATTCACTTTTGTGTTCTTGCTGTCATTGCCAATAGTTTGTTCTTTGAAGGTCTAACCTCAGGTGCCAGTCATAGCGTGTTAAGGCTAGGCTACATCCTCTTGATCACCTTCCAACACTAAAATGCTGTAAAATAGTTTCTGTTTTTTAAGATTCAAGTTCCATTTGGAGCTTGGAGTGAAAGGAAATTTGGAAAGAATGAAATTCAAATATTTCTGTGTTTACCCGGCTCGGCACGATCCTTGTTATTTAGCGATTTACAGTTTAAAGTTTTGGATCCCGTTTTATGGTGTTTACAGAAATTAATTGCATTTGGTTTTATTTTAAACTTTTTATTTTTTCATAGATGAATGTTTATTCCTAGCTTTATCCTAAAAGTTATAGGAAAATGGTCTTTCCAAATTTTCTATGTGTTTGAATCTGTTACCCTGGATAAGTCTTTAAATTAGTTTCCCAACAATGACTTTGTCTCACAGACGATTTCATAACAAAGTGAGGTAAACAAGTTGTTTAAAAATATATAATTTAAAGATGTTGCACAAGAGGTACTCATTCCGAAGCATACTTTTAATAGAATGCTTAACTTCTTTTGCACCCATACATAAAGATACACATGTGCAAACAAGAATGGACATACATATGCAGTCATGCAAAGAATGGACACATGGAATCAGAGAAATATATATTTTATTTCACTTGCTATTAAGGTACTTTTCTTCCAAGTTTCTCTAGATTCCTAAGTTTTCCATAAATTCCCTGCAGTTACAGTTGGTTTGTACCCTTACAAGGAGCTAAAATGAAAATAAACAAGAATTGTGATATTTTCGTTGTATTTTCACACAGTTTCCTCCTGTGTCTTATATGCATTATCATGCACAGGATCTGCCTTTTTTAGAATTAAAGCTCTCTCAACTCAGACTACTAATGTGGGATGAACAATTTTCAAAACTGTCATTAAAAGGACGAGGGTGACAATAAGGGGCAATAGGAGAAAAAAAAAATGCACAGGAGGATCTCCATCTTTGTTGAGAATTACCTCCTTTAAATCCATTCAGACCATGGGGAGTGCACTGAATATTAAACTATTTTAATCAAACAGTTCAATTTCTGATGTCCATGGAAGACAGTATTGGAAAATACATAGAGTACATTGCACCTCTGGATTATTTCCTACAAAAAGTGGATGTTTTCCAAAAAAACTCAGTAAATTGTGTGCAAAAAAAGAATGAGAGCTGAACATTCACCTCTTAAAACTGTAGTTGTAGTATAACTGGAAAATAGTCTGAAGGAAACATTTAAAAAAGCTAATCTTTTTTTACCACTATAATACTTTAGCAAGAGCCATGCAGTTTAGCACAAAAATTCAGCATGATTTCTTTTACTTTACTGTTTTTATAGTGGTAGAGAGAATCAGTTGTAGCTCTTTTTTAGCCTCTGAAAACAGCAAAACCTCTTGCTAATTTAGAAATCATGTTGCTCTTCTATTTAACTTCCATAGCTCTGATATGATTCAAAATAATGTGGATGAATACATATTTAATGGTTTAAAGATAGACTAGTTAACTCAAGAGAAAAGATTGACGTCAAATATGGTCTTTTATCTAACTGGCTATTTTACTGCATGTTAATGTTGTGCAGAAGAATATGACATTTAAATATTTTTTCTTAAAAGAAAGAAAGGGAAAAAAAGAAATGGTGTACCTTATAATAAGGTATACTCCCAGTTTAAACAAAAGTATTTTTAGCAAAAACAATAGTGGAAACTTTCAGGCAAAGTCTTTTGAATTTTCCAGCTCTTTGAACTGTGGTTCACACTGGCATGAACATGTTTTTTCTGGCTCTCAACTGAACACATGTTGAGAGCCGATGCATCTTTTCTTACATTTGTACTAGTTAATTGTTTCAGTGAATTCTGCACATATATCTACAACTTAATCAGGGAGTGTGATTCTCTGTATAACTTGACTATAATATTTCAATCTTCTGCATCAACACATATTTTGTCAGCAACACTCCATTACAGTTTCTGGCTTCTACCTTGAAGAGCCAAAGAATGAACGAAAAAAGATAAATCACCATATTTTTTTAATCATCAGTTTGTTCTGTTCTTGCAAAAAGCAGCCATAAGCTCCAATTTATTTCCTTTCAGTCTGATAATAGCTCACAGTATTTTCCCATACTACATTCTCTGTATTGCCTTCCAATGAAATTATTTTAAGTGCTCTGCCAGTCTTGTTACATATATCTCAGTGACCTATTGATTTCTTATGTGCTGGTCCTGGCCATGTGGTCCTCAGATTCAGAAACACAGCAGCTGTTAAGAACAATTAGTTACAGGTACAGTATGTTTCTAACAGATCATTTCAGGTGAACAGTCGTGTAATGTTTAGAGTTAAAAAATCAACTTGACCATATGAAGTTTTCAGATCAGGTCATAGGAAGAATACGTGAAATATCCATAGGCTTTTGTATCTTCTCTGCACCTTCTGAAGTTAGTAATTCAGAAAGAGAGTGGAGTAAGTATATAAGCAGGAATCACCACCTTCCTTTCCACTCCTATTGCACTCATTACTCAGACATATTTTGTTCAATATGCATATCCATGTTTCCTTCTTTCCATGGCATAAGAGTCAATTTGTAAGAACTTCTCAGTCTAGCTGGGTTTTTATTGAGTTTTTGCATAATTCAGGCTGGTTTCCTGAGTGTGTCTTTACTGCACCTTTGTTACCCCAAATAAACTACTACAGTCAGCATACTCCCCTAAGAAGGAACAAGTTTTGGAATCTCGGTACAGTGCTACTGATGATTTGCATCCGCCTGACCAACACTGCTGTTGGTAAGTTTTGCAGAAATAGATCAAGATGTTTCTGAAATTCTGTCAGAGTGTCTCTTTACTCAGTCTTCAGTTGGTCTTTGAATTCTAAAGGGTCTGGTTAAACCACTAATATAAAAAGAAGAAACAAATCAAGAAATGAACAAAAAAAAAGCCCACCAAGGAAACAAATCACTTGCAAAGTGATCTTCAGATTATTGATATACTAATTGCATTCTCTTTGGGTTGGAACTTCATTCCAGAAATAACTGTTCAGATCATAACCATTTCTGCTCTGTGTTCTAGGAGGAGCCCTCCTGAAAAATGATAACAGTTCTAGGGGCATTATGTTAAAACTGACATTTGAGCATTTGTGATATGGAAAATCAAGGAGGGAAGCATGTTCATTTGTGCAAAAGTCATCTATCATATGTATATTTTCTCCTCAGCTGTTGTTCATTGTAGGGTATTTATCACCTTATCTCTTTAGAGAGCAATCCATCATAAAACTGTATTTGCCTTGTAGTTATCATAATAAGACCCAATCTTGATCCATCTACTTAAGCTTTGCTATGATGTGTGTTAAATTATAAGAACAATAAGGAAGCTGATAGATAAGAATAGGAAGGATTAATACTAAACAAAGCAATACAAAGCATGAATAGTCTGAGTCATCCTTTCAAAGGTGTGTGTGGTAGAAAAAGTAGATTAAATCCTCTGCTAGTAACATACAGTGTTTACAGTACAACAGCACTTAGGAGATACACCCAATTAATTCCCTGGGACACAATGAACACGGCTGCTGTCTCATATCTTAGGTAATTTCTGCAAAGCCATAATGAGATGTTTCATAACTGAATAGTTATTACTTAAACTAAAGAGGTAGGGTAAAGAGCTATGGATGGGTTGCATCATACACAAAACCTAAACTTTGTGCTTTGTAAAACTCTATGAACATCAGAACCTTTTTGTCTGTTCCTTCTTGTATCCTCTCATTTTGTATTCATGAAGAAATTTTATGCAGTCTGAAAGGTCCAGAAAAAACATAAGTACTCGTAAATGTGCAGGTAATTATATAAGGCCCAGATATTCTTGACCGGTTAAAAGTAGTGTAAATGATATTTCACTTTCTAAATAATCAGTTCATCTTTCCTCAACCTTAACAGTCTGGGGTGGTTCACAATAAGGAGAATAATGGGGATTAGGGAAAAAAAAACAACAAACAAAACAGGATTAAAAAAATCCTATTTTTCATCACTGTTCCATATTTGCTACAAGATTACTGAATTTTAAATTTAACTTATTCAG
Organism: Athene cunicularia; assembly: GCF_003259725.1. Lineage (NCBI taxonomy): Eukaryota > Metazoa > Chordata > Aves > Strigiformes > Strigidae > Athene > Athene cunicularia. The sequence continues at coordinate 50,586,622 of NW_020799095.1, read as the reverse complement.
TTTTCATGAAAACATAGGTCTCAAAGGAATTACAAACTTTCCTTTCAGTCTGATAAATTTACATCAAAGACTCAGGCTGTGTTTTTAAAGAAAAGCAACTGCATGTAGGTGGTTTTTTTTTTTGTTCTATTTAATTTTTTTTAAAAAAATTATTTTATTTTATTTTATTTTATTTTATTTTATTTTATTTTATTTTATTTTATTTTATTTTATTTTATTTTATTTTATTTTATTTATTTTATTTTGTTATTTTATTTTATTGAATAAGCGTGGATCATTTAACACCTTTTCTTCAACAGATTTCAAGTAAATAACTTTATGCAGACACATTAATTACTGACATTTGGTTGGGGTTTTGCCTTTTTTTGCACTCAGGAATTTACTTGTTTTCAATCAGTCAGGTCTTCATTTTTAAAATATCACTTTAGTGTATTGATTCACCCAAACACCTAATTCAAGTGAAAACTTAGAAGATCAGGAATGCTGCATTATAGAAAGGAAAACAGCACCTCTTGGAGCGGGGATATATTGGACCTTGATTCATTACATTATGAACAGAGATCCAACAAAACCAATACAGGAATATAGCTGACCACTGAGCCTATGAATATGGATGTCCACTTCCCAAAGCTCTCTCCCTCACAAAGAAGCAGTAGGAAGAGCAACTGGAGTAGCTGCAATTTTGCGTCACCAAAAGGTGTTGAGAGACAATTCTGTCATCTCCCAACCTGAATAAATCTCTTTCCACAAACAGAAAGCTTGCTCTGGCTTTGTTAGACATTGGGCCACAGTCCATTCCCCATGTTGATGTAATGACTACATCAACACGATGGCACAAATGTCTCACCAAAGATGAACTGTCTTTGAATAATTTTACCAGTCTCTTAAGTATGTGTGTGATTTTCATCATAATTTATTCCCATCTTGTTCCATTTTTTAAAGACTGCCATGTTTAATACAGACAAAATGAACTTCCGCTTTCAGTTTTGATGACATGCCATTCTGTCTATTTGTCATAAACTGAAATAATGGTCCCATTTTTTCGTTAAAGTTCCCATGTCTGAAGACAGATTCAGTGTTTAAAGGTCTGCACCATCACTAGTTTGGCCAACTGAGTGCAAAGTTCCCCCGTTTTGCTTGTGAAGCTGAAGATGGGAAGGTGAGCATGGCTTAGGAGTCTTAACATATATTAACTGCTTTTGAGCAGTGGGTTTAGTGTCAGAGCCTTCAGGCAGGTTCATAACTGGGGCAAGTGAACCACTTGTTTCATCTGTTTCTTGGTGGATGGCTAAAGCAGAAAACATCAAGTCTATGCTAAAGTTCATGCCATTCCCTTACATGGTTAAAAATATCCCAGGCAGCAGGCCACATTTGAAATCCATAGCCAAGTAGAGTGTCAGTCAGAGCTTGACTAGATGCCAGTGAACAGCTGCATATTTTGGACTTTGGTGAAAGCTCTGAAGCCAATGCACCTATCCTGCCACACAAAAGATCCAATAGGGAAAAAAAAATATATATCCATATGTGAGTTAAAATATTGAAATGGAACATATAATGAACCTGTGTAGGCCGTTAAAATTGAGAATTTACATGTTTTGTTAGTCTGAGTCAATAGTTCACTCATTAACAAATAAGACTCAGAATTTAAAGTTTCAGCCCAGCCAAAACCTATTGAGGCTGATACAAAGGCTCCATAGCACTCAGATTTTTAGCCAGATCTTAAGCAACAACATAGTCACTGGATAAAATTATCTACAATTAAACTAAGTAATAAGTCACTTTATTAATTGTTTTCTTTGTATTTTTTTTTCCCCTCCTCATGTGCTGAACTACTTTAAAATGTACTTACTGAAGTATATTTTATGGATATAAATGTTTAGTTGCTATTGTATCTCTCATGAAAGATTGAGTAATTTTTAACAACACATTCTTTTATTAGGTTATAAGTTAATAATTATGAGTCACTAGAACGAGTAACAGTTCTCTAATTTGGTTGATTTTGTTGTGAGAAAAATAATTCTATTCCTCATCTGTATAAAAAGAATAATGTAAATATGAAAACTATACTGGAAGGTTAGCTGTTCTGAGTTATCTTCTTACTATAAATGTATATACCATTTTACAGACTCAAACCAAGAAAAAAGTTGCTGCCTCAGAGAAATTACAATCTGTTTAAGATCATCAAAGCTTTAAAAATTAAGCTTTAAGAAATACCCATGTTCTGATACTATCTTAGGATAAATGTAAATTCATCTTCACCTTTGTTCAAATGTGCTTAAGAAGTGCCTTCGGTGTTTTTTTGATTTGGGGTTTCAGAGCATGCAGTCTTAAATATTGCAGCAGCACTTTAAAAACGTGTGAAATTAGAGAAGAGTGTAGAAAGTACAAAAGAGAGCATTTAAACTTCGATAACAGAATAATCCTGATAAAGTATTTGATGAAGGAAAAGATACAAAAATCAATCTTTCGTAGCTGATAGGAGCCATGTGAGAAAGAAAGTACACATTTAAGAAATTAGCTATATGATGAAGGTTAACTCTCTACATAAAGAGACCAGAATGGGAAGAGTTAAGAACTTTCTAAGCTTATCCAAATAAATCTAGAAGTCAATGCAGAAAACAAGAAGGCTTTGTAAAGATTTGAAAAGAAAGATGAAAAAAATGAGTGGGGTGTCAGAAAAGAGTGAAACCCAATGATAAAGCCTGAGTAGAAAATTGACACAATCGGAAAGAGTTTATATACAATTATTGGTGATTCAGTCCTTTCCAGGTTTCAGTTTTAAGGGTATTACTACAGCCACATATTCTTCAGTAACCTAAGTACTCCTATTGCTGATGTTGTTTTAGTTAATCCAGAAAAAGGACACAAATGCATATTCCAAAAATAGCCCAGTCTAAAGGCTTGAATTATCTCCTTGCAGCTTTTTGCCTATATAATTTGTGCCAGGACCATAAGTAATGGGACAAGAAAGGCTTACCCCCTGGACTCCTGAGGTTGACTGAGAAACATCACTGACTGGCAATATGAAGTTCTTAGAAGGGCAATGGCCAGGAGTGGAGCAAACAGCCATCGTGTTTAGTGACTCTCCCCAAACCGTTCTGCTTTTAACATGGCACACAGGCTTGCAAAATCACATTCTGCTGAGACTAAGACACAGTATACTGCAAAATAAAAGACCTTCTGAATTGCTGTATTTTGGCCTTTTTGTGTAAGATTTTTTATGCAAGCTTAAGTCTTATTAAAATGTCTACAGAGAGGATCAGTAGGAGATGTATCATATACATCAAAAGATTAATAGAAGTATGTTAAAAATGGTGGGGAGAGTTTAGTGTTAAAAGCACACCAAATCACAAAAGTATAAGAGACATTTAAATCCTTTTATGTGGAAATTCTAGTTTGATACAGAAGCCAAAATCAAGTCTAGTCAATCAGTCAACCCTGTTTTACAGAGGTTTTTTCGTTTTCTTTAATCCGCAAAGAATTTAAAGCCTCAAGTTTTACCAGCATCCAAATGAGAGAGACAGATCTTGACAACGTGGACAAATATTGGAGATGGATGAAATAGTTAAGATAACATAGGGATCAGCCCAAACCTTCACTAAAAATGCAGATGGAGATTTTATGATAATTGAATGGGTACAGCTAATTTTTTTTTTTTTTCTTCTGTTTCATGCATATCTGCACTAATTCCTCAGTCTGGGACCAGAAGAGACAGTGCAAAAATACTACGACTAAGACAACATCAATAATATTTTCAGTGGGAATGGAAGAAGCCTGCATGAGCATTTTTACAAGTAACTGTTTCTCATGGGGTTTCCAGTACAGATATTTTTAAGCAATGGGGAGTTTGGCTAACTTGGAAACAAAATCTGAACAAACATTCACTTTTGGAAGAGTGAAATTAACCTCCTCACCCTTCCTTTTTCGCTTTTGATGTCTATTTAGCACATGCATAACCAACACAAAGTAAAAGGGGGGGCGGAGAAAGAAAGAATTTCACATTCCTATATTTTGTCCAGTACATTCCTTGGAATATAAGTGAGGTGGTTCAAAAATGTGAAAACTTTGGAATTTATGTGATTTTGGCATGTGTAGCAATGCACTTTGGATGCATTAAAAAGAGTGGTTAAAGGGAGTTCACTTTTTGGGGGGTCAGTTTAATCTATTTAACTCTTCAAACTCCAAAATATTTTTTCATAGGTTACTCTGAATTAAAAGCCACATAGAAACACCTATAGACATCACATCATGCTGCTGTTCATGTGCCTGTCAGGAAGAAGTGGCAATGCTACGACAAAATACAAGACATATAATGCATGGAAGAGAAGATGACATTGTGGCTGAGACACAAGGTTAAGGGACAGGAGCTATGGCAACAATTCCCAGCTCTGCCACAGATGTCATTGTGACCTTGAGCAAGACACTTAACCTCTCTGAGCCTCATTTGTAAATAATGCTTCCCTTTCTCACAGGGTTGTTGTGAAGTCAAATTATTAGCTGTCGGGCATTTTGCCATCCCTGTACAGAAGGCACTATAAAATACAGTTTATTCCATTTGTGCTGAGATGAAGAGGGTGCAAAGAAAGGGGAAATCTGTGAAAGAGATCAACACCACCCCCTAGCACTCCCAAGAAAACTCAAAACCAAACAGTATGGGCCAGCTACCCTCCTACACTTTTACTTGTTGACTCCCTGCACTCCTTTCACATGTGCTGGAATTCAGTCCTTCCACTTTCCTTCTGTGTTTCCCTTTCCCACCCTTCCTCCTGTTCATGCCTGTACAGCTGCTGAAGCTCCAAGCACCCCACGTTTGCCAGATTGTTAGTTCAGTTGTAGGTCTTTTATCTGGTCATGCTCTGATTCCACTGAGTTCATTGGTAATACTTCCATTGCAAAAGGAATCGAAGGGGCCAGAAAAATCGACATTTCTCCTACAAGCATGCGTCAGCTCTTCTGGCCTATATCCATTAAGACAGCCCAGAAAGTTGGGAAAAAAAATGTCCATTTAGGGTTAGTCATGATGTTTAAAACAATCCTATAAAATAATACAATCCCTAGTTACAAGTCCACATATAGTAGTCTGAAAACACGGTAGATCATATATTTTTATTTTCTCTACACATGGCTGACCTTCCATGTTAAAATTTAGCAGGATTAAGTTCTGTATCCATTTCAACTTTGTGTGATGCTTTTGGTTGGTTATGTACAATACATCTAAAAAGGAAGCATCAGGAGTCAGCCCCTGGCAGAATTTCATAGGATTTCTAATTCTTTTTTTCTTTTTCTTTTTCTTTTTCTTTTTCTTTTTCTTTTTCTTTTTCTTTTTCTTTTTCTTTTTCTTTTTCTTTTTCTTTTTCTCTTTCTCTTTCTCTTTCTCTTTCTCTTTCTTTTATTTTTCCCTTTTTTTCTTTCTCTTTCTTTTTATTTCTCTTTCTTTTTATTTCTCTTTTTCTTTCTCTTTCTCATTTTTTTTAAAGAAATGTTTTAGAGTGTGTGACCAAAATAAAATGTTTATTTTCAATAAGTGTGTTTGAATGAAGAGACCTCAATGACTTTTTTTGTTATTGCTGCTGCTTTTCTTTTTTTTAGATTAAACCTTGCCATTAGCAAAAGCTGACAAAGAAACTTTCTTCTCCAGAGAAATGCAGAAGGAAGTGTAGTGGCTGTAGGTCAAATGCTATCTTTTTGGAATGGGTTTGGGTGGGTTTGTGCTTATCACTGTCAGAAGCAGGTATCCAAAGCTCAGCTCTTTTTAAGCGGCACAGTTACCCTGTAAAACTCAAGTACAACTTGCTTGAAAGTACAGGAATTAGAGTACAAAGCCTGAGCCAACTCTTGACCTTGCATTGTAGACACAGCTTTAGTATATTAACAGAAATCAATTGCCATTTCACTGGAAAGGTAGAGAAAAGTGTAGCTACTCTTGGATAAGACATTGAATGTTTTAAAAACGGGAAAAGTGACTTACTTAAGTCTTCTTTAGATAGAACTTCATACCTGATGGAAGCAAATGTCTTGGACCTCCTACCAGGAGAGGCTCACCACTTACCTGTAATTAGATAATGAACACTCACACTCCTTAATTCTGGTGTTTTAGAAAGATGACACAGAACATTTACACTCTAGCCTGAATGCAAATTACTACAGATAGTATACAGTCTAATCACAGTTAGGATGTTTCATTGCAGGGAAATGCTATAGAGAAGGGAAAGTCTGATAATTTTTTAGTCCAAAAGGCTAAAGAACTTCCTGTGTCCTGGTACATGCAGATCAGCAGTGTCTTCATTCTTTCTGTTTGAATAGGAGGCAAGTAGTAACTTTTTTTTTTAGAAAGATATCCATTCTAGTCATGTCATTTCCATAGTTAAATTGCTTACATGATCTAAAATTGACACCTCATTTCTGGTCTGAATGTATCTTCAAACACTGGTCTTTTCATGTCTTTTTATGGTAAAATAAAACGTTTGCTATCAGAAATCCTTACACATGTAGGTACTTTGGAATCCTAACTAAGAAACTTCTCTTTCTGAATTTCTTCTTGGTTAATCTAAGGAGACTTATCTTCTTTAGTTTACCACTACAAGGCATACTTTCCAGATCCTAGATTCATTATTCTTGTCTTTTCAGAAATATTTCCAATCTTATTTTACATGTAAAGAAAGGTTTTCTTAGAGTATTCTGCAGTGCTGGGGCTGTCTACTGTTCCCTCGGCTATGAAGTGTAAAGCTCCTTTTTCAAGCACTTACATTCCTGCATATGAGAGATACTGTAAAATGGTTATCTCAGAGCTTCATTAAGATTTGTGTGCATTGCTGCTGCTGATTAGTAGTCTTTAGTGTCTCTAATTATCCATGGAACAGATTCACTGCTCAAATTTTCATCAGTGTGGATTTATTAAGTTGAAAATTAGAGAGAATAAAATGATAAAAGTGTAATAATACACCAGAGCAGTAAGTAGCATAACATATATGATGTGTGGTAGTTGATTATAGTCAGTAATCAGATTCTCCCATTTATTTTAGCTTCTGAACTGGTTAGCTGCATTAAATATAGGTGGTTTATTTTGGCATAAAAACTGATGTGAAGACTCATTATTCATTTTATATAAAAGCAGTATGAGAAAGAAGTTGAGAGAGGAACAATCAACGTTTTACTCTCATGGTGACTGATTCAAAAAGGCCATCTGGCAACGTTTTCCTTAATGTTATCAATCAGACATTTAGAGCTGGATCTTATAAACTTGGCCTCCAGTTACAGCCACAAAATACGCACACAAAAGCACCCCTGCATGCTAGAAGATAATTGCGCTCACAGCACACATGCTTAAGTATGCAAAAGGCCGTAAAAATAGAGCTAAATGCAGGATAAGGAAAGGACTGAGATAGAACAGGAAAGGAATGAAAAACTGCGAGGCTGGGTTGACAGTGTGCAATTCTTAATAATAATCTTAATTTTCCTAATAATAATTTGTTTTGAGGATACTCCTCATTCTGAAAGGACTGATGTTGATATTTTACATACATGCCACAATTTTCTCCATTTTTCTTTGTTACAATTCCAAAGTTTATTTTCTTCTTAGAATTCAAGTTAGATTTGACAGAATTTCTTATTTTACTGATTAGATCACTCCCTACCTAATAGGTCTCATAAAAATAGTTTTATGTTCCTCCATGTATTTAAACATCTTTAGATCCAACTCTTCAGTATAAAATTTCTGAGATAAGGAAGACACATTTCTTATCTACAGGTGCCTAGAACCAGAAGTAGTTTAGGAACTTTCCCTGACATAACACTGACCTTATTAATATTTTGAATGCATTGGAAAAGTGATGCAAAAAGAATTAGAAGTGTTCAAAGTAAGGGAATTTAAGTCAAAGAAGTCAACTTTTTTTTTTTTTTTTTTTTTTTTTTTTTGTCAATACTTGCTTTCACCATTCAGTCACAGGTCAGGATGGTAGAGAAGATTCTGCTGAGAGACTAGTATGAGATGAGAAGCCACTCAATGTGTGTGTAGTACTTCCAGCCACAGTGGTCCAAGCTCTGGGGTGCAAACCATTTGAACCATTGCTTCTCTCACTGCTGTTGTACCCGAGGACCAGAATGCTCAATGTTCAAGAAGGTGCTCTGAGTTTAAGGCAGACATTTGCAAACAACCCCCTTATACTCAATGTTTCCTTTTAAATTCTGTATGTGATTATTTTCTTTTTTATTTCTATCCTGCCTCTTGACCTCTCTTCCAATTTTTGAAAACAAGTGAGTTGTTGTGACAGGGCCTGCTGAAAGACATCTTTCATTGACATCTGAACTCACTGAAGATTAATTTTTACTGAAATGTTCTTTGGTCAAGCTCTTGCCTGCAGGGAGCTTTCCAGAATACATTTTGCACTGGTATTAGGGAGACATTCTCCATGTGCCTTCACAGAGAGGGAGAGAAAGCTGGCCATCAGATTCTGTCCTCCCCTTGCATACTTCCTATCCCACTCCCATACCCTTTCAGAACTTTCCCTCAGTGACAGGGCAAAATAACTCAGCAGTTGACCTACATTTCACTGGTCATCCCCAGGGTTGATGTTCTGTGTGCTTGGCAAAAATGGGAAGACACAGCTCATGGAACATATGAGCCCTGCCAGGAATGGATAGTCCGAGAGTTTCTTCCAGCTAAAACAGAGTAAAATTTAACATACAACAAACTGGATACATTCATCTTCAAATACTGTTTACCAGAGAGTCTAAAATCTTTTGCACCTAATCCAGTGCATGTCCTACATTGAATCATAGGTTAAATCTACTAATCCCTTCATTACGTATTTGTATATTGAAGGCTCCAATCAGTCTTGCCTCTGTTTGTTAAAATAATAATGTGTTGGCTGCCTAATAAACTGGGGATAGCTATGTTTAGATAGCAATTTTACATAAGTAAGCATTTTTCCTTTTGTAATCCATCAAATTCAGGGTATAACAATCATATTACAGATCTTACATTGATCATAGTCAGAATTTTCAAGCTTGCAACCTAAAAGTAGGTTCTTCAAATGCAAGTTAGACACCTAAACATACTGCCTACTTTTAGAACTACTGAGTTATTCAATGATTGGTATCTTTGCTTATACTTTAGTTAAAAAAAATACATATCTAGGTACCTTGTTCGGTGCATCCATAATGAGTGACTACAGCCTCTAGGCTTGAAAGACTCCATTTTTTCATAGAGTCCAGTCTCCAGCAATTTTGTATCCTGACTGTCTTTAAAAATCAGAGTTTATTGGTATTCTGTAGACAATACAATGGGATATCAGTTTGTACCATCTATTGTGGGACTGCTTTCAGATGCCTGCCTGTTGATGTAAAAAGGGAATCATGCCAACTAGAGTTTTTCTGACAGATTTCAATCCTCTCTGATTTTTTTCCATTTTATTTTCTTCTGAAAACTCTTTAGAAAATGCTTGCTCTGAGGCTATTGACAGGGCTGCTCTTTGTGTGCTGGAGTTTTCATAGTAACAATAAAAACACATGCACACACACAAAATGATTGGAGGAAAAAAAAAAAAGAAAAAAAGAAAAAGGTTGAGAATGCTTCTTGAGGTTTCAATCCCAACAATTCAATTATCTTGTTTTAAGCTTGTTCCATTCCTGGTATCATATCCCCTGGAGATTGGCTAAAGTATTAGAACTAGAAGAAAACTTGCTACTCTTAAATGCAGGAAAGTGACATGTGTTTTACAGGTCCTTTATCTGGATTAAGTTCATATGTTTCTGTAAATGCTGAGGTAGTAATAACTTCAGCTTGGACTTGGGATATCATCCATCTTTTTTCCCCTCCCTTTTTGGAACTTGACTTCATGAAGGATGACATTTCCATGCACTAATATATAACACAACATACAAAATCACCAGGGTAACTGAAAGGGAGAGAGAATAGAAGGAACTGCTGGTGTAAAACAGCCTTTAAAATGAGTGTGCAAATTCAGACATCGGTAGGTTTTGGAATGGGTAATCTGTCCTATACCTGGAAGGGGATTGGTGTCCTCTGCCTAGCAAAGAGCTAGTGCCTCATGCTAGAGCAAGGGAAAGAAAATGCTAACCTGCTTTAACCATCAAAAAAGAGAAAAAGCCAGCATTTTGAGAAAGTAGGAGAAAAAGTGAAAGGAAGAAGAAAGCCGCATCATTTCTTGATTTTACTTGACAAAAAGAGGGCAATGACCTAGTCTGCAATAGTTTGTGCAAAAGGGAATCCACTGATGGTTTTCCTATCATAACCTTCTTTATCAGGAGAGATAGAAATGCAAGATAGATAAGCAAATTCCAAAATGTCACTCTAAAACCAATGTAAGGACTTCCAAAGACTGCTACAGAATGGGTCTTTCTGTCAGCTGTAACTCACAAATGCCTGGCAGCTTGCTTGAGCTGACATTTGGTGAGTAAAAGTGGTAAATAAATTAAGCAATCATAACTAACTGCAAGGCAACTCCTATATAATCAATAACCATTTACCAAGCTCAGGAGAAATCTAAAAGGAAAAGAAGTGCTGAAGGAAAAGAAAATAATGTGCTGAATAGCTAGATATCTTATGTTGTTTACACTGTGGGACACTGTGGGCTTTTCGAGGCAGCATGTGTCTTGTGTGTTGTCTCTTGTGTAGTGCCAAGCAAACTGTTGGCAATTTCACAAATAACAATAATATTAATCTAAACTAAAGATTTTAATAGATAAGGTGTTTTGTTTACAATAATGGTCTCTCTAACTGACAAAGACCAAGCTGGTAATCAATAACAACAGAGGATTTAATCCTCACATTTAGTCTTGATTATGAACTATACAGCAGTTTTGCTTATAGGAGAAAATGCGGGCAAATCAGTAGAATCAGTAGAGCAGTATTAGTGGCTGTAACAGCACAGTTTTTCTCAGGTTAACAAGCAAAATAACTGTATTATTTAGAAGTACAGAGTAGAAATTACTTGTGCCTCATGGCTTCTTATAAGAGGCTCATTACGTTAATGACTCAGTTTAGGATATCTCTTTGCTTTTTTTGGCTAATATTTCAATCACTAGCTTTAGTAATTACTTTTGCTACCATTAAATGCACAGTGAATTTAAATACTGTATGCATATGCAAATGTAACTGTATTGAGGGGGGAAGGCAGTTTGAGTGTTCTTATATTTCACTTAAAGTTCTTTGTCCGGTAATTCAGACATAATGCAAAAATACTGAAGTGCCACCTCTGGGGTTTTGAAGTTTTGTTTGTTCACTTTTGAAATTTCAGGAAACACTTTAGGAGTCAGTGACTATAACCAGTTGATTATTGGAGGAAACCAGACTGGAGGAAGAACTCATAACAGCTGCAAGTGTTACTATGTCAGTCACCTCTAGGTATCCATTTTCACATAGGGACAACAAGCTAACATCATCTTCCAGATTAAAACTGCCTTCCCTCTTTGCCTATTCACCTACCAACACCCTCAACAATGAAGAAAGAAGAAAAATAATATGACATTTTGCAGACAAGGAGTCACACAAGAGCCAGGGTAAAAGAGGAGATTGAGAATTGCCCCAGGGAGAAGGGAAGAATGGGGATTACCCATTAGGATAGTACCCAGGAATAGGAGAAAAAAAAAATTACACAAAAACCTGATGATGGTGTGCAGGGAAGTGGAATAAAATGAAGAAATGGGAATACATGTAAAGAACACCATTGTGTGGAATGGACTGCAAGGGAGGAATACAAAAAAATTATGGGACAGAAAGAGCTGTGCAGATGTGTAAAAACCAGAGGGCTGAAGGAACAGCAGACCCTCAACCAAGTGATAGTAAATGGCTTGTTAAGACTGCATTTGTGTCTTAGAAGTCTTAAAAAACTTGTGAAGGGAAAAACAGAAAAATAAACAGACCAAATAGGTAGTCCAAATAAATTTATTATAGACAGTTTCCCTCTATTTTCTCGCTGTTACAGTAGCATATTAATCGAGAGATAGAATTAAATAAAAAACCAAGAAACATGCTATATATTTAAAGGAAAAAAACTTTCTATTATTTGACTATCTTATTGAAGGAAACAGAATAGGAGCTCCCTGTGCAGCTCCCTAACTTTTTCACAGTAAAAGTCTGGCTTTATCAGCCAACACCTGTTGTCTCCTGTTCGGCCATGATTATTGAGCTGCGCACAGCATCTGGTATGGGTGTGAGTTCCTGATCTGGCAGCATGATGAGAAGCAGTCCCTCTACTTTTGTGCAGAATAAGGCTGTCTTCCTAGCATATAATCAGTTCTGAACTCTAGATCTAGACAGCTACTCAGAGCTTCTACATGGGAGACCTGCTTTGAAAATAGTATTCTGCTCAGAAGAAGGAAATTTTAAGCAGCGTAGAACCCTTGTGGTGCAAATAGGATAGATACATACCTTTTCACTAGCAACCTGTATTTTGGCCATGGATTGATTGCCCATGTATATGCATAGGGAGGAAGGGAAAAAGGGTCATGAGGTGATTTCAGATCCTATGGATCTGCCAGCGGGATACAATCCAAACTTTGATTTGTTGGTGAAGGATATTTGGGCAGGTTTCTCTTGTTTCTTTGGGCTGTATTCTAATGTTTGCCAAATGCTCTCACTTATGTGATCCATGAAGCTTTGAGAAATAGATATAGGGAGTGGCTCCACTTTAATTGGATACATTTAAGATTTGTTCTAACACTAATCTTCTGCTACAGCAGGAATTTAGGTTGAAACTAGAAGCGTAACATATATGCCAATGTTTAGATGATCACCATGGGTTTCACTACTAATGTTAGTGGATTGTTTAAAGAGGGACAGGACTGAACTATTCAAAAGAGCATATTCATGCAATGGGTTACACCTGGGACACCAAAGCATAATATTCAGATGCTTATATTGATACTCAAATGCCGCCTTGCTCTGAAGCTCAGAACCTAATCCTGATAGGTTTCTACCCTGTCAGCCTCCTCATTTCTGCTATGGGACATGCTAAAAACCACTGAGTTATTACAACAATGTATGGCTCTTCAGATGAACTATTCTCTTACTCAACTCACCTACCAGTCTCATCTCAGAGCATATGTGCCTGGTTCAGACTTCATAGAAGAGTAGCTATAGAGTGATTGACAGTTATTGCTTTACAAATCCAAAAGTTGTAACCTTCAACTCAGGATGCAGAAACTTTTATCCCTCCTCTACATCAGACAGGATTAGGATTTGAGCATTGGCCTCCCACGTCCTAGAAGAAGGGCTGTAAACTCTCAGTTTACATGGCAGTTCATGGCTTGAGGACCCACAAGACACTACTAGGTGACTAACTATATTTGAGTGTTACAAACTGCCTACCTGCCTTTTTCTCTCTTCCTTGTCCTTCACACCTCCTTGCTCAGTGTATTAGACTCTGTTAAACCTATTTTTAGGCTACTTGATGTTCCTTTCATATTGTGCAGCTGTGGTATTGCACAACTGTTGTGGCTAATATAAGAGAAATTATTCCCTTAGGCTTCATTGTACCTAAATCACCATTCAAGATTTAGCCGCAAATTAACAGAACTATTCAGAAACTGAGTATCGATAGAAATTCCTCAATTGTTAAAGAAATGGAGGACATACTGGTGAAGCCACCATTCGTACTGAATTTGGATAATTTTTGTTTCTTTGGATCTCTTACCGATGGGAGAATACCTGAAAAAATCTAAAAAGGAAGTGGCATCACACTGTCTCAGAGAATAAATTTAACCTAATTTTAATAAACATAGCCTACTTCTGGCTTCATAACAAATATTCTTTCATTTACACAGATTAAACTAGTACATTTGGAGCCACAGTCAATGAAGAATCAGGTTGTCAAGCACAAATATGTGACCCGGGACATTGATTGTATCTCTAATTCAAGCACTGACTTACACTCTACATTTGGTCAATTCACTTGTTCTGTTTTGGTTTTGAAAACCAAAGAAAATCTTTGAATGACTCATTCACCCTGCCTGGATAGAAAGAAACACTGAAACAGAAATAAGATATTACTTGTAAATGCTAACTACTTTACTATAGAAATTTCCACTTAATTTCCTTACTCTCTAATTTCTGACAACTGAAAGTATTGAATTAAAGGCACTTTAAAGCTATTATGCATGTCATGTCATGTAAGAAGGTGAACTTATCAATGCCAATGTTTTCCAAAGTTTAAGCAAACAGCATTGCACAGGGACACAAATATCCAAACTTTGCATTGTATTTTCCAAAGAAAGTTGCAGACACTTAATTTTTAAAGGGCACAGAAGGTTCAAGAACCAAAGTGATTTTTTTTTCCCCCCATCTTTCATTACATAATTATCAATCGGAGGGATGTTACTTTAGATTGAACAATGTAAGGAACTGAATACCATTAAATAATAAGGTCCTGTTCCAAACAACAGAATACAGATTTTCGGAAACAAATACTTTAAATATGTATTATCCCGAATTTGACTTGGACAGAAAATGTCTTCGCTGATTTTGAAATCAGCAATTTTTGTGGTGTAGCAAGCTATACAGTCAGACATCATTGACACATCATTTTACCCAATGTATGGACAAACGTGTACCACATGAACTGGCTTTTAACACTCTTTCCCTACCCAGAAGTGTTGCAATATACATGAAACTGTAAGCAGAAAATGGTCCTAAAAGAAGAAGTATTGGTATTTTAAAGTCAGGAGGGAGTTAATTCTGTCAATGTAAATATTCAGAAAATCCAAATATCATGTAAGGAACCTAAAATAATGCATGAAGATTTTATGTTTCATTTGTTTGAATACTAGAGATTTGGAGGAAAATGAGGTAGAATAATGACACCCTTGATATTACAGATAGGGATTGTCCCTCTTAAAAATGCATAACTGCATGGAAGTGGAAGGAACAGGTATTAAACTGGAAAAGCTACAAAGAAGTCTTGATTTTAAGAAGCAAGATTATCTGTACTGACAGATCAGGAGCACTGTTTCCCAGCAAGTAAGTGGCAGAAGCAGTTTGCATGAAGAAGTTTGCATTCATGCAAAATCAGTTAACCATACATTTGAATTCAATGATATGTTGACTTAAAATAAAAAAGCTTTGGATAAAAGTATGCAAGAATCAGATCGTCAGCTGCTATAAATCTAAGCAGATCTATCAATTTGGTGAAGTTCTTCCAGCTTTCACCAGCTGAGGATGTGACCCATAATGATCAGACTAGAATCAACTGGCCATATGCTCCAGTGATAGAATTTTCAGGTGGTAGAATGACAAGAGTGATAAAGTAATAAATTCTTTTTTTTTTCCGTGTTTGCTCTTCACAGAAGGCTGTGACTGCCATATGATTTGAAGCATTCTTAAAGATCTCTAATGACCTTGCATTTCTCTGAAAGAGAGATGAAAACAAATATAAACTTCTCAGGTTCTGTGACATTGTGTATATAGTAAATACACACTATGTGGTGGAATTTCCATATCATAATTTTTTAGTTGACAACTCAAGTTTTGGTGATTTATGGCTCATAATACTGGTCATCTTCTGATTTAAGTTGGGTTATATAGGAAAACAAGAATCTGGCCTAAGACACAGTCAATGCCAAACTTTCCATGGACTTAAAATAACAGGCAGATCAAACCTGGAACATGTTTTTAAGAAAATCTGATTATATACTGTGAATAAGCATAGACTTTTCTGCTCAAAAAACATACAGGACTGAATCAGTTTATGCAAGTATTTTGTTTATACAATACTTTTCAGCAAATCTCCAATAAAAATATGAAACTACCTAACCCATATTGAAATCTCTGTGTTTGACTTTTCCCTCTCATCATATTATATGTTGTGTGTGAATTTTAAGTCCCTTTTGTTTCTTCCCTGTCTTCCACACACCGATTTTCTTCCTCCCTTTCACTGCATTTACAGAACTAGTTGTTCTGGAAATAATGATCTGTGTTGGTGTGGTTGGAATTCAGTGACTTCCATAAGCATAGAGATAAACAAATATATTCCAGCTCACCATTTATTCTGTGGTTGGTGAAACATCACAGTGTATTTGATGGGTTATCCAGTTTATACATGTGGCATAAATGGGGAAAATACCCACCCACATACAAGAAGAACAAATTTTGGTCTGAGAGACCTAACCATTTCCATGAGGTATGCCCAAAGATGTTCTGCCCCAGGGAAGATAAGACTCCAACGGTCTTGCCAGTGTGGCTGTGAGTCCACCAAACTCTGAGACATGCTTTAGCACCAACTGATAAATTTTGAAGTTGTTTCAGATGGTCTCCGTGTTATTTCTTTCTTTTTTATCAGAGACAAAGCTTTGTTTTATCCTTGACAAGGAAAAAAAAAAAAAAAAAAAAAAAAAAAAAAAAAAAAA
>NW_020799095.1:50557702-50570210 GCF_003259725.1 Athene cunicularia | reverse complement strand
TTTTTTTTTTTTTTTTTTTTTTTTTTTTTTTTTTTTCCTTGTCAAGGATAAAACAAAGCTTTGTCTCTGATAAAAAGAAAAAAAGACAAAAAAAAAAAAAAAAGCTTGTAACTCATCAGTCTTCAAAACTTTTTGTTAACACTTCAAATCATTACAGCCCAATAAAATGGATTAGGCAGAGAGTCAATACAGCAGCAAAAGAGACAGAGGCACAGAGTAATTTATGAAAAGATGTTATTTACCACTTTTCATGAAATTAACCTGTTTCAGCTCCTGAGAGCTGAGGCATTTGAACACTTGCAAGATTGGATCCCCAGACTTTTATTTTAAAATTGCTTACTCACCTACTGTATTATTCCTGACTCTCTTACTGCCCTATTTATGGACTGGGAAACTTTACCTCCATTGTTCTGTGGGTCTCTAAGGAGCTGTGCTTCTCTCCTGCTGCTACCAGTTTTGTCTAAACTAAAACTGTAGTATTCATTAACATATATATGCTAAACATTATGAAGCATCTTGAAGGCAAGAGGGTATTTAGTGGCATATGCTTTCTATTTTCTAGGGATCTCCATTCACAGTGGATTTTGAGGAGCTATTGTTACTACTGTATTACGAGCCATTTTAATATAAGTCTTCAGAACTTTTTTTTTTTTTTTTTTTAAAGCCTTTAAAAAAATATTTTCTCTCAGGAAATTTGTTCTACATTTTAAGTTCTTCAGTTTATATCCTGAACTTTTACCTTTGATGTTAAATAGCTACTTCTGATGTCACCAAGCACTGGAAATAAACTTCTTGATAAAATATCTAAAGACATACAGGTTCCTATTGTCTCTGCCCCACAATATGCCGCTACAATCACTTTTCTCAGCTTTTGGCTTTTCCCATAATTTATAAACTTCAAACAGTCTTAATCCTGATATGACCATCAAATAAGAACTTAATTCTTGAATGTTAAATTTTCCTTTAAAAATAATCTAAATGTTTTGACAGTTAGAAAGCTGACAATATACGAGTACAAATAGTACCTTCTTCCTCAACAATTCTTTTCCTGGGTTACTTGAGGACAAATATGCTTATTTTCTTTCCACAGATATGTTTCCACATTTTAGAACAAAAAGTCAAGTGCTTAAATTCAATGTTTTTTTATCTCTAATCAAAAAGGATGAACTGTTCATTTGAAGGGCCAAATTCTGCCTTTACTTATGTTAGAAACCATTTTGCCAGTTGGCTTCTTCAGATTAGAGGAATCTTTATTATAATAGCAATGATCTAACTTTCCAGTTTGCAGAATAAAAATATACCAGAGATATATCTAGAAATAACACACTGTTTTAACTCATGACAGTTCAGCTTCACAAATACAACCTAGCTTCATATCGAAAAAAAAGAAAGTATGCAAAACTTGAAATATTGCATGGAGTAATTTTCAATTATGACAAACAAAAGTCATTCTTATGCTTAGCCTTACCAAATTTATGTCACAACAATGAAGAAACACGTTTTAGTTTTTATGCTATTTTAAAATGAGGGAAATTTTGAGGAAAGTAGATATTTGCCACAGAAAACATCTGTGGCTTGAGTGGTGCAGGGCTTTATTCCATGGCCTAAAAGCTGGAAGGCATCTGGTACCATCGGAGATGCCCAAAGATCCCACCCAGTCCTCAGCCACAGCTCGAGACTGCAGGTCCACCAAGACTTTTGTGCCAGCCCTTTTGGACACAGTCTGGATATCTGAGGAATTGGCCCTAGACAATGAAGTTTCAGCAAACAAATTGAGCTCTTCGAGTTTCTGTACCTTCAATGGTATTTTCAACGGGTACTTCAACTGCAGAAACTAGAGAGCCATTTAACTTCAGTTGCTTTTCAGACTGCCAAGCAGGTTCCCACCTCAGTAGCTCTTCTGTGGAAAATAAGATTTGCCCCTGGTGAAAGGCAAAAATAACAGTCACTTCAAGCTGAAAGAGCTACCTCTGAGGTGAGTAGAAGTGGTCTGCTTTAAGCATGGTACAAACATGCTGCATTATTTCAGAGTCCTACAGGTTTGGGTGGGTATACAATCTTTTTTTTTTTTTAACCATTTTTTTAAAGGCTCATCTGAGAGTCGGGTAAATAACAAAAAACAGACAATAGTTTCCTTTGAAATTGAAATGGCATCACGTGCTTGGCTTTTGACATGGATACTAGGGCCATGGCTGTAAAAGGTTTTGTTAAACAAGTGTAAGTCCCAAGTGCAAACCTTGCCTCCCTGCCTCCCCTTCCCCCTCCACAACAGGAGGAGTTTTAGAAAACTATTAAGATACACTTGGAACTAATGTTACCATTTTAAGTACTGGCTTTCTTGGAAGCCTGAAAAATACTATATGTCAAGTTATGCTGTGGCAAACTGCTGCGCTTTTCAAATGACAGCAGTACCTTCTATCCTGCTCTCAATCGGCTTTCCACATTGACAGTCTGCTGCTAAATTCCATATGGAATAGATATTGTACAGCTAAAATTATCTTGTGGGTTCTGGATCAGAGTAACGTGTTAGTGATTAAATACATTATTAGTGCATTTAGCTGTGCAATTTTCTCTTAATTTAAGGAGATCATAATTAATTTATATCCATAACATATGCACAAGTCACTTAACTTCTCTCTGCCTTAGCTTTTGAGTTGTAACATGGAGATTAAAGTATTTACCTACCACCACATACACGTTAAATTTGTCACATGCTCAAATAACAAAAGAATGGAAGTCATATGAGTGCCTAAGAGACAGAGATCAAATTTTAATGCACGTAGATATTGCTAGAGCTTTCAGCAGTAAGCCCTACTCTTCCTCTTTTCAATGACCATTTCACAGTACATGTACCTGTGTGCATGTTCACATGTTAATTGACAAATCCAAAATTATTTCCTTAAGAGGCAATGTGATAAGGATTTCCAGGGGATCAGAAGATGGTGGTGTCTGAATCCCAAGATACACAATCTACAGTTGTCTATATGCCCAGTCAGTTAACATGCTACTTTTCAAAATATAGTGGTCCTAGACTTCATACTAAAGAGCATTGTGCTCTGAATAACAGTGAGCTATTAAAGTGACACTTTTCCTGCCTGCTTCAGTAGAAAAGCTGAAAAACCTTTAGCTATGAATTAAAAGGAAAAAAAAAAAATTGATCATGGTTTACTGCAGTTGATAAAAATATCTTTGAGATATCTAAATAGTTTCCATATTTATTTCAAGCTACAGTTGAGACAGTACAATTTCTAAGAAATTGTGGTGATTGTGAACTTAAAATATGCCTTTTGTCATACAGTATCTAGTAAAAGTACAAGTGGATTAAGGTATAATTTGAGCCAAGAAAAATTTGCCTTGCTATTCAACAATGTAGAACATTCAAAGATTCATAATTAAGGTAGTTAGCAACTTGGATAATACAGGATTCAAGAAATCATTCTTAATTTTTGCTTGGCTAGCCTTTCTCGGTGCTACCAACTTTATATTGCTAATATGTTTCTCTATTGTTAGCTGAAAATTAAATAAATTGTACGTCATATTTGCCTAGTTAATAAAATTTGGCACAAGTGTATCCAAAGGCTATTGGCATTGATTTTTGATAGTAGTGGTCATTGCCATGAAGTTATATTAACAATAAGTTGAAAATATGTGGTCATTTGGTGTATTAGTGTAACATGTAGAACTGAGCAAAAGGTATCAAAGGCATATATGAATCTGGGCTAAATTCAGCAATAGTTCAGTTGTGAAAGGAAGGAACACTTTCTTCTCTCCATATATATACACTATACATATGTACTATATATATGTACATGTATATATATGGAGAGAAGAAAGTTTTAAAAAAGTGTTAAAATAAAGCAGTTTTCCAAAAGTGAAAATATTGACAGGTTTTAAATCATACTTGTTTGACTATTGAGTCAAATTGAAAGTTTTCACTTTTGACAATGAGGTAAAATTTAAGAAGAGGAAATAGGAGGGGTAGAAAAATTCTTTTAAATCTGAAAATGAAATCTCACATGTTATGTCAAATAAAATATCATGAACTAAACCAAAATATAAGTATTTTGCCTTTATCCATCTATCCTGAGTCTTGGGAAAAAAATGCTTTTGTCAAATACCAGCCACCAGCCTAGCTCCTTTTCTGTTCCTTCCTTCATCTAATCTCCAGGTTGGCAATCACTTCAAACCGTATTTTGTTAATGTCTAATGGAGTTAGGGTTTTTTGTTTGTTTGTTTGTTTGTTTTTTAAAAAAACACTAAGAATTAGTGATCTTCACTAGCAGACCTTGGTCAATAAAATACATGTAACTTTCTCAGTAATTCTCTTTTGGATAAAAATATTAATTTGGGGGGCTTGAGTGTGCTAAATGATCATTGACAATCCTCAAGCATAGTGCAGTTAGAATTGCAAACACTGAGAAGGATTTACTCTATCTCTACCTGTGTCTTAACTTTATAAGAAGAAGGAGGTGAAGGAATGTTGGCATGTTACCAGTATTAGACCAGTGGATTATTGTGAGCTTTGCCTCCTTTCCAGCTGCTCGGGAGAGAGCATCTGGTGGAAGATAAATGTGTGTGAAGTATAACCTGTCCAGTGTAACCCTTGAATAGAGCTGGTCACAAATCACACATAGAAACCTTTTTCAAGAATCTCAGACCAAATTCCTGCACCCCAGAAAGCCAAATAGGTTACTGAGATGAAAGGAGAAAAAAATCTGCTGTTTGCTATAACTGTCTACAGGCATCCTATGCTGCATGCCCTTGAATGTTGCAGGACTGTGTATGACAATACCCACCTGAGGTCTCCTTCTATAACACCAACATGGTGGATGTTGAATCACTAAGCAAATATGTGAAAGAAAGAAGGATTCGGTAAGGTGTTTCCTTGAATTCTAATATATTATTTGTGGAAAATGGGAAGGAAGCTTGCAACAGCAAGAATTGTGAGCATAGTGAAAATAGGGAGACGCTGTCTGTGAGTATCTAAAAATAATGAATTCCTCTTAAAATGTTAATTCGAGTCCTGTAAAAATAGCTTGGTGACCACAAAATTGATTTCCTCTCTCACTATAGATTTTTCTGACCTGAGACAGTGTCTACACACACTATATTATAAGGTTTCATTTATTTCTCTTATGTCGATAAATGATTAGGTATTAATGATAGGATTAGATATTGTGGAGTAGAACTTGTCTGTCATCCATTTATATAAATTGAAAAAGTTTGTAGTAACATCCCTCGGTTATTGATTAATCCTTTACAAACTTCTTGGTAATGAGGCATTAATATCTTCTTTTTTCTCCGAAACCTTTGACAAGTATATCCATGCAAAGTACACAGCACCAAAAAAACCAACCCCTAAACCCAAAGCAATTCTGTCCCTAACTAGGACCACTTTTGTGGTAACATGTTAATGACAGCTTGACAAAAACTGAATATGTTTCATGGTTGCAGGGTCACTGTTGATTAAGATAGACTGTGTGACTCAGCTAGAGTCTTGAAGTTAGCATAGCTGTTATGAAGGGAGGCAAGGGCATAGATAAAGAAGAGGTGGCAGGCAAAGGAGAGGCGAGGAAGTAGGCTCTGCAGAGGAATTCGCTACAGAATTACTGGGTCTACAGGGAGAAGACTTAAAGTACATGAATAAAGCTGGAGTGTCATCAATTCTGCTTAATCCAAGAAGGCTGTCAGTCATGAGCATGTCAATTTTTTATTTTTCTATGAACATTTTTAGGCGCTCACCTAGATATCAGTTTCTATTTCCATCAGCAGCATATCTCTTTATAGCAAATAAATGGGCCTACCGCTTTCCCTTCAACTTTCCATCAGTGCCTTGCAAACCTTCAAGGGCTCCTTGGCTTTGTCTAACTCTCTTGTATCTAGAGGATCTAGATAGCTCTCTGGGCCTATAACTCACTCACCTATCTCCCTGATGTATCCACATCTGCAAACTACTATTCTTGTAGCTGAAGTAATATTCTGCAAATCAAAGAAAATTTGGAAGCAGAGAGTGGGGTGAATTTTTTCTTGGTTAGCTAGGCCACTGTGAAGGGTGGAAAACAGTGGCTTCTCCTGTCCGCTTCTCTTTTACTTAAGCATGGCTTTCAGCGAAGACTTTCACATCAGTACTACTGGTCAATGATGGGACTTAACATTAGAGACTGGTTAGCTTTCAACAGATGTTCATAGTAAGGCCTCGGTATACAAAAATTTGACCTCAGAGTAAGAAGAGAGTCAGCATCTTTGAAAGTCTTTCAAGCACTAATGACTCCTTAAAACAAAGTACTGAAAGCTGTAGTAATATTGGACTGAACTCTTGAGAGGAGAATGTCATATGCCAATAAACACAACCTTCTGGTTTGTTTAATTTTCTTCTAAGTTTTCTCACTGGGTCAGTGAAGAAAAAAAAAAAAATCCTTATTCCATAGCAGTCTCTAATTATATTTTAATTCAAATGGCAAAGACTTCCTTTTTGGGAACTAAAAGATCTGACTTCTATCCTCTTTGCTGTACATGT
Source organism: Athene cunicularia (assembly GCF_003259725.1). Lineage (NCBI taxonomy): Eukaryota > Metazoa > Chordata > Aves > Strigiformes > Strigidae > Athene > Athene cunicularia. Next base: position 50,563,693 of record NW_020799095.1, on the reverse strand, counting down.
GTGGTCTGGCTGATGGCAGAGATGTTTGCACCTATGGATGCAGTACAGGAAACATGATACCTGTCAGTTCCAGATTTCTGGGCTGGGACACATGTGAGCCCAGGAGGTCACAGTGGTGTTGGTCGGAGCATAGTATCTTCTGTCCTGGAAGAGTGCATGGGTCTTCCTGAATATACTCAGGCATTAACACCGCACACCTACTATAGGGATAAATTCACCCATGTACACAGTTCTCAAACAAAACCCTGTAATGTTAGAAAATTAGGGCCATGTGTGGCTCTGAAACCATATCTGACACTTGGATGCAGTGGAGCAAAGGACAGATGTTTGGGTGTCTGTGAAAGGAACTGAATTAATTCAGCAAGGGTGAGATGCTTGGATTTGTCTGGATGCCCTAAAGCATGAGTGATTCACAGAGGGGGCCTGTGCCAGGCTGCTATCTATCGTTGTGGGGGCTCCGTCCTCCAGCAAGCAATACTTCCATGAGGCTATAGCAAATTTATCATTCTCAGATGGAAACATTTCTAGGAACTTTCTGTGCCTGGAGTACTAGATATCTCACTAGTGGCCTATCTGTATTCTCAGCTGACAATAACTATTGTGTCCAAAGCAATTGTTACATTTCTTTCTTCTCATAGTATACTCCCAGATGATTGGAAGCTAGTGTGCAGGCAAGGAGGTGGTATCCATTTTAAAAGCTTTTCACATGTTTAAAAACAATGTCATGAAGGATTTCACAGTGTGACTCCACTTCCCAAATTGTACATGCTGAAATTTTGAAATGAATATAGTTTATATTGGCAGCACCAAAGGAACCATCAAAAGTGTCTCACATGCAAAAATCCTGAGTCATCAGAGGTTAAAAAAAAAAGAATACAAAAGGGGAAACATTGACAAAATTAACCATACAGTTTTGCAAATCAGAGAGGTTTCTCCAGCAGTTCTAGTGAAATTCTATTAATAATCTCAAGGGCCACAAAACTAGGTGTTATCTGGTGGCCAGAAATATTTGGATATTTGTTCTGAATATTGGATGTGGTAAGACAAATGGGGAGAGAAAATGGGATCAGGAACTTGAATTACCCCACGAGCTTCAGAATTCATTAAGTTGTATACTGTGGGCAATGTACATAGCCTGTATTCCCATACTATTCTGACTGTAGTTTTGTTACTATGTCAAGCACAATAAGATTTAATTCCAGACCAGATTTCAACATATAAATAAATAATTCTGGACAGTGCTGCTTTACAGGAAAGGTATTGTAGTCTCATTAACCAGAATGAAGTCTAGAAGCTGGCAAATTTCTGACATTTTTGAGCACCATTGCAGATATTGGATATGGACAACAGAGGTGGATCTGCTTATGTCTAGGTTTTCACAACATCCAACTATTCAGTGAGAGTTACTGATCCCAGACAGATACGTAAAACTGTCAAACTATACTCAGAAATGGCTAATGAGTGCTATTATTGAGCAAAAATTATAAGCTCTAATAGGCATGTTAATTTAAAGCTTGTCAAAGTACATGCATGATTTTCTCACATTTTTCCTTTTCTGAACTGTATTTCAGTTAAAAATTGAGTGGGGACAAAGTACTCAAGAAATTTCAAATGTCCTTATTTTCACTGGTAGAATTTTTATAGCAACATGTATTTTATATTAATGTTGCTCTGAGAGCTTAACTTTACCAGCTGTTGACTAAGCCAGTTAGACTTTAATTATCTTAACATGCACAATACTCACAATATTAATTATCTTAACATGCACAATACTCACAATATGTACAATATGTACAATACTAACATGTACAATAGATTTGAAAGGTGTTGAAAAAGTAAAATGGTGTATCTAAGCAAACCAAGAAGTCAGTAACAGTTTAAAGTTTAAAGTAGGATTCGATAAACCTGATCTGTACATATCTATTTGCATTACTCTGTGTGACCATGGCAAATATTGCTGCTTACCACCTTTATATCAAATATTTTTCAATCAATTTCAATCAAATATCCGTGTCTTCCAAAACTGGATACTGCAATCTGTATATTCTAGAGAAAAAGATTAAATCTAATTTTTTAAAAAACAAGAACTAGAAACTGAAAATGTTGATCAAGTAAAGATTTTGTTAACCAGTTACACTTCTACTCCCTGCTCAATTTTTCACCAAAATAATCAAACTTTTTAACCTGTCATTTTGAGCCAGCTCAGTATTCATTTTCTATTTCACCAAAAACTACATATGGTACTTCAGACCAGAGGAAATTAAGTTTATATAGTGAAATATTTCATTGAATGCAGTGCTGTAGTTGAGTACAGATAGCTGGAGATCTCTGTTAGAAAAGATCATTGACATGGAAGGGACAGACTGGGGAAAGCAGGATGTGATGTACAGACCCTACACCGGCCAGAGAATGGCATCGTATTCAATAATAAGAGTATTATTCTGTAGGGCAACTTCCAGCCTCAGGAAAGAGGATACCAGAATAAGATTTCCTGGCAGACCTGCACCCTCATACCTCTCTATGAAACATCTGCCAAGGCTAAGTTTGTTCTTCTCATGCTGTCATTTATAGTTGTGTTTAAACCAACACCAATATTATTTATAGGAAATAATACCAAAGCAATCCTCTTTTATTCAGCAGCCATTAGTGATGTTTATGGGAATTCCCCAACAGCCATGGCCCAAAGGCTCTAGAATATTGAGCACACAACCAGAGATTTTCACCAGATTTTCAGAGCTACATTTCTGTCATGCTGGAGACTCAAGTTTGCCTAGCAGAGGCATTTAAAAACTACATGTAAGAAAGAACTTAGTTTTCTGTTCCAGAGGCTTGTAACTTTTTGGTTTTGATTTGTAAATCTGGCAGTAAAATTCTAGACTTTCATGACTTGTGGAAATAGGAGAAATGTATTGTCTGGGAAAACTCAGTTTCATAAGATAGACCTTTAAGGTTTAATTTCAGTCACAGTGGAAAGACACTTGGACATTGTCTCCAGCTGGTTCAGTCATGCAGTTTACTGTCCAATTTACAAAATATGGAAAAGTTTCCTTGGAAACAGATTTCTAGGAAGTGGTTTTTTTTTTTCCTGAATGGTAAATTGTTTTACCAGTTTTTGGTCAAGTTCAGATCTGGTATAGGCAGGTGCATGTCTTTATAAAGCCTTTCCTACTTGGTAGGTTTCTGATGTTTTTAGTCCAGAACAGTATACACACTCCTTGAAGAGAACAAGAAGAAGCAGCTAAGTAGCTGACCTCTAAAATGAAAGTTTCGTGCCTTGATTTAAATGTTCTGTTGTAATCTGCTAGGAAAGCAATTTTATACAGGAATGCAGAGAGAGAAATCTTTTGTGAAGCCTCCCTATTTCTCTGCAGAAGATATGAAGAGATAAGGTGATGCCTTCAGACCACTTTCCTCACTGTACCACAAGCACAGATGGGAAAGAACAGGAAGTGGCTAGACCTTCTGCTTCACCACATATCTTCTTCCTGATGCTATAATCTGTTCCCATAATAATCAGCAAAAAATGAGAGGTCATGGTGCTATGCATAATCATAAAATCATAGAATCACAGAATGGTTTGGGTTGGAAGGGACCTTAAAGATCATCTAGTCCCAACCCCCCTGCCATGGGCAGGGACACCTTCCACTAGACCAGGTTGCTCAAAGCCCCATCCAACCTGGCCTTGAACACTGCCAGGGAGGGGGCAGCCACAGCTTCTCTGGGCAACCTGTGCCAGTGTCTCACCACCCTCACAGTAAAGAAATTCTTCCTTATATCTAATCTAAATCTGCCCTCTTTCAGTTTAAAACTATTACCCCTCACTCTATTGCTATAATCCCTAATAAAGAATGCCTTGCCATCTTTCCTGTAGCCCCCTTTAAGTACTGGAAGGCTGCTGTAAGGTCTCCCCAGAACCTTCTCTTCTCCATGCTGAACATCTCTTAACTCTCTCAGCCTGTCCTCATAAGGGAGGTGCTCCAGCCCCCTGATCATCTTCATGACCTTCCTCTGGACCCACTCGAGCAGGTCCATGTCCTTCTTATGTTGGGGGCCCCAGAGCTGGACACAGCACTCCAGGTGGGGTCTCACGAGAGCAGAGCAGAGGGGGAGAATCACCTCCCTGTACCTGCTGGCCACACTCCTCTTGATGCAGCCCGGGATACATCTGGCTTTCTGGGCTGCCAGTGCACATTGCTGGCTCATATTCAGTTTTTCGTCCACTAATACCCCCAAGTCCTTCTCCTCGGGGCTGCTGTCAATCCATTCATCCCTCAGTCTGTATTTTTGCATGGGATTGTCTCAGCCCACGTGCAGGACCTTGCACTTGGCCTTGTTGAACTTCATGAGGTTTGCACAGGTCCACCTTTTGAGTCTGTCCAGGTGCCTCTGGATGGCATACCTTCAGTGTGTAAGTGGCACCACACAGCTTGATGCCATCGGCAATTTTACTGAGAGTGCACTCAATCCCACTGTCCAGCAAAGATGTTAACAGCACTGATCTCAACACCAAACCCTGAGGAACGCCACTCATCACCGCATTCCATTTGGACATCGAGCCATTGACTACAACCTTTGAGTGCAGCCATTCAGCCAATTCCTTATCCACTGAGTGATACATCCAAATACAAGTCTGCATAATCTTTGCAGAACAGGGATATGCCCAAACATTATAGTAGTGTATGAGTTTACTGGTAATTGTCTTCAGTCCTAGCGTCCAATCTCCTTGTCACATTTATTAAGGACATTATCTATTCCACAGAAAAGCTCCACTTTTCTCCAAACCTGGTAAATGCGAATCTGAAACACAACCTTAAATATGAAATTAAAGAGACCATTTTGAGAAACATTTACCACTCTGCTCTGTTAGCTAGTTAGAGAACTGTGAAATTAGAAGTCTACAAAACTTCCCTTATCATAAGAATCCAGTTACCAGCAAGCCAACTTAAAGAACAGGTACAACCACAACATTGCAGTTCTGTCCTATAAGTGATCTCCCTGTAGTCCCTAATCTCCCATCAGTGTCATGGGTTGATGCACACAGCATCAATTCAGTCAAGTAAGCATATAGTTTAGTACAAGGCAAGATAATGTATGGTTTATTATCACAGAATTACAGAATCACAGAATCATCTAGGTTGAAAAAGACCTTGAAGATCAAGTATTCCAACCATTAACCTGACACTGACAGTTCCCAACTACACCATATCCCTCAGCGCTATGTCAACCCAACTCTTAAACACCTCCAGGGATGGGGACTCCACCACCTCCCTGGGCAGCCCATTCCAACACCTAACAACCCCTTCTGGAAAGAAATGCTTCCTAATATCCAGTCTAAACCTTCCCTGGTGCAACTTGAGGACATTCCCTCTTGTCCTGTCGCTTATTACTTGGTTAAAGAGACTCATCCCCAGCTCTCTGCACCCTTCTTTCAGGGAGCTGTAGAGGGCGATGAGGTCTCCCCTCAGCCTCCTCTTCTCCAGACTAAACACCCCCAGTTCCCTCAGCCGCTCCCCGTACGACCTGTGCTCCAGACCCTGCACCAGCTCCGTTGCCCTTCTCTGGACACGCTCGAGTCATTCAACGTCCTTTTTGTAGTGAGGGGCCCAAAACTGAACACAGGAATCGAGGGGCGGCCTCACCAGTGCCGAGTCCAGGGGTCAGATCCCTTCCCTGTCCCTGCTGGCCACGCTATTGCTGACACAAGCCAGGATGCCATTGGCCTTCTTGGCCCCCTGGGCACACTGCTGGCTCCTGTTCAGCCGGCTGTCAATCAGCACCCCCAAGTCTCTCTCTGACTGGCAGCTCTCCAGCCACTCCTCCCCAAGCCTGTAGCACTGCTGGGGGTTGTTGTGGCCCAAGGGCAGCCTCCGGCATTTGGCCTTATGGAAACTCCTCCAGTTGGGCTCAGCCCATGGCTCCAGCCTGTCCAGGTCTCTCTGCAGAGCCTCCCTACCCTCGAGCAGATCAACACTCCCACCCAACTTGGTGTCA
>NW_020799095.1:50508171-50557652 GCF_003259725.1 Athene cunicularia | reverse complement strand
TTCCTATACTGCTGTGAAATAGGCTGGTGGAGGACAAAACAGTTTCAGAAATTAATCTTGAAGAGAATGAGGCCTTAAAAGTTTCAGACTATAAATTCAGATAAGGATATTTATGCACTTTGTGGTTTTCTATGTGCTTACATATAAACATCTATCACTTCCTATGGCATAAAAGAGTTTTTGTAGCTGATTCACAAAACTAAAATGCTGACATTAACCTTATAGTAACTTCTGTTCTGCTTTTACTCTTTACCTTTGTATTTAATGATAATTTGTTCATAGGAGCAGGGGTTTCTGTCATGTACTTAATATCTGAAATGTTCTCCAATGCTTGACTATTAATCTGGTTTCCATTATCATACTGAAGGTTTACTGATCTATACAAAGAAAATATTCAAAAATAAAAGAAAAAAAAATAGGTGTGACAAAGTTTCTCTGTGGCTAGCTGAATTCACAAGGCAGAATTTGCTCTGCAGTTATAATCCAGAGTTTACATGGAAATTGGAAAGAATGGAAAAGATAACCTGATAGTCTTGCAAACAGATCATCTGGAAAAAATTATAAATCAGATCAAATATTTTCTTCTCTTTAACTTCTTTTAGTATAACTTAAAATATTGGGTGAAAAATGTGTTGTGGGATGAAAAGCGAAAACATTTTAAAGAATCAAAAAGAATATTTGGCAATGTCTAATCTTTTGTTGTTGAGATAATCTTTCCTGAATGAAGGATTTTAACAGAGTTCATATACTGACCAAATGTTCTGATGAAAATGCCTAGATCCCTTCTATCCAGAATCTTGAGACCTGTGGCTTGCTACCCAGGATTTAGCAGATCAAACTTCTAAGCATCATTCTCAAAGTTACAAATAGGAGGAATTGAAGTTGTCTCTTCTGTGGCATCTCAAAAAGGATTTAACAGCCTCTCTGACGCCACATTGGAGTGAACTACTTCACTCATGAATTTTAATCAAAAAATCATTACAATTTCTAACACTTTCCCCTCCTGTGTTCAATGATATTCTGTTCAGGAGGCATTTATTAGCCCTAGTCTGTTGCAAAGAAATTACTCCTCTTGGAGTAAAGACAAGAAAACTTTGTGTGATACAAAAAAGCCTGAATTTTTAGCTATGATGTCTGCATACTATCATTTTGCAAATACATTAAGACTTGTAATTTAAAAAGTACATAGTAGAAATTAAAGGACATCAAAGTGTATTTGAAATTGGATAAGTAAAAATATTAATTCAATTACAACACATTTTGGCTCCCTTTTTGCTACAGATGTTTGTTTTAAGTTAAACATTGGGCATCTTCCAATACAAATTTGTAGCAGTTGCTTTAATGGAAAATTGAATGATGCAAGTGTTCCGATGATTACCAGATGTTTTATTGATAGCTAGGTAGGTAGGTACTGTAGACAAGTAGCAAAGAGGCCACACAAATAAATTTAACAGAAAAAACAAGACAAGCAAAGGTATTCCCGAATTTCATCCTTTGTAGCACATTATCTGTAATGAATAAAATACAACTATCTGGAAATACAGGAGACATGTGCCTGAAATTACCATACCTTTTGTCAGTTCTTAGTCAAAGAGGCATCAATAAAGCATTTTTTTTTAATATATAAACATCTAAAACATGTCAGCTAATCACTATAGGTAGTTGTTAGGAGCATCTTCCTCCCTTCACACCAGCCTGCTCTGTTGGTGTATGTGAAGACCACCAGTTTCAGCCTCCTCTCCAGCACGTTTCCCTCTGTAGTTTGAAAGCTGTCTATCCACATGGATTATTTCCAGTGTCTGGGAAGGATTAGAAGATGAGAAAAAGCTCTTCTGCAGTTTCCTTCTCCCACACCAATATACTGACAATCTCAGTTTAACTGTTAATGTGGCAGATTTTCAGGTCTACCTGCTTTCATATCAGCTTTTAAATTTTGAAAAGGCTTAGAGTCTGGATTCAGCTAAATTTTGAAAGACATCACACAAATTACTATCATTTGTCTATGTCTTGAAAATCTCTTTTTCTATGTCCTTCCCAAGTTATTAATCTGTTTCTTTTTGAATTTTCAAAATTCTTCCAAAGTCTCCAGAATCCTCCCCTTCATTCCATTACCAATGATAAGCCTTTATCTTAGATGTGGTAATCAAAAATACTGACTAGGACAAGAACCTCTGTTTGATAGGTAGTATATAAACATAGAATGTATTATTCCCCTAATCAAGTAATCTTTTATTGCATCTATTTCTCCTGACTTTCTATCCCTGCAGGATGCCAAATTAAAAAGTAAAGTCTCATCTCAGATCAGCAAGATTTAGTTCATTTATCAGTGCTAGAGGTGATAAAGTACATGGGAATACACTTTTGTGATACAATAGAGTTCAGGCTACAAATTCTGGCCTCCTTTGCATCCTTTTCCCAGTAGGTGGGCATCTATATAACGGTTAACACTTTATTGCCTCATCTACACTACCAAGCACAGATACTGGCATGTTTTCTTGTGTTGCAGAGTGTACACAGCTATACTTTTTATTATTATTATTTCAAGAAAAGAAAGACTGTTGAGGCATAATGATGGGTTTACAAGAAGAAGTTAAAAAAACCCTAAAAAACATGGATTTCTAACTAGTTTAAGGATTGTTTGGCCTCAGGTTTTTCAATGTATTCACTGCAACTCATAGCACCTGACATATATATTGTACATTTCCTTATGGAATATCCTCTGTAATAGAACTGCCACATACATGGATCACAAAAAAAGGGGAAGATTCAGCTCTAAAGCAAAATCAGAGCTTATGCTACCTTCTGCAACAGCCTCTAGTGACTTATCAGAATGAATGGAAAAATCATTCTTTCTCCAAAAGTAGGACATTTCTGGCTACTCCACTTACAGAAACCAAAATACAACAGGGAGGAGTATTTCAGTGGTATTTAAGTGGAATCACTTCCAGAGACTGCTTTATTGTGGTATTTTAGTAAGACAAGTAGGTGGTTACTGTGATATACTTGCACAGCATAACTCAGTTATCCTTTTAAAAAGGAAATGCAAGATCTAGTTATAAGTGTGTCAAATACAATTAACAATGACAAAACAACCTCTTTACAGAAAAGAGATAAATTTTCCACACACACCCTATTTAAAACACTTTTTTTGATTCTCTACTATAATATTTTATCATTTCCAGTGGAAAAGCCAACTGGAAAACTCCATGAGGTGGACACTATTTAGTCCCATTGCCTGGGACAAGTATTATTTAAAAATGAATCCTAAAAGAGTTCACTTTTCTTGCTAAAGTGATGCACACTTATCATTTTAGCATTTTTTTGAGTTTTTTTAAGGCTTCCACATATTTTCTTGATATTTTGTAACAAAAAAAATTTCCATAATTTTCAGTAAGAGCTGAATAAATGAAATCTTAATGTCAGAAATTTGTATAGCTCTCATTACTACAGATGGTAACAATTCAGGTGCCTAGTGATGTTTCCTTCTAACATGCCAAATTCTATGTCTGTTCTGAGTGTGTCAATATCCCATTAACAATGAAACTGCAGACATTATATGGAGGTTCATAATGAGTTTCTTTCTACCCTTCACTCATAACACTTTTAAAATTCTTTCTGTGGAGCTGTTAATTTTGCCTCTGGAATCTCCCTGATCTTATAAAACATGACTGGGAGCTTTAGTTACCTAAATGGTTATCTAGAGTGGAACATGTTGATCATCTTGAGTGCCATCACATGGCACGTACAGAACAACCAGGTGATCAGGCCTAGTCAGCATGGATTTATGAAAGTCAAGTCTTGCTTGACTAACCTGATCTCCTTCTATGACCAGATGGCCCACTTGATGGATGAGAGAAAGTCTGTGGATGTTGTTTACCTGGACTTTAATAAAGCCTTTGACACCATTTCCCACAGCATTCTCATGCAGAAACTGTCTGCTCATAGCTTGAAGAGATGCAGTCTTTGCTGGGTAAAAAACTGGCTGGATGGCTGGGCCCAAAGAGTTGTGATGAATGGAGATAAATCCAGTTGGTGGCTGGTCACAAGTGGTGTTTCTCAGGGCTCAGTACTGGGTCCAGTTCTGTTTAACATCTTTATCAATGATCTGGATGAGGGGATCGAGTGCACCCTCAGTAACTTTGCAGATGACACCAAGTTGGGCAGAAGTATTGATCTACTTGAGCATAGAAAGTTTCTACAGAGGGATCTGGACAGGCTGGATTGATGGGCCAAGGCCAATTGTATGAAGTTCAACAAGGCCAAGTGCTGGTTCCTGCCCTTGGGTCACAACAACCTCATGCAATGATACAGGCTTGGGGAAGTGGCTGTAAATCTGCCTGGTGTAAAAGGATCTGGGGCTATTGGTTGACAGCTGGCTGATTATGAGATGACATTATGCCGAAGTGGCCAGGAAGGCCAATAGCATCCTGGATTGTATCAGAAATAGTGTGGCCAGCAGGATGAGGGAAGTGATCACTCCCCTGTACTCAGCACTGGTGAGGCTGCACCTTGATTACTGTGTTGAGTTTTGGGGCCCTAACTACAAGAAAGATATTGACATTTGGAGTGTGTCCAAAGAAGGGCAACAAAGGGTGAAGGGTCTAGAGAGCAAGTCTTATGAGGTGTGGCTGAGGGAACTGGGGTGATTTAGTCTGGAGAAAAGTAGGCTGAGGGGAAACCTTGTCACCCTCTTCAGCTATCTGAAAGGAGGTTGTAGTGAGTTGAGTGTTGGACTGTTTTCCTGAGTAACAAGTAATAAGATGAGAGGAAACAGCCTCAAATTGCTCCACAGTAGGATTAGACTGGATATTAGGAAAAATTTCTTCACCAGAAGGGTTGTCAAGCACTGGAACAGGCTGCCCAGGAAAGTGGTTGAGTCACCATCCCTCTGGAGTTATTTAAAAGACTTGTAGATGTTGTGTTTAGGAACATGGTTTAGTGGTGTATGTGGAAGTGTTAGGTTTGTAGTTGGACTCAATGATCTTAAAGGTCTTTTCCAACTTAAATGATTTTATGGTTCTATAATCCTATGATTTTATATCAGGGAGAAAACATCTGTCCTGATTTTGGAATAGCAACTAACAATGTTACCTATATACTGTTTCCAGGTAAAGCAGAGTAATAAACCACAGAAGAGCCTTACTTGTCAAAGTTTGCTCACTGATATCTCAGAAATACTAGGTAACCATATTTTTCTTCAGTGGTAATTTCTAGGTGTCATGCTTAGGTCTGAAGACCATATTTAAGCCTTGGGAACTCTGACTTCTTATTCAAGAGAGATGATGCTTTTTCAGAGTCAAAATACTTAGAAAAAGATTCTTTCAGAGGATATTTTTCAAACTTTAAGAAAGCTTATTCCTGTATTAATAATGTCTTGACAGTTGGCATCTTGTTGCAAAATGAACCTTAACGTCTTTTAAGATAAAGCTTAAGATTTCTAATTGCTAAATCTACAAATTTTGCAATTTTTACATGATATAAAGGAATACTAGAGACCACGGATTTATTGTAATACCTTTACCGATGTTCCAGTGATTATCTATCACACTAAATATTAGAAGAGGACATTTTTTATACAATATTTAATTTATTTTGTAAGGATTTTCAACACAAGCTGTAATTTGCATTAATATGCATTTAAGATACATGTTAAATGTTAGCTAATACCATTTTAAATAGCCCATAGACCAGAACTAATCATACTTTATTCCCAATTATTCCTAGAAGTGTAGAAGATGCTCAAATTCTGAATAACTGACTTTTTGGGGTATGCCAATTTTAAAATTTCTGAATATGATCATATCAGCACCTTTGACATTGAAATTTCCTTAGCACTATTAGGATTTGCATTATTTAATAGTCTTTCTCAACACTAAACTTTTCACATTATTTTATTTCCAAATCTTAGCAGCTAAAATCTTTATGGTCAAAACGATACTAAAAAACTTACAAAAGAGAAAAAAATTCATCTAGCTCTCAAGCCAAAAAGTACTATCAATAGCAAATGATCTTTTTAAATATGGGGAAAATATTAAAGTGTGAAACAGTTAAACATTTACAAATCCTATTCTGGTAAATACTTTTAACTCTCCTGTGAGACAATGATAACCAGTTCCAAGACGTATTTAATCAGGAAGGATAGATTTCTCATTAGGATATTGAAACAAGACACAGATAATGTGGTCTTGTGGCTGAATTCAACAAAGGATTTAGGTATCTGACTTCCAGAGCAGCCCAGCTGCTACTTTATCCCAATGGTAGTATGTACATTCCTTGTTGGATTTAAAATTTCTGAAGTTTTCTGCTTCTGGGCATACTAGGAACTGTTGCAGGCTGAATAATGCAGCATAAATATCTCCTGTTTGCAACCAGCCTATTGAGGGGCTTTTCTGTCCTATTGGATTCTCCAAGAATATAACTGATTATTTTAGATTATCTTATATTGCAACAAAATATTCCTTGTAGCACCCATTCATAAATAGTTCAGTGCCTTCCTCTCTTTGCAAAATATCAAAGCCATATCTCAAGTCAGCACCAGGGTGGAGATGACTCCTGCTGATGTTGCACCAACATTCGGGAAAGAATGAAACTCAGATGAGGGATGGCACTGGTACTGGATTCCCATTTCCTGAGTAAATCAAGAGTTTTTAATGATAAGGTGGGCAACTGACCCTTCATTAGTCTGGAGATAAAACTCTGCCCTTAAATATGCATAGTTCTGCATAAAAAATTGAATAGTGAATTTGAAAGAAGTAAGAGGGTGAGCCAGATTGCAGCATAGTGGTGAGGAATTTAGTGGTGAGGACAGTCATATACAAAGGACAAATCTGGTGTCCAATACTTTATTGGCTCAGCAATGGTCTTGTTTGTAATTTAGCATTTTTGATACAGGGACCTCTAGTTGCTGTTGTAGCTCAGTTAATAATTTTTCCTCCCGCTAACTTGTTTTATACTTTTCATGGTACTGGAAATTTCTGCTGCATTTTACTATAGTTATTGGGTCAGTTAGTTCAGTATCATATATGACAGACAGTCTGGAGAGGGCCAGCAAGTCACTATGACATTTAAATAACTCTAGTTCTGTCCTTCTTGGTGATAGCTGAGAAGGAATAAGCTTCACAGCATCACAGAATCATCTAGGTTGAAAAAGACCTTGAAGATCATCAGTCCAACCGTTAGCCTAACACTGACAGTTCCCAACTACACCACATCCCTCAGCGCTGTGTCAAACCCGACTCTCAAACACCTCCAGGGATGGGGACTCCACCACCTCCCTGGGTAGCCCATTCCAACGCCTAACACCTTCTGTAAAGAAATACTTCCTAATATCCAGTCTAAACCTTCCCTGGTGCGACTTGAGGACATTCCCTCTTGTCCTGTCACTTATTACTTGGTTAAAGAGACTCATCCCCAGCTCTCTGCACCCTCCTTTCAGGGAGCTGTAGAGGGCCATGAGGTGTCCCCTCAGCCTCCTCTTCTCCAGACTAAACACCCCCAGTTCCCTCAGCCACTCCCCGTACGACCTGTGCTCCAGACCCTGCACCAGCTCCGTTGCCCTTCTCTGGACACGCTCGAGTCATTCAATGTCCTTTTTGTAGTGAGGGGCCCAAAACTGAACACAGGAATCGAGGGGCGGCCTCACCAGTGCCGAGTCCAGGGGTCAGATCCCTTCCCTGTCCCTGCTGGCCACGCTATTGCTGACACAAGCCAGGATGCCATTGGCCTCTTGGCCCCCTGGGCACACTGCTGGCTCCTGTTCAGCCGGCTGTCAATCAGCACCCCCAGGTCCCTCTCTGACTGGCAGCTCTCCAGCCACTCCTCCCCAAGCCTGTAGCGCTGCTGGGGGTTGTTGTGGCCCAAGGGCAGCCCCCGGCATTTGGCCTTATGGAAACTCCTCCAGTTGGGCTCAGCCCATGGCTCCAGCCTGTCCAGGTCTCTCTGCAGAGCTTGCTCCTCACCATTCTAAAGATAAAATCTTCCATCTACTTCTGTACCTTCTGGAAACAATAGAATTGCTAGTTTGCAGAAGCTTTTGGATGGATCACCAAAACCAAAGAAAGGCCCATCTCAGCTCAGGCAACATAGAAATATTAGAGATTAAATCAGCCTTTCCTCTCAAGGTTGATAAAAGCTTATCAAATTTTACCAAATTTTTATCAAAGCTGATGAAAAGGAAGGGAATTTTGGTAGGAGGTGAGATCTTAATGTAACATTTGAACTTCATTTTGACCCTGAGCTTCAAAAGATTCCAAAACTCAGGTAAAACCTGTGAGGATTGATCACACATGAATAAAAATCTGTAAACAAATGAATAGAACCCTAATTAAAAAAAAAAAAAAAAAAAAAAGTAACTAATGAGAGTTTTAATCTATTTCAGAGGAATATTTTTCAGAAACTGAGAAAAAACCATAGATATTGAGATAATGAACAGCTTTTATAAGTTAATTAATACCAGATGTTTTTAATAATTTATCCTGTCTTTTCCCCTTTTTCTAAAGTAAAAAATAAAGATGTCCCCCAGGCACAGTTCCAAGAAATAAATACAAAGTGTTATCATGAATATTATGACATTAAGCATTGAAAGATCTGGAAATTCTGAGAGAAGAATGTGTCTTGGCCACTTTACTCATTGGCAGGACACAGTATCAAAGAAGTAATGTATATGGGAAGTCCTTGATCCATTTTTTTCAGAAAGAAGCAATTGCCAAGTGCAAAATAAGTACTCAAAAGTTAGGTGTAGGAATGCCTTCTGGAAAAAAATTGCTTCTTTAAAACTGAATAACCCGTTTTTCGGAGGATGTATGAATCAGGAAGTTGTTTCTATGTTTTGTATAGCAACTTCACAACCTATACTTTTACCTTTCTAATTTATTAAATTGTTTCTCATAAAGAATAAACAATATGTATTATAACTGAGTTAATGCTAGTGAAGAAGAATGATTTCCTACAATTTGTTTATTTCCGAAGTGCTCAGTATCAGAAACTCACTATTGCAAAAATGTTATGTTCTATGTACTTCTTATAAATAAGATAATAATTCACAAACTGGACATGTATTGTCTATTTTTTTATTCTCAGGATAAAATCTGAAGTTGCAGATAATTTGTGTAAAGCTGAGGGAAGCTACTGAGTCATACACTCGTGTGATGATAGGCATTGTAAGAAGAAAGCACACTGTAATTAATTACAGTCCCCATTATTGAACTTAAAGTTCTGGAAAATCATATTAAAATCATGGAACTCCCTAGGTGCTTTAAGTTTCCAAACTAGAACCTACTGCAAAAATAGCTAAAGTAATCATATTAGGCAAAGGTTTAAGGAATTGTTTGTTTGTTTGTTTGTTTTCCTAACTGTTCCAACTCTGGACAGTAGACACAAAATCATTGCAGTACTTAAGATTTATTCTTTCTATAGGAGAAGTATTCCATATGTTAGCTTTGACAAAATTCACGATTGCATACATGATATTGCATTGAAGTGTTCTCTTTTTTTCCAAATCCCAACTGACTTTCTCCTTTCTATTCTGTTTGATTGTTCAAGGCTCATCAGTAATAATGAGTACAAAGTGAATCAAAATAAAGAATGATTTTGCAGTGGAATACTATATATCAAAACCTACATTGTGAAACCTTAGGGAAATTTAAAAAAGAAACAGTGACCAATGTATTGAAAGATCCATTGGATTAAAAAAAAAAAAAAAAAAAAATTTCCAGAACATTTCCATAGAGAAAAGAAAAACAACAAATTTCCTAGAAAATTTACATTTGGCAGCTGGATTTATTATGTGCACATGTTACTCAGCAAGAGGACTTTTTTGAACTAAGTGTACTCAGAAGGGGTATCCTGTAGAGCAATTCATACTGTGAATAGTGTCAGGAAACATAGGGCAAGAAATAAATCTGGGTCATCAACAGAGGCTAGTATGTGTTGTTTTGGTACATCTGCTTCATCTCTTAGCTTGTCATACATTTAAAACATAAGACAGATTGTTGTAAGGATTGGAGTTTGTTCCCATTTAAATAAGAATAGTCAGACACAAGTAGGAATAAGGCTAAAAGCCCTCTTTTCCTTTTTCTGTGAGAGGAAAACTGCTGGTTTTCAAAACTAAACTTACAACATGAAGTCCCTGCTGGAGACCACAACTAAATCTTATAGTTCTCCACTTGGTCATAGTGGACAAGATGCTCATATGTTCTTGTTAAGGAAGAAAGTGATCAAGGATGGATCTATGTGAATCTATATAGTACTTGTAAGTCTCCAGTAAGCATAAGCAAGGGGTAACTGAAACCTACCTTCATGATCTGGGCTAGAGCACATGAACAAAAGAGATGTGGGACACTTTTTGTCCCAAGTGTTTGTTTCCTTTTCTCCCCACCTGCAATTTTCTGGTGCAGGAACCCCCTTTGGTTTTGCTCCACAGCATTTCCCACACCATCATGATTCATGCAAATAAAGCCTTTTCATTAAGCAAAGAGAGGGAAAATGGCACACCCAAAGTAACTTTCTTACTCATTTTCTAAAAGAAGCCACAAAAAGTAAGATAAACACTGATATCTTTAACTCTGTATTCCAGCAAGTTTACTGCTCTCTAGCTGGTTTATGCAAAATTATTTCATAGCAAGATCGTTTTACAGATAACCAAGATGCTTCTGGGCTGTATGTGGGAGTTGATTATTGCCACATGTAAGCAGCCTAGAGAAATTAAGAGCCAATTCAGTATTAGTAAAACAGACCTTGAAAGAGCACTGTATTTATTTGTTACCAGCGTAAAAAAATCTTTCTCATCGTGACCACCAGACACAAGCACAGAAGCCCAAAGGGACATGTTATTCCATTGACATAATAATAAAAATACAATGTCCATTAATCATAACTGATTCACTGCCTCTGTCAGCAAAATCATCCATTTTGGAGAAGCCTGTGTACATTTTGCAGGGATTCTGAAGACTCCCTCATGCCACTGAAACCCCAGAAATAGCAACTTCTAGGTCTTTACAACACAACTATGTTTTTCTCTGTGAATGAGAGGAATGATAGAATTAAAGGGAAAAACAATCACCTCTGGAAAATTATGAAAGTGGCCCTTGGGA
This sequence comes from Athene cunicularia, assembly GCF_003259725.1. Lineage (NCBI taxonomy): Eukaryota > Metazoa > Chordata > Aves > Strigiformes > Strigidae > Athene > Athene cunicularia. The sequence goes on along the minus strand of NW_020799095.1, from coordinate 50,546,562 downwards.
TAAACAGGACATGTTCAGGGCAAAATTTTTAACAGTTCTAGGAAAAAAACTACTCTGTATCCCACAGTATCTCTCCAGCTGTAGATAATGTGTCAGCTTCAGGTCTTTACATGTACTGTAACTACACCGAAGCATAGTCTTTCCACTTCCAATCAAGGAGGTCCCCAACTGAAGGAGCTCTGGGACAGATCTAAATGGCCAGGCAATATTCTATAAGATGCTACACTCATTGCATGAACATCTTACTATTCTTTAATGGCTCTTTCTTGGAAATTCAGGTTACCTTTTACAATTAGAGACAAAAATGATTGTTCTCTAGTTCTCTAGCAACATGCTGTTTTATGTTCAGGTATAACATTTTGAGTTACTACTCGTTGTGATGAATATAACCAATGTAAGCTAGTTCATTTGTCACAGTCATGTGCACAATAGTCTGGAGTTTTGTCACAAAAAGATATTTTGCCCAAGGTGTGCAGTTATTTTGAGTATTTCTCAAAATAGTGTGTTGCAATTCTGCAGTGTTTCCAGCTTATGTATTTATATCGTGCAATACAGATAGATGGGTAGAAGTCACAAAAGCAGACACGTTACACTTTAGCAGTGTAACATTTATGATATTGGCAGGTCAGCACTAGATATCCATCCAGATACTTATGATGAACTGCAAATCATAAACTTCTGGCCCTGAACACTGTAATGCTTTCAAATTATTTTTTTCTGATCTTGCAGTTTCCTTACTGAAAGGAAGGGCAACAGGGCCGCATAAAATAAGCACTACAACAGTGCTTGATACATTGTTAAGCAGTCCTTATTGACTCAAGTTCAGCAATACTTATTTTTAAGCACCAAATGATTCCTAAATACATACTCTGCTAGGACTAAGAATTACTAAATGTTATCCAAGTGCTCAGTACTTTACTGAATCACAGCTCCATTTTTATTCCAGGGACTGATACAAACTGAAGGCACTACTGGAGGGAGACATTCCTTTGTGAGACTCAGTAGTGGTATCTCTGGCCAATATAAAGCAAACAACTGCAATAAATTCTCGTTTCAGTCTTTTACGCTTAGATCAGACAATAGAGCACAGAAGACATATTCTGGCTTCAGAAAAAATACATTTGAAATGGCTAGGAAGAAAATTTTGCTGCAAACCCCAAAACTGAGTTAAAACCCGTTTATCTTAACATGTCATAAACTGCATCAAAAACTTCTATTAAACAATTTTGTAGGGTTCAAGTTTCTCAGCTAACAAAAAAAAAAAATCATTTTGAATGTGATTTTCTAATTGACAGCTTAAAGCATGCAGATGTATATTAACAATCACAACCCCAGCAGAGCTGTGGCACTTGGAACCAGTTAAGAAGGTGGCCCAGTCTTATGAATTCCCCCATGAAGAGAGAGAATAGATTTTTCAAAAGCCAAAATTGAAAGCCAAATACTGATATCTGGACAATGGTTAAATATATAGCAATAATCAGACCAGTACTTTGGACCTAATTCACATGTTATGGAATGTATATAGAACTTCTGAACACAACTAGATGAAGTTGAGGAATTTTCTGCTCTGTTGATGTCTCCTTTATTAGAACCTATAAGACCTTGTTGAGCCTTGCAGACCTTTGGTTTATCACTGCAGGCAACAATTTCTTTATGAACCTCTTAATTATTGTGTCCTCTATAGATATTTATCATTAAGACTAATTTCTTCTGGGTGACTGAAGCCAACAAATATGTTATGCAGGAATACATTGTTTCTTAATACCAAGAAAATCCTTTCTGAATCTAATAATATGTTTAACATCTCAATTCCTTGCCCAGCAGATTCTTATATAAGGATATCATGGCATTTAGACATGTACTAAAGAAAACATTTTGCTTGCATGTTCTATAATTTTCATTGTGGAGAGACAAGAAGCGAGGTATTCCTGGTTTCATTTTGATTTAAAAGCAAAGCAATACTCCTCCATCAGCTTTTATATCTCTGTATTTAAATCAAAGCTTTAAATTGAGATATTAAGTAGAAACTAGTCATGTGGCTCTGTTTGTACCTGTGCACATTTTTATTTTTATGCCCCCGATAGTGCTACATTAAATAATAAGCATGGTGGTATCTTCATTTGTAAGAAAAAAGTAGTTTTGTAGGGCTTTTTAAAAATTCATTTTTATATTCTTCCACCAGAAAATTTAAGAATTTGGCATATTAGAGGATATATCCCATTATGATGACAGTTATCTAGTGTCTGATTTAAAGAAACTTCTCTAAGCTGTTGTCCATTTAGTCATTTTTACGTGCAAGTACTTTCAAGCATGTGGTGTTGATAGGACACAAATTCACACTGCTTAGATGAAAAACTTTTTGATATCATGAAGTTCTCAGTTGCTGTAATAAGATTACTCTTCAAGAAAGTTATCTCAATAGAACTGACAACCCAGCAATACATTATATTAGCTGTTTGTCCTGGTTCAGCTAGGACAGGGTTAAGTTTCTCCCCAGCAGGGGGAAGGGATCTCCAGCTGGGTTATTCATACCATGCTGATGTCAGGTCCAGCGCGGCAGCGAGGGAAGCTTTCCTTTGTGGCTTTGGTTGTGGGAAGCACGTGCTGTGGGCTGACTGTGTTCACTGCGGTATTTCTCTGTATATCTTTTGTCTTGTTTACTGCTATTACTGTATTGTTATTATTGCTGTTGTTGTTGTTCAGAATGTTTATTACACTGCTGTATTAAATATTTCCTTATTTCAACCCCGGGGTTTGTGCCCTACTCGGTCTGAGGGTGGGGGAGGGACAAAGGCAACATGGTCTCCGGTCCCAGCAGGGCCTAAACCAGCACACTGTTCAACACTGAATGTGCTGAATCAGAATTAATGCACTTTTTGTTTTCATTATTGCCACATGAACCATAGTTAGAGATTACCTCATTGGTCAATTAATCAACAGGGAAGTGAAATAAAACAGTTTGTTTGCCACGTAGACATGCAAACCTAAGGAATCGGTATAAGTCCAATTTTAAAAAATAATTTTTAGAAAGCATTCTTTCCCATGCTTTAGAAAGTCTGAGACCACATCACTTTTAAGTGGTGGCAGTTTTTACCATGCTTTTGCGTAACTTCTGCTCTAGTTATTGCTGTTGATGTGCTCCTCATATCATCTGAGATGGCTAAATAAATTCCTATCTTGTGAAATTACATCAAAGGCCACAGTAATGTTCTCTTTTATATTGCAGAGACGATAATGAAATGAATTGGCATACTTGTCAAAAATTATCATTATGATCTAAAAGAGGGAAAACAGGTAGGGAGTTTTCAGTGGTAAAACTTCTTTAATTGTAACACATGGATACTCTCACACCATGCTGAGAAGCATAGGATGGATGACAGGATGCATAGGTAGCATTAGGGCAACTGAAAATTGTCACAGTGGTTGTAAGCAATGTAGCCCTATCCTTTGAGATGTTCCTTTCCCACTCAATGATTTTTCTAGATATTATGTAAGCAAATAAAATCTGTTCTTTTTTTGTTTTGGTTTGTTTTTTTCCTTCAGCAAAGCAGTGATGATTCAGATATTCCAAAACCTAGGAATTACTCTGAGCAATGTGATTACTTCATTCTGTCAATACCTTTTGATCTTAAAAGGCAAAATCTTTATTAATGTAATGAGCAGATGTCAGGCTTTGACTATAAAGAGTGGAACTCTATCTGCTTAACCTGATAGGATTTTTAACAGGTAACAACTATTTTGAAGAGTGAACACCTGATAATAAATCTTGAATGCTATTTGCACTCATGTATAGTTATACAGGTGTGATATCAGTATATCATTCAAGTACTAATTAAATCAACTGCTGAAATTGTAAAAAGATACCCCAAACACAGTGACAAAATTCTGGTATGATCCTCTATCAGTCAATAGCAAATGGACACTAACTCTCTTGGTTTTGCTGCACAAAAACTAGTGTCTTACATTGGAAATGCCAAATGACAAATTTAAAAAATTATATTGGCTACAAATTAAAGGCCAAATGTATCCTAATTAAGCTGTACAGAACAGTGACAGGGTCCAATCTGATCTTAGCTAAGAAAAAAAAAAATCTAAAAGTCTTCATTTTCAAAACTTTCTTTTCTTCTTTTACTGTATTTTTTGTATATAAATCTCCTTCAGACCATGTTGCAAATAGGTACTGAGGAAAAAATATTTCTAATAAATTTTAAAAGGGAAATTTTAAGGTGATTTGACGCATAATATTAACTCCAGAGTGGAGTGACATCTTGGAGATATTTTTGTCAGGGAATATGAATAATCATGTCAAAATAAGCAGTGAAGTTGGAGACCATTTTAGGTACTGCATATAAAATATTTGTAATTAAAATGACCCAACAGTGGTCAGCCCTCTGCAACAGCACAACACAGCACACACTCTGAAGTCATTATCTTGTGGATGTCTAATAGCATACACTTTTTTTCAATACCAGAGAGTCATGCTGGAGAAGGTTTTAGTTAAAATGCTTTTTAAGAATTCTGTATTGTAAAATTATTTCTTAAAGCAATATGTGTAGAACTCAATGACTCTCACAGCTATGTTTAGTGATGAGACTTATAAATTAAACACACTTTTTATCAGTTAGGCACTGTTGACAAAAACTTATTTTTGTTCGGTTTCCTAATCTGTGAAATGGCAATAAAAAAGCTTATGGAAGAGATAAGAAAAACTATTAAAGCACCAATAAAGAATATAAATTCTCTGGCTGCATATATGGTGTAGATGTGCTCTCAGTTTTAACTATGAAGCATGTAACATCTGGGCAGAGGACTGAAGAATAAATAATGTAAAAGTGAACTGAGCAACCCAGGTGGGAGTGAGGTCAGGCAGCTGTTTTTATATGAGTTGGTGTGTTGTAAGAAGGCAAAGGAGCAAATCCACTAGGAAACCTGAAATACTCAGACTTCAGAACTGTGATCTCTCAAGCAAAAACAGTAGAAAAAATTGTAACTGTTGATTCTTGACAACACTCAACCATAAATCACATTCTCAGGGAAAGATTTCAGCTTTAAAGCAAATGATCTTGTGTACATGTGTGTGTGATAAAACCTCTTGGTGCTTCAGGCATTACAAAGTTCTCAGTCCCCTTACAGCTGTTTTGTAACCAAGGTCTCAAGCCCTTTAAAAGTGCAATAGAAGTCTTGCTTTAGTGACTGATGTAATTTTTCTTCTCTTTTGTTATTTCTTCCAAATGACACAATAAATATCTTCAAAGTTACTGTGTTTCTTCAAGGATTCAGTTCAGGCAAATAAAAATCTAACTGTATCATCCTGTATTATGTTCATCCACCTTGTGTTTAATGTTGTGATGAATCTCTTTAGATAGAAACTGCTGGGCATCATGTTCTTTTTTATTTCATCATTAATGCCTTACTGCAACACCCTGGATCAAAACTCAACAATTGTGCTGAGATTCAGGACTTGAAATGGGCTTGCATAAGCCAAAATATCTAATTCAATGAGTGCAATGACAGTCACATCCATGACTTTATACAAAGATCTGGTGTTGCATACTGCAATGATAAGGCAGACCCCAGTTCTTTCCAACTTCCATGGAGGGTTCTCACATTGTTAGTTTCTGACAGGTCTGTCTACCAATCTGAAATACCAAGATAAATGTTCTATATGAGAGGAAATGGTAATCAGTGTCTTATGATGACAAAGGCGTTACAGAATGAGGGAATGTATATGAAATAAAACACATCACCACACTGGCTTATGCAATGATGTTGGATTGAGATAGAGATGTTGGATTGCAGAAATACTAGATATCAGCATATGTAGCTATTTTCCTCAATAAAGAAAGATGGAAGATTTGACAAGAAGCTCTTTCATGATTTTGCTACCATAGACTAGATTTAGCTGCAGGAAAAGTGCCATCAGTCAGGATCAGAGGTTTGTCTTTGATGAGGTAAAAAGAAGGAATTTCGGCTGCTGAAAAATAGTTTGAGATGAAAAAGACTTAGATCTGGCCAAACTGGGCCTAATTTTAGTCTCCTAACAAATCTCAACTTAGATACAAAGACTAACGGGAAAAATCAGAGCCATCAAAGGGAGAACAATGGTGAGCAAGAAGATGCCTACATTAGGCATAACAAATGTTCAGGAGAGGAGCTGAGTCAAAGAGTATCCTGAGCTGTCTACTGTAGCTTAGTCTCTGCATCAAACCTTTCCCATGTGGTAGCCAAAGCAAAAATATTTACTTCTTCACCTTTGTATCTTAAGATACAGAACACTCTGACAGTGGTTAGGAAAATAATTTACTGTCCTGCTTGAGAATATATGGCAGTTTTTAACACTTGGTAAATACTTAGCCCAGCCAGGTGTACTCATTAAATGTGTGGTGCCCTTGTTTTTTTATGTAAAGTATAATGATCTTCGAGGTGATTATTATTAAGCCATAGAATGAAAATGAGCAGGACTCAGTGATAAAGCACAGAGGATATTCACATCACTAAAGACAAAACTAGGCTTCAGACACCCACATCAGTCAGCACTAAATATAAACCGTTAGCCAGAAACTCAAACTCCCAGCATCAGTCACTAAGGTATTTTTAAAGAGAAAACAAAACATCGCTGACCCCTGCCAGTCTCTGAATGTGAAAAGGCTTGCTTTTGGAGAGCAGGGTTTTCCAAATAGCTGTCTTAAAAATATTTCTTAGTGATTAGTCCTTTCTCAACATTTTATAGCGTTTTCCCCTGTCCAAGTTTATATGCTGGTCATCATTATAGTTGGTATCAACTTCAGAAACACAAACTAACACTTCCAACACTGTGTAGCTCAGTTTATTCACCTAGCAATTTTGATTTTGAGGACCAAAAATACCCATGGCTATTTAATAGGAGCAGTTTTTTTTTTTTTTTTTTCCCGCAAGGACATGAACATCTGGTAAGAGGAAAACATTGTGGAGGAGTCCTCTCTTAAAACACTGGCAGCACAGCACACTACAAAGACGACAAGAGGCTGGATAGATAGTTTTAATGAGGATTTATTTGTTCATTTGTCTATTCTGTATGAAAACAAAAAGGGCAAGAAAGAGGCTTAAAATCAACATAGAGGCCCCAAAAAGTCTGACTGTCAACACTGCTGATCACTCTTGCATTTTTACTTGTTCTGAGCATCAGGAAAATGTAGATTTCTGACATTTTTTTCCTCTCAGTCTCATTTCTTACCCTTCTTGCAATCTTCCACAGTAATCTATGATTCCATCTAAGGAGATGCAGTCTGGATGAACCAGTTAGAGTCTGGAAATTTGAACTTCTCAAGTTTTCATTCCATCTATGACAGTGTCTGTCCACAGACTCCAGCAAAAAGCTTCCCCTTTCTATCTCAGATTGCTCATTATGCCCATCACCAAAGTAGAAGCAGGTGATCTGAAACTCTGCCTCAACACTGTCCAAAACCCACACCACATGGATTCCTGTTCCTTAATTGGGAAAGACAGAGGTGGCAAAGTAGGCCCTGTTATAGTCTGATGACAGTCAAAATGATATTTTGATGAAATAATGTGACTGTGGACACTAAAGCTCTAGTTGTGGTTCTAATGAGTTTACACCACATATAGTCATGAGTTCCCCTTTCCTTCCCCCAGGCAAACAAATTTAAGGGCATATAGTGAGGAATAATTAGTGAATGGTTCTGTCATGCATTTTAAATGGAAATAAAAATTTCAAATTCATAAGCTTGCTATAAATTGCCATCAAGAGAGTATGGTACTGTGATAGAGAAGTTCTATATACCTTACAAAAAAGCATAAAATATGATTAGATTTACGAAGCTAGCTTTTAACTTTCATGGATCTCATTACTATTTGTTGGCCACTGCATATATTTACTGAATATTGTTGCTTTAAAGAGAGACTAAAACTGAACAACAATGCAAACAAAACTTTAAAAGGTCAAAGTATTATAACTGGAAAAGATTTTTTCCATGATATATAAGACACAAATGCTCCAATTCTGCATTCTTTATACAGAGTTATTAGATAATGTTGTATGGCAATGTAATAGTCTGATTGTTATCTTTCTGTTCTCATTGGTTTAATGTAATTTATGGAGTTCAACAACACTTTTGTCAAGATATACACATTTCAGTGTGTGCATTACAAACATTCCCAAGGGAGGCCAGTGGTTTGACTTCTACAAGGTCAAAAGACCAACAAAGTCTGTCCTATCTCAAAGCAGCACAATGGAACATTTGCAGATATGAGTTCCACCACGTATCTAGAGAAGAGAGTAGATACCGAAGATGCTTTGTCTTTTCTGTCTGGAATTTCCTCTTTTTTCAGGCACACCTGGAAACTAAATTAAGAACTGAATGAATGTGGAAAATAAACTTTATTTCTAACTGCTATAATTATCTGCTGTAATTGCTGCAGGTGTGGATAAGGGACAGTGGAGGGGCAACTGAACTATAGAGTCTCATCTGAGTCTATCCTGGTGCAAAATAGAAAAAGGGGGACCTTATTTGGTGGCCTCTCTGAACATTTATGTGGAATAACCTCTGTCCTCTGCCTTGGTGGAACATTACTTTCTGTCAGCATTCCCTTAGAGTGGCAGTGGCCATCTTCTACACATACAAACTGTTGTCAAGCAATAAACAGCATTTTCCTTCATGTTCCTCTTCTGTGGCTTACTGGGAGCTTTCTTCATTCTTTACTCAGCTACTCACCTGAGGCCTATGTGACTCTTAAAAAATATTTCCAGGAAAAAAGCTGTCCCATCCTATTGAAGATACAAACCAGCTTTTTGGTAGGATAATATCCAGAAGCAATGTGAAGCTGTGGTTTCCTGGAGTTCCAAGAGCTGGCTTAAGCTTGCCTGAATGCTAAAACTATTCTGTAGCCTAAAATTCAAACAACTCTGGTGTTTGATTATCTGGTCCTCACCAGCTAAATCTAACAACCCATTCTCCCTAGTGCTTTAACACTAGACCATTTAGAAAACCCCAGACACTTAGAAATCAAACTGTCAACATGATCCATCTTCAAAAATTGATGCCCTTAGTACAATAGTGTTACTTATGAGTACATAAACATGAAAAAGCAATATATCAGGACATTGGATACTCTAGTAACACTAGGCATACATATTTTTATGCATAGGTGTACTTGTAAAAGAAGCAGATTCACTATGTACTGCTTTAACAGCATTTGAGACCCACACGCATACATCTGATACAGATATATGAGTATTTGGGCAGCTATACCCAATCCCCTATTAACAATGAATGTGACCTGACCTCATACTGGAACTTCTACAGTGGTTAATGTGTGCAATCCATACAATGAGCTAAAATAATGAAATAATTTGCTTCAAAGAACCTGAAACCTGGAAATATCATAGTTGCATACTGAAATTTCAGATCTTTTCACTGGTTATGCTGTATAACAGTGATTTTTCTTGAGGAATAAATTTTTCTCACAGCTGTACTGCATGGTTGTGGTAGTTACATGCCTTAGGTACGAACACTTTAAAAAAAGCCCTGTCTACTTTAAAGAGTATATGTGAGGGTTGGGGATGTGCTTTTGTTTTACATTCTGAAATACTGAAGCCACAAGGTGTCTAGTTCCTCAAGTAAAAGACTGGAATTTGGCAGTTCTGCCATCTTCAGAAAACGTGTGTGTATGCTCAGCCAGGTCAAGTTTGCAAGCAGGGGGAAAGAAGGCAGAAAGCCAAATTGTAATCTGGTGGCCTCATTCCACTAAAATTGCTGGGGTTACTCTCTTTTCTTATTCAAGGATCTGTCATCCTGCCCCCCTGCTTACCAACAGCTGACTGCTAGTAGAAAATCCATGCAGATTTTTGCACAGGTACACAGGTACAAATATGTTCTTCATTTGAATAAACTTCGAAGTTAAAAAAAAGCCTTCTTGTATTATAAAATAAATAGGAAATCACCTAATAAACATATAAAAAATAATGAGATGTAAAGCTATTAACACTGTATAAGGGCAGTGTCTGTCTTTCCCTTTCTTTGAAGTAGGGGTTGAGATATTTTGCTAAGGACAAGTTCTGAAGAATATTTAATTAGGAAGTATATTTTCTGGTTGCTAGCACAAGATGATCATGTATCATTTGCTATTTTCACTGTATCTTAACTGGTTTATACCATTTTTGCCTTTTGGTGCGTATATATCTCTCCATAGCACTGTAATTAAATTTGAACTTCTTCAGATACATAGATCCCAGTAATGCTCGTTTGCTTACTGAGAGAGGTCCTCAAAACCAACAAACTATTCATACTTCTCCAAGTCTCACTGTAGGAAGGGTGAGAATCAGTAACCAACAGAAAGACATTATGTGTAAGAGAGAACTGTTATCATGGACTATGGAAGTAGAATTAGTTATTCATAAATTTAAAGCTAATCTGTATTTCTCAGTAGATGAGGCACTGAAGGACTATATTTACAAATGGAAAGCAACACCTTAAGGTTTCTGGATGAAAGTGATCTTGCTCTGAGGGACTACAGTGCATAATCTTTGAAACCGTCGATTTCTCAAACACGTTGTCATAGAAAGCGCTGGTGATTTTTGCTGAATGAAATGTTGCTTAAGCATACTTCCAGCTCAGCTTCACCAACTCAACTGCCACAAAGCTGCATATTTAAGTACTATGTATTTATATTTCTCAGTGTTTTCCACAGAAGCAATTTAATCCAATTGTTATGCTGTTTATATGAGCTTGGGTTTTAAGGATTGAAGATACAAAAAGAAAAAAATAAACCACTTTTAAAACAAAAAAAAAAAGTTTGCGAGCAGGATGGAGGTTGGACTTACTTAACTATGGTCTGTAATAAAATAAAATACAGAGAGAAATTCCATTTTTACTTTCCACGTTGCAGAAACCTGAAAATCAGCAGGGCTTCCCCTTCACCTAAAATCATCAACTTATTTCAGCTCTTAATCACCTCTACCTGGAAAGATTAAAGAGTAAGAAATACCGGAGAAATATCCCATGAAGAACTATAGAAGCTAAGTTGTCACTGTTATGTGTACTACACATCTAAAATGGCATGAATAAATTATGTTAACAGTTTCTATAGGTGAGTAGAATTGAAATTACATTGACACGTATAGCAGGGGGAATTTCTGCTGCTGAAAGCATTTGATGACATCCTGGGTAGTAAATTAGTTTACATGTTTGATTAAAACCTAAAAAGATGCTCAATAGAGATTTATATAGTTTGTGCTCATGAAAAAAAAATCTATTTTTTACATTCAATCTTTTCTATATTCTGTACTACAGTTTGCTTTGTAAATTAGGAATTAAGATGATATGGAGGTACATTTAAAAATTTTTCTCAAATACCTAATTTTTACTTGCTTATTTTGTGACTCTTGCCACTCCTACTTGTTTCATCTTGCATGTTAAATTTCGATCCTGAAGACAGTTGGGCATATAACTATTGTTTTTCAGGACATGGGCCTAAGTCAAAACACATAGATGAAAGAGGGAGAAAGGTAGACTGATATACTGAATAGATTAATGGCTATGGAGATTTTCTGAATTCTGGAAGCATGTCCAAAGCATTGCACATTAAACTTCATGGAAAATCTTCCACTGACTTTTGGGCAGACACATGTGCCCAGTCTCATGTGTTAGAGTCAATATAATTTATTAAAAAAAATATCCAAACACATACTACACTCTGAAAGTCACTAAAGAGTGCAAAGCTCAGTTAAGTAAAGACAATGATCAATCACAAAATATCTTTTGCTATTTTTGTCAGTGGAAGTATTTGACTTCAGAACCAAATTATGGAGAAAAACAGAGAGTTGATAAACATGATAGAAAATCTCCCCTGAAACAGTTTTATGGAACAAGCAACTGCTGTTCCACAAAGTCAGAGTGATGCTATACAGCAGTTATTTGAACAAGACTCTGCTCCACTGAATGTTTAGTTATTTATTCAGTGCAGTAGCTCCAGCAGCAGAGTTTGAGAGCTACTACTCAGCTCTGTCATAAGCTAATGATTGAGCATCTCCCTGGGAGGCTGGAGGAAAGCAGGAACCACATCTTGCTACACTCCACGTGAGTTTTCTTGGCACTGCCTGTAGTTATATAGGTAGCTCCCTATAGCTTCCTAGGCCCCCAGGTGTGTTAGTCCCTGAACCAAACCATCATGCAAGACCTGATCTACAAAAATTTCTCAAATTAGTAGAGTTTAAGCATTTTTCTCTCATGAGCAAGCTGATTGAAACTTCCTCACATTGAGTGGGATGAAAACACATTAATGGATTATTTCGATGAAGCTGCTTGCAGGCAGTCTGTGTTTGCCCTTCTTGTGTATTACATGCAGGAGTCAGGACACGTTATCCCGCACAACAGACTTCCCGTGAGAATGGGGTGCCTGAAAAGTGAACATTACAGTGTGCAAGTGCACAAGCTCCTCACAGCTTCATCTCTAAGACTACAACTACATGAGCTACAAATGTTATTTTTTTTTAGTTCAAAATCAATTTAGTTTCAATTTTTTTGAGACAGTAAACCTGCTTCTGTGCACAAAATCTGAGATAAGACCAAAACTTTGGTTTTTTTCTGTGAAAATTAGATATGTTTTAAAATTATAGTCTTCTCTGTAGCACACAGATGAAGAAGCTGGTTCTTCTGTTCTATTTTATGTGAATAATTTAAATGTTTGGTTTTGTTTATTAGACTTAGAACTTTTTCCACCTTCTTTCCATCTTACTCATATCAGATACTCAAGGCATAGTATTTGTAGCTTGCTCTTGTTTAAAATTCCTGAGTTTGGTTAGGAAGAAATAAAGTATAGCATGTTATCCAAATATTTAGACAGAAGAGACTCTTGCATTCATGGAACCCTGATATGTAAATGGTTTATGATATCTGCGCTGTCAGATGACTGCTTCATCGTGCTCTCTAAAATTAATAATACCACAACAAAACCTAAACTTTTAAAGTTCTCTGCTTGGGTGTATTGTGGCCATACTTGTTTTTGCTATGCAACACCCAAAAGGTTTCCAAACAAATGAAATTCATTATAATTCTTCTGATTTTGGAGCTTCCTGATTTCTACCGCTATTTTTCCCTGCTCTCTCTTGATTTACACCACATTCAGCAAAGCTGGAACTACAAAGTTAAAATTTAGACTAAAATATTTTATATTACTGACCATTTGATTTGATTCTTGCTGTTCATGCCTTCATGAGCAAGCTTCCTATCTACTTATGTTTTACTGCTTCAGACCCTAATCTTGTGAGAATGTGTGCAATGGGGCTACTCACAAACTAAAGCAAAGCATATATTTTAAGCACTGAACTAACAGGACTATTTATATGGAGGAAGTTCAAAATATTTGTAAATGTTATGTAGATGTGTTTGCAGGGTGAAGGCCTAGAAAAATAAAATTGAAATATTCCACCAGTTCAGCAGTTATGACTGCTATGACAGCCTGCATGGAAAGTAATAGGCAGAACTACAAGTGGCTAAAATTGAGATGACTATTAGAGTTAAGGGGCAAACCCACTGTAGTTTTCAAAGTCAGGTACTGAGTACCTGAATGTACGAGTGTTGAAAAATTGCTAATTCTTCCTTCATTATACTGCACTCTGCATAATTACATAATTCTTTTTCTCTTCTGATTTCTACCAGAGACTTAATTGTGAATATAAAGTGTAGGATTTCTGTGTGTGCTTCTTTATAGCATGTTAAAAGGCTATAATTTATAAAAATAAAAAAGCAGTTCATCTTAATTCATTCTAAATGAGGAAAAGCATGGATGTGTGAAGATTTTTCTCTTCACTGCTGTAGAAGTGAATGTTTTACACTGAAATTTGCACTTCTTTGAAAGACCTTTTCCACTTCCAAGGTTCCCTTAATTATATTGGAAAAAAAATAATATACACAAGGCGTCATTTTTGGTAGCAATGAGCACACCTGAGTGTCATTCTGTAAATCATGCTGAGAAAAGTGGGTATTACTGGATTACTCCGTTGAATACATTTTGATTTACTATATGCAGTACGTTTATTAATGAGATGTGAGGCCAGATATGCCATAGTGATTTCGAAGCAAAGAGAATTTGATAAAAAGTTCCTTTATGTTTTATAATAGGAAGATTGTCTAGCTGTCCTTTCACAGTAAACATCAACAGCTAACAAATCTGGTAAATCGCTTACTGTACGTGAGGATGTTCCTGATCAGCTACCCAAAACATCTTTCCCAGTCTGAAATAAACTGTTACCTAAAGAAAAGCGAGTAAGTACTGAACAATGAATTGTTTGTCACAGCTCTGTATGCATATTCACCTGCTCCTCGATTACATGTGTTTAAAAATTCAAACCAACACCCCACACCCCCCCATCAAAACTGTTACTAATATTCAATAAACTAGGCCAGGGTCCTGTTGAAGGAAATAAGTATACCTCTTTAAACTGCTGATTTTACAATTTTGCATTAAAAAGTACTGAAAAGTATTGGCAAATATTGTCAAAGCTGATGAGTTCTCAACGGCTTAGCAGTTGCCTGCTAAGCATGCTCTGCTAAATCGAAGGTACTACTTGAATTGGTTTCAGTGGGGGCAGTAACTGAGCACTTTCCAGAAGTTCCATCTGCATGTAGAAAAACATGTATATAAAAGATTAGTAATGTATTATATTCTTGAATTGTCTGTAGTCCATATTGTAAGACTAAGTTTTCAGTTGTTAATAAAATGGAAAAACTTTAATCTTTTGAACTGAAATTTTCCATGCTGAGCTTTAGCCTTGGGATGACCTTTTTTGGAAAATTTCAGCAAAACCAGCTCAGCTGTTTCCAAGAATGAGGCCAGTAACAAACATAAGTTTTTGCCCATGTGTGAAAAGTCTGGTAATTTTTTTTTTTTTTTTTTTTTTTTTACTAAAGTCCTCATTCTCTGGAGCAGGGACTTGACATGCTACAGAATGACAGCTTGCGGGCCAAGAATATAACTTATTCATTTTGAAAACTAGAAAACTTACCCACATATCTGCAGGCTCTAGACCTTTGAATAATTGTCTTTTATATTTTTCAAACTTTTGAGACGACAGAGAGCAATTCCAGAAGGTGAGATTTGCATGGGGCAGTGGTTCCCTCCATGAGTGAGCCTCACATGCTTAAACTCTACCTACACATGCTAGATCTGGCTCATGGGGTTGGATTTTATTCAGCCAGAGCTCCAGGCAAGCAAGGGAACAAGACAACAACAGTTCTAATGTTCAGGGAGCAGAAAGTTAAACCCAGCAAAACAAATAATATTATTACATTTCTCAAATGAAATTCATCTACAAAACATTGTGAACTGATGTCCTCACAGTCCGTTCTTGAAGTTGTATCTCTGGAGTGTTATTATCTCTGGCTGGGTGGAGCTGAGTCTTGCTCAAAGGCAACCTTTTTCTTATCGTAGTTCAAGTGACCAGGAGGCAGAAGCAAGTCTTTGCAGATATTGTTTGGGCGAAAGATAAATTTGTCAAGAATATAAGAAACCAGTGGGGTGGGGAGGAGTAGAAAGTGTTTGACCAAATCCAAGGAAAGGGGAAACATGACTCTGAGAACTACTGGGGATGAAAGGTAAAATCAAAGACTGAGAAAGAACTCCTTAATGTATCACACGTTTTTCTGGTGCTTTATGTAAAGCACAGGAAAACATAATGGGGAGTCTGGAGTGGAGACTAAGACCTGAGAAACAAGGAGACAGAGACTACACTGGAAAAACAATGGTGATTGAGACTGTGTAGATTGAAAAAATAGTTGGACAGAGATCAGAAATAGATGTGAGGCAGAGACAGGGAAATATCATTAATATACTGGCTGGGATAGATGAAATCTTTCTCGGAAAAAAGTGAACAGGCTGAATCACTGAAGTGAACACTACTCTTAAGCTTTAGATTTGAACTCCAGGCTTGTAACCTCACGATTCTGTTGTCACCCAATATCTGTAAAATCTGAAAGCAAAGTTTCACATTCTTTTCTAGCACTGCATGTAGGAGATGACTGTTCATTAGTCAGGTGAGCCTTACACAGCCTGTTGAAGTGACAGAGTTCTGTGTGACTGATGAGGTCCTAAGGGTCCTAATGACAAGGATGATCAGTATGGGCATAAAGAAGGTGCCACATTAACAGCTTTGTTGAGCCCTCTGGGTTTAGTAGGAAATTATCTATATGGTAACATTCTGTTAACATAAGTTTGCAAAGTCATGCACGCATCATTCAGTGGATGTCAGTACTAGGGATGTATTTACATTCCTAATTCATTCTTCTGAGTATTTATTTGAATTATTCTGCAATGACCGCTAATTCTCTCCATGGATGATGTACATCTTTCAGGTCACAGGATACATTAGTTACAGGAATAAATTCTAGTTGTGTAAAAAAGAAAACTGATTTCTACAGGAACAGTAATAATTTGAAGAAGTTAAAAGACTCTTTAGTAAATATAGAGAGTAAAGGAAGGAAAGGAAGACATGGGTTCCTGGATAAAGCAATAATGATATCCAAGAGTGCTGTGTTCTCTATTTATATTTTCTACAGAAGTCAAATGCAAACCAAACATTTTGCAGGTATCATTAATTATGCATCTTTTCCTTGATGTTTGCAGAATTGTTTTCCAAAGTGATATGCTGTCATGTTTGCAACTGAAGTTGTTCTAGAATTCACAAGAAGTTATACAACAGCTGTAAGGACTAAGGTTCTTCACATTTCATTTAGACATTCAGAATTAATGAATTATTTTGACCATAATCTCTTTCTGACTCAGCTTCCTATTTCTAAGTGGGGAGTATTACTACTGCCTTACTTTGGTGAATCATTGTGAAAAGAAAGGAGTAGCTATGAAGCACTAAAATACTGTGATGGGTGCCATAGCAAATCCATTCCTGTCTGGAAACTCATTACTCCTTCACAAAAATGGGGGGTGACTACAGTGCAGTGATGAAGCGGAAAAAAACAAAAAAGTAGCAGTTAATGATTAAGTGAGGGGTCATGAGGAAATCCCTAATCTGTGAAAGAGCAATTCAGGATTTTATCATAATGCTTCACACAAAAGCACAAACAGACAAAAGGTATCCATTAAATTTGCCTAGACATCCTTTAATGCTGGTATTAACATTCTTCAGTGCTAACAGCAGTTTTTGAATATGCATTTGATACACAGAATATAGATGTGTACATGTATTTTTGCATATAAATTATCATCATTAGTTAATACATGTTAAAGAAGCAACAGCTATCTACTGAGCTGGTTACCTGATGCCAGAAAAGACAGGCATGCCTCCATACACTTACATGTATCCCCATAATGAAGCATGCATTTTATTTGCCTGTCTACACTGTTTTGAAGTTAAGCACATTCCTTGAAATGATCTGCAAGATACTTTTTTTCCTTTCCTTCAAAGTGTATCTCAAGACCAGACCGATGGAAGAACATTTGAGAGTGTGACAGAGCTAAGGTGAACGAATGGCACTCTAAACTATAATAAAAATAGGAATAATTATATAAACATAGTCTATAGTTCTTTAACTTCCTCTCTTTGCACACTGCATACTTTTTTTTTTTTTTTCATGTGCTGTTTATTTTGGACCAAAATGCTAGGGGCACTGACTATTTTTGCACTTACAACAATTCATATATAGAACACCTACTAGCTGTGGCCCCTATGTACTGTAGTCATAATAAAAGCCAGTGCAGCTGGAGCTGTTTAGGTGACTAGTGTAATTTGACTAAATGTTTCAATTTTCCAGAAAATGTCCTGTACATCTTGTTCTTCTTGGACTTCAAATGCCATGGAAACAGTCTATTTTTCAATATTTTCACGCTTCTTTTCCAGTCTGGTCAGAACTGGGAAGGGCAAAGGCAGTACAAAGCATAGCACAAACAGGCAGCTGGAATGGCTGGTTACAGAAATTTACACATAAATAGATACAGACTTATGGATCCTTCAAGAGCTTCATGAGATTTTATCTTCTTCAGAAGGAATTTTGAAGATGTTTATCAATCTAGGGCAATCATCATCTGAGGATTAAAGTTTTAGAAGTGTCTATATGGACATAAGATTCCATCAGGACTTATCACAACATGTCTGTGACTTGGAGGAGGGATTTTTTTGTGTGTGTGTGCCAGTGCAGACTTCAGATTAGGAACAACTAGATCTGGATTTAAAAAAAACTCCAATTTATATTTGTTTTGTGGATACATTCAAGAGCTTTGTATTCATAATAATAGTGAACTGAACTGTCAAATATAAGTATTACATACAGCAACCAGTAGTGAAGTAGTGATTAAAATAGAGAAGAGCTTCAGCATTTTAATTAATTTTAGTGAGAATAAAAAACATTTAAAATATGACCTGGGTAGGTTAATTGCTAAATTTTCTCTTTTGTGCTTTATTAATAGTTATACAGGTTAAGAATTTTACCAGAGTGCAGTCAGTCATCATGCATTGTCAAGAGAATCATCAGGAAATAAGTTTGGAAATTGTTGATTTTGGTTTGTAAATAACATTGTCCTTGTTTTCTCCTCTTCTGTTAGTATTGTAACCAGCTAAATAGTTGGTCCTGCAAAGGCAAAATTAAAAGGATGAAGATACACTTCACTGGAGAAGAGAGGAGGGAAAGGACAGGGGAAACACGAATGGTGTAAGAGGATAGAAACCTTATAAAAAAAGAAGTTTAAAACACCACAGTCAGTTTATTGGTCCTGACTATTCAGGTGCAACATCATTAGCAAGAAATTGTGGAAATTTGGATACATTTCAGACTTACCAGCCAGAAAAAAGCTGACAATTTTGCAGTGAGTGCTATTTAGAGTTAGTGTTCAGCTTTATAAATATCTGAGTGAAAAGTAGACAGTGAAGACACTCTGCAACTTTGAGCACTAGATCTGGACCTATGTGAAAAAAACCACAAACTTTGGGGTTTATTTGAGCAATTACTTTGTATATAAAAGGTCAAATGGTTTACAGTATGTGTTCTTCTCAGTAATAGGTAAAGAATATTTAATCTAGTGAAGGAGTGAAGGTATAAATCTCCTAATGAAAATAGTCATATCTGCTAAGAAAAGTTATTAAATTTTAATATGCTTTATGGGAAAGAATAAAATAAAAATGGAGCAAATGGAAATGATCATGCATCTACCAACTGAAACCTGTGCAAACGTAAATTATTCAGGAAAAAAAAGTGATATATTCCAAAGATGAGTACAAAGAGTAAAAAGATGTTAGTATGAAAATGGGCAACAGCTGCAAAGTTCTAGTGGCAGAGTTTGTGAATCCAGAGGGCCTTTTTCCTCCACCTCACTCAGATCAAATCTTGCTATATGTCTATTCACCTTTTTTTTTTTATTTTTTCATTTGGGCAAAATCACAGAAGAGAACTCAGCACATTCAAAAGCACACTCAAAAGCACACTCAGCTTACTGATTTTGCGTTAAAGAGTGTATACACCAACACGGCACACTTTTATACAGAACAAAGTAACTTTTCAACCTGATTAAAATGATACTGCTTTTTTTTTTTTTTTTTTTTTTTTTTTTTTTTTTTTTTTTTTTTTCCCTATTCTTTTAACACTTGCTATTAAATATACAATTCTTGGTGTTTTTTGGGACTGTTTCCTCACCCTGAAGAGCGTTTTCACTGGCCTGTCACAACATAACAGACATCCTGAATTATACTATGAAATAGGTTCTGCAGAATCTAACATTTGATACAGCTGCATAGATGTCCAGCAGAATTCATCAGGTTGAGACTTGAGCGAACTACAGTGGTCATTGCTGAATAAACTACATAAGCACACTTTTCATTTGCATTTCACTTTGATGTTTCTGTTTTAATAAATTTCACACACTAAACCTTGGCCAAAAATACCAGATTTACTTGACTGCTCAGTCAAACATAAATTACTAAATTATTGTCTGAAGAGCTTTGTGTCTTTCTTTGAACCTGTCTTGAAATTTGGGCTTATTTAAACTATATCAGACCAGTTAGTTTGGTTTCCCAAAGAAATTTCACCTACTAATTCTGTAGCATCTGCATTTCAATGTACATGCATGATAATAAGAATGCCATGACTGTGGAAAAATCTGTATTTTGTTTCCAAAAGGAATTACAAATAATTCCAAAAAACAACTGCTTCAGGAATATACATGTATATAATCTGGGATCAGTTCGAACATCTTTTTTGGTGCATTTGAAAGACTGCATTTAAGATTAAGATTTTTTTTTTTTTTTTTTTTTTTTTTTTCCCATTTTCAAAGGAATATTTCAGCACCGCACAAGCAATCCTTTTTATTAAAAACCAAGACACAACAAAAAGAGATTTATTTGGGAAACTGATAAAGCAGCATTTTCTGCCAGAAAAAAAAGGAATCCTTTTATTTCATTGGTTCTGCTAATTTTTAGTTATTGACTAAACTTTAATTCCTATGACTAGTGCTCATTGAAACCAAGCAATTTACTAAAACTTGTAATTTTATTACTAATGGGTTTTAGGTTTTAAGTCCTTCAGCTATTAGAAATCTACAGGATGCTACTGCTGGCACATAAAATGTCTTGATACTACAACCAACATTTAATAACTGAGTTGAAATCTCCTATCTGGTAGAAAGTTGCTAAAATTCAGCTAATTCTTCAAAATAAGTGCAGTGATTGTCTGAGAACTCCTTTTCAGTGATTGTCTCCTGTCAGCAACAGCTACAAAGTGGGGAAAAGACGCAAGGTCTCTTACATTTTTATTTTTTTCCCCAGGAGAGTTTTCCTTTTTTTTTTTTTTTTTTTTTTTTTTTTTTTTTTTTTTTTTTTTAACTTGGCATTGGAGATTATATGAGATTAGACTGAACCATGAGGTAGATGTCCTCTGTTTTCTGCCTGGGGTTATGTGAGCCAGACTACTCATAATTAAGCAAGAGAATGGGAGCAACAACCTCTTGGGCCTCAATTTTGATATCCAGACCATATTTTATAGTAATAACATACAAAGACTAACTCTGTTGTTTTGGGTTTTTTTTAATTGCATGATTTTATTCTCCACACAGCTGTACCACATAGAACCTATCACTCTCACATAGAAACACAAAAAGGACAGGATGGAGCTACTCAGCAACAGGTGTGCCTAAGCATGTGGGATGTCAAAGTGAAGGAGAGTTCAAATAGGTGAAATGGAGGATTACTCTAAAACAAACAGAAAGCTGGTTTGGTTTGGTTCATACTACAAAAGTACACACAGAGTGCTCAGTGGGATCAGGGAAATAAAAGCTGGCCAGCTAGTATGACTGTAAAGACAGTGCCTATTTCTGCTCTGGATGTTGAATGCTTTTTAATGTCAGCAAAGTTATTGCATGGAATGACATAACCTTGAAGTCTGGGAGCAAGACAGGTTAGTAGACCAGTGTGGATATGTCAAGATGAAAGTGGCAAAATTGTTTATTCAGGTGATCTCTGAAACATTTGAAAGGAGCGCTGCAAAGCAGAACTGACAGATGGACTCAGTTGGGGAGGACAGAGGAAGTGTATCTTCTGTATGGTGTCAGCTGCTTGCAGCTTAATGCCATCAGCTTGATTTCAACACCTATTTCCAAATGTATCCCCACAGCCGAGTATGCTCATGCTAGACACAGCCCTAAAAGTGGAAAAAAAAAAAATCGTAGAAGGGTGCATCATTTTTATTGGATGACACAGTCTTTTCACTCCCAGTTGCTTTTTCCATGTCTCATAACAGAGTACAGCACAGAATCTTCCCAAGCAGAATTTATTTTTCTCTCTCTCTCTCAAAACAACCCCAACAAACAAGCCACCCAACACTTCTAGATTCTGTGTTCTCAAAAGAGAAACAGCTCTACAAGAAAACTTGAACATTATATGTCATCTTTATACTTATTAAACCAGTTTTAACAACCCCAAGCCTTTAGACAACTTGTGAATTACTGACATATTTGAAAAGGTGTCATACTTAATTTTCATGCCTGAATCTATGAATGCTTTGAAAAAACTCCCTTGCACCTGTTTCTCGTGGAAAAGATAGGGTGAATAGAAGAGAGCTTTGATCTTTTTTATAGACTATGTGGGGTGCTTACTTTTAAGAGTCTTGATCTTGCATAGGCCTGTTAGGAGAATTTCTGGAATTTAAAAATGGCAGAAGGATGCCCTAAGACATAATCTATCAGCTAAATTCACAAGATCAATACTGACACTCTTTAGGAAGACAGTTTTGCAATAACAGGATGGTTAATTGCTGTTGCAGCAGAATTACAGTGCTTCTGTAGAACACAAATTTTGCAAAATATACAGCAGTTTTACAGGAGAGATTACACAAAATATCACCCCAGATTTGGATGAGATATGTCAAAAAATTAATAGTTCTCCAGCAGACTGTAATGCACCATAAGCCAGAAAACAAGAAATGTCTCATCCCTATAAACTTCTAAGGGGAACTGAAACAGGTAAAAAGATTAGGCTAGAACTCAGATCTGGTTTCATGTACATGCTAAAGTTTCATTTATGGCTGGCATTTATCCTACTATCTTTATTCCTAGGATTAAGTCTAAAATAATCCACTTGCAATACTCCAGACAAACGTTCTACTCACAAACTACCTCACTAGCATCTAAATTGTGACCAAAATTTTAAAAAAATTTTTAATTAAATAAAGCAGATTTTAATAGGAACTTGTGTGGAGATGTTTTAGCTGCTGATGTTTCCAATCCTGTCAGACAAATTGATTTACAAATTATGGGACTGAGTACGGGAATCGAGGAAAGCTATAAGCACAAAACTGTGAGGTATAAGATAACACGTTTTTACCTCCCTACTGAGCACAGTTTAAAAATAACCATGAGTGAACTGAAGAGTGGTCACTCATTCATTCTCACCGGGTCAAATACTCAAACCAAGTAATGGACAGTTTGAGACAGAATAAAAATGAATGCAAAACCACTCATAAACAACTGATTAAGTTACAATAGATCATGTCTAAAATCCTAGAGTTCAAGGGATAAACTTTTGACATATGAACAAAGGATGAAATGAAAATGGACAGCTGGAAAATACATTTAAAATTAACATATTTCTGTGGATTCCTCTCTTAGGCATAAGTCCAAATCCAATTAAATTCAATGCTAACACTAACAAATAGTTAATGTGCTTTGGACTGGAGCCTTATTGACTCCAGTTTGTTACACTGATATAAATGCAGCAACTTGACTGAAGCTAATGGAATTGCTTCAGGATATTTGAAAGGCAAAGATCTATGCACCCTCAACTTTCCTGAGAGTAGGTGTTTATGATTCCACATAGTACTGCCTTCCATCTGTGTGAACAAGAACAAAACTCGATTTGTTGTGTTACAGGTGCCAGCTTCTGCTGAACTGAATACCATATCTTGCAAGACTTTTTTTAACATCAGTCAGGCCTGTGAAAGGAAAATGCTTAGCTATCTATTTTAGACCAAAGCTAAAAGAAAAAAAAAGAAAAAAAAAAAAAAAAGTGGTGGTGGGACAGTATTGATTTATTAGCTCATAGGAGACAGCAGGTGTTGGTGCTTAACTACCATTCCCTGGTGTAAAAGAGCCACCCTAAAGTGGAATGGATGGGCAAAATAACCTGACTCTGAACCATTAGCAAGCATGTCTTATTTGGGCCAGTCAGCAAATGTTGCCAGGACATCAGTCCAGAGCAAATGTTTATGTTCAGATTGAATAAATTGCAGGATATTAGGTGGCAAAATAGTACCGTATCTATCTTTGCTTTTCCTTGGATACTGCAACAAAACAGTCTAAAAAAGCAGTTGGAATGACGCTTGGACTGAATATGTTTTACCCTCAGAAGTCCTGCTTTGGAAGGAATGTATGACAGTTTTCTCCAAGAATATTTTTATATTTGAGAAGGGACTTTGATTTATTTGAAGGGGGATTCCACTTGGCTGTTTCCATTGTTACTGGATGTTTAAGACATTCTGGAGTCATTCAACATGGATTCTTTCATACAGATAGTGTGAAAACCAACCCTATACTTCATACAAATTTTCAGTTGCTTCTTTTCGATGGTAGTAGCAAATTTATAAAGAGTTCTTCCAGTTCTTCCAGCATTCTGGGAAGTCTTCTTTGCCATTCTAGGAAAACAGAACACATTTTTTTCCATTGAAAGTTACTTGGTAAGTTCATCCTATATAAATTGTAAAATGTATTTGAAGTTAAATGGGTAATTTCCCACTTAAGCCAGTCCAGGACCAGGGTAAAATTTATGATCAGACCCCTCCATTTACAATTTTAACAGCAACCAGAGTCAGTTACAAGCCCTTCATGCTTATTCTCTAGCAAGTGCTTGTTCTTTTGAACTTCCTGTGAAGCAATTCACTTGGCTATGAGCAAGGAGTTGTTAAACTAGCCCTTATCACTAAGTAAAATCAGTGGCATTCTGCTAGCTGATGCATAACAAAAGTGTTCCATGTAAACCAAACATCAACAAAAGAGTATTATCCCCAAGAGAAAAACATGTCCCTATGCAAAGATGTATAGAATCTGTACAACCCAGACTGCAATACTTAATAACAGTATTTCTCAAAGCAGCCATCTTGTGCAGCACCTTCTTGACAGGGTTAGGATTTTTTTTTGAAGAACCAATTCATTGAAACCTACTAATTTATCTCCATTAAAACCTTGTGCAGTCACTAAGCAACCGGAATTAAGGCTTCCCAGATCCACAGATTTTTTTCTAATAAGACAAGGGCCCTATGTTACAGAACCTGCCACAATATTTAGATGTCTGTAACAAAATGTCAAATGATAAGGAAAAATCAAGTTCTGTGGACCATTTTACTGAACTCAGTAGTCTGACTGTCCATCAGCATCAACATGGCCAGTATCAATTCTACATATTGCCTTGTGATCTTAGATCCATCTGTGGAATGAAATGTGGGTAAAACATATAATTTCCCATGTATTTCTCAATTATTAGGTAATTTAGGCATGATTCATTCATTATGGTGAGAGCAGGTAGTAAACTGTAGTCACAGTTGGTGAAAAAGTGTTTCTTTGACTTATGGAATATTTACAACAAAACAAGTGTCTCAATTTGCATGTGTGTTTGCTACATGTAATTCTGTTGTAACCATCAAAGACATACTAGCATTGCAGTAAGAATAGCATTCTGCTTAATTTGTTGTAGACAGGGAAAAGGGAATAAATGGAGAATAACTGCATATATCTAGTGGAGAAGCAGCATTAAACACAATTGCTGTGTGGATGACTCAAGGGCCAGGATGTGGAACATATCATGGTCCAGCTGTCCCCCAACTGCAAATGCATCAGCCTTGGTGATTCACTCATGAAGGATGAGAAAAGGGACTACTCTTGCCCATGAACAGTAACAGTTCTTCAGCCTGACTGTTCTGCCTAGGATCCTAGTCTGACAGGACTTGCACATCTGCATCTGACAGGATCTATCCCCA
Source organism: Athene cunicularia (assembly GCF_003259725.1). Taxonomy (NCBI): domain Eukaryota; kingdom Metazoa; phylum Chordata; class Aves; order Strigiformes; family Strigidae; genus Athene; species Athene cunicularia. The sequence goes on along the minus strand of NW_020799095.1, from coordinate 50,521,108 downwards.
GATATTTAACTATTAGTTAACTTGTGGCAGTAAATACTGTGTGTTGGGAAAATACCCCCCTGATATGAAGAAAAAAAAAAAAAAAAAAAAAAAAAAAAAAAGAATAGAAGATAAAGGGTCTTTTTGCTCATGTGTTCTGAAATGTCAAGGCACTGCTAATAGATAATATAACCTATATCCCTCTCTAGACTACCAAACCACCTCAGTGAGGCTATACAGTTTTACAGAGCAATTGTATATGGACCACAACTAACAGATTCACACATAATCAAGACTTGATCACCAGATTCAGATTCCTTCTCCTGTTCAGATGAGCCTCATCTGCACCAAGAGTTATTTTTATCTTGCGATGTACCAAAGTTTTTGGGTCCACTAAAATTATATTGCAGTTTAAAATAATTTTTATTTGACAGCTACCTATTAATAAAACTGGTTGAATAGAACAGAAATTATATTTTTCTTTCAGTACTGCCTGTACAGCCTTAAGTATTTTATTCTCTGTAGCAGGAACAAGGGATAAAAGTCTTTCAGCATCCAAAAATATCAAGCCCACTGTGAACATCCTTGTAGGGAAAGGAAAAGTAACAACACTTCCATGTGCACTTTTCACAGTTCTCTTGCTTGGACTGGTAATTAATTTTTGAACAGGCGAATCATAAACTTTATATGTAAAAAATCAAATCATGTTATTAATGTACCAATATTTTAATACACAGAATCCCCTTGCTTTAGCCTTACTTGGACTGTATTTGGCCTGAATTAAAGAACATTTGATTTTCAGTTATCTACTCTTTGTTCTCCAGATGCAAAAGAAGAAAATTATTTGGCTTCTTCACTACAGAGCAGCATTTGCGAATTTTAATCATCATTGCATTGCCCTTATTTGTTCTTCTCATGACAGAGAGGACAAGAGGGTTAAAGAAAACAAATTAATTGTTTATACAAAGGATCTCTGAATAGCCAGCAGGGATTGTTAAAACTCTTGTGTGCTGTGAACTAATTTACATGCTGGCAAGAGCAAACAGGCAACATTAGAAATACCTTTTCTAGCCTTTCAGAAAACACCGAAGCACTTTTCTCATCAAATGCTGATCCTGCTGGGAGGATGAAAGGTGCACAACTGACATACAGACAAAGGGCCATCCATTTGAGATTAATAGAGTATGCAGGAGCGTCTCAGTATGGGTCATGACAATGTAGCACTGACTAATTAAGTAAATAAATCAGTGCCAGTTTTTGATCTATTTGTTTCACTGATGCTTAGATACAGTGGAGATAACATGCCAGTGTTGTCATAATAATATACTGCTGTGAGTTTAAATGTCCCAAGCTCTTGTTTTCAAGAAAAATAATAGCTTACAGCTCTTTAGGCCATTTAGAGATTACCTGGTAGACCTCACCACGGGACTGGAGTTCATAGGAGCATGGTAATTAGAGATGGAAAAGACCTATTAGATCACTGGGTTCATTCCTTGCAACTGCCTCATAAAGGGAGCATTGAATTCCAATGTACTTTGGATTATGTCCATAATTCCCAAGACACAAAGAGAAAAGGAACAGTAGATCATTTCCTGAAGACTGGTAAAAGTTGAGTAGTTCTACTAGAAAATGAGAGTCTGCATCTGAGCTGCCATACTGACCTTTTACAGAAGCCTTATGGACTCACCTAAAAATAAAATCAGTGCACATGATAGAAAATAAAAACTCAGTGATGAAAGGGTTTTTTGTATGTCAGTGTTTTCATAACTTGTATTTTCCAAAGAGGGAAGAAAGAAAATTTCTGATGGCACCAGAGCAGTGAATTGTATGTCTTACGAAATAACATATTAGCTCAAATAAAGGCCAAAGCTGAGAAATACCTACAAGCTACAAACCTGATTAATACTAAGTAGTAGTTTAAACTTAGAACAGATGTGAATGATGGCTGCATCACACTAAGAATAAAATCTGCAAGGTGCAAGTACTGGGTGAAAAAAAGTTTAAAAAGACTTGAAAATAAACTTTTTAATCACTGATCTCATCAACAGAAATTGACAGTGGAAGAGAATGCATATCTTCATAAGGACAAGAACAATCCAGAAGGAAACTCATAATGCGAATGTGTTTATCAAAAACCAAAAATGCAGAAACAAATGATTTCTATGTGAATATGTGTTAAATTGACAAAGTGATTGAGGAGCATAGAACAACTTATTCCTACTCTAGAAAATCTTCAGAAATCAGCATCATCACAAATAGAGATAATCACAAATTTTATAAGAGAGTCAAATCTAGGACAATGATGTTTAAGAATGATTTAAAAATCAGAACCACATTTGTGTTTTCACCATACAAACACAATAAGAGATGATCTTTAAAGATTTCATAGCATTAAATAGAAAAGATAACATGAATAGGATGGAAAATAGAGGCCTGGAGAAAATCAGTGATTTGCCCCAAAGCATGAAATAGGTCCATGGAAGTGCTAAGAAAAAAGCCTAAATTGCCTGCCAACGTGTCCAATGGCATATCTGCTCCAGTTTTAATCTTCCTAACCACAATAGAGATGAAAAGTATGATCCATGGTGATTAGTAGTGATGAATTAGTGAAGAAGCAGAAATTTGGTATTACATGTGCTTATTTCTGTAGCTGCACAGTTGTGGATATTGACAAAAATAGATCCTTACATAGAACAGTATGTATGTTAGTTATATCTGATGTACTACAAGAAATGTATTATAAAAGGTATATTTTTGTGCATGACTGATTCAAGAAATCTGTTTCTTGACAGTTTCCTAGGTACCAGAAATATACAAAAGAATTCACTCATGAGATTAGTTTGAAGGTTTTTTTCTTTCACTAGTGATGAACAAAGAAAAATGGAAGTTATGACCTTAAACACACACACACATATACTTCTGCATATTCCAGTTTTAGGACAATGAATATTTTAAGATTAAAACTAAATAAAATAGTCAACAAAGAGATAGCCACAGAAAGTATAAATAAATCAGCCTTGAATACCAGTCATTAGGAATTAGTAGTCATTAGGAAATTTGTTACTAAGAGAACAAGACTTTACCCTTTAATCCTTTAATTCCAGGTACGAAAAAAACACAACAACACATTCATAAAAAAAGGTTTAGGCATTTTCATTGTGTGCTTAACTGCTTTTGGAGACAGATGGTTTCTTTAATTGGAATAAAGGTGTGCCAAAACAAGTCTTACTTTGTTAATCAGCACTTAAATCAGCGGCATTACTCACATCAAAGAGTGGTACTCAGAGTGGTAAGGGAAGAGACAGGAGGGGCAAGAAGTAAACTGTATGGAATCCAGCAAAAGTCTTATGGGCTAATGATGATGTTGTTGACCAGAAACCCTAGAATAGTTGTTACTCTGCACAGATGAGCAAAAATTAACAATAGATATACTTTACAGATTACAGAGTTTTAGAAAATAAATATCTTTCACCTATATTGATCCAATGTTTTATTGACAGTTTCTTAGAGCAGGAATTCACATTGGACCAGGCTCTGAGCAATTTTTATTAAAAAAAATGTAAACCAGCTTACTTCTGGATATTTGAAAGGTTAATTCAGCAATGCAATTAAACTTGGTGTTCAAATTCTCCCTACTTCAGTGCAGAATTTCAAGTCTTGACTCAATCAAGGCATATTTGAGGGAATGTGTCAGTACCCAGCATATTCCAAAAACATCTACAATTATGTCTTGAATAATATGATTTTGTTTGGAACATAACAGACAAATGTTTTCTACTATGTGTGCATGAAAATTGTGTATGTGAATGTTTTTCACCATCAGAACAAAATGTGTTCTTATAGTACCAAATTTGAATTGTGATCCTTTCCTAAAATATCACTACTGTAAGAGATGTTTTTTTAAAATAATTTTTAATTTAAATATTTATTAGTGAAGATCAGCTCTTTTATACTTGGTTTGGTTAAAATGTGGTAAACTACACCTCTAATAAAACTAGACATTTGGAAAATTTCCTCAGAGCTTTGTGTAACAAAGAAAAAGCAATCTCATAAAAAAATGTTCTTAATCAACTTTTCTTGACCTAATCCTGTCCTGCATATGTGAAACAGATATGATTTATAACTGGACCAAATAAATCCAACTCATTGAAAATAGAATAATATATAAAAATAAAATCCATCCCTATTTCATGCATAGTTACTTATTATCCATTCACTATCTTATTTAAACTCAAGACCTTGAACATTAGAGATATCTTCAATTTAACCCTTAAATTTAGGGGTTAACTTTTCTACTTGATGTCTTTGATATCAAAGGTAAGTTTTGTTAGGCCACATACAAGCCTTCAAAAGTTTCATGCTGATGTCTCTTCCAGCCCTTCTCCCAAGACTAGTATGATGCACTATGGACAGGAGCTACAACATATCTACAGTAATTATTCAAAGTTTTCTTGAGAACTGACTAGTTTAAGAGTGAAACATAGCTCAGCTGACCAAGATTGTTGAAGATCCAGCAGTGTGTTGGTCACCGCTCTGCACCTGTAATATTCAGATCCTTATTTGTCCGGGAGAACTGAGGAACCATGCTTAGGAGACCAGTGAAACTTGAGTGACCGCCTTGCATAACGTTTATACCTATAATACAGGTGAAAGAAATAATGAATAATAAAAGAATCAGCCAAAATGAAGGGAAAGAAGTATGGATATGACATGGAAAAATATTTTAGGTATGTAGAGTCTAGGCACTTACAGAAATCTTGCTCATAAAACTTAGCAAGTAGAAAGAAATCTGTGTGACACATGTAGAATAGGGATGCACACATTCTAGAAAAGGTTCTAGAAGTGTTTGAGGTCTATCACAACAGGTATAGAAAGTATGATGGATAGATTTCATTACTTGTACCAGTCATGGTAATAGTGGTCTCTTAAAGTGAGAATATTTAGACCTAAAAGTCAATACTAGGACTAGTCCCATGGAAAATACATGGGGAAAGAGGACTACAGGGAAAGTAATATACAATGATAAAATCCAGAACTTTCTATATACAAATGCTACAGAAAATAAATAACCTAAGACTAGTATTTGCTAAGTATTAATCTCATGGAATAGTTTTTAATAATTTTAAGTAGAGACAAAACACATAGTTTGTGAAAGATCCAGTAAGAGATCCCCAGAAAGTACTTTGTGTTTAAGTATTTTTTTTTTTTTTTTTTTTTTTTTTGATTAGTGAATGTATCTGTTTATTTAATGCTACCTATATCCAGATAAGGTAGCAGATTTTTAAGTATTATTTCATTCTGTAAAGACTATAAGAAAAACAGCAATTATTATTTAATGGGAAAAAAATCTGAGTGGATCGTTACTGCCTTTTGAGTTATTTTGCAAGTGTTGTATTAATAAGGTTGTGCTTTGCAAAGTTTAACATGGGAAGGTGTAAACTATGTCATAGAGCATAAAACAGACATAGGGGAGGAGGAAAAAGTGAAGTTCTGCCAGAACCAAAAGTAAATGTTTGTAACTGGAGTTAATTCTTAACAGTTATCAGCAGAAAAAGGAAGATTGCAAAGTATTAACCACAAAGATAGTGACATTTTTTTCTGCAATAAAAATATACCAAGACTGATTTAGTTAAATTGGAGACTTTATTTGACTTGTTCTTCACTGAATTTCCTAAACCTTAAGGGCCTGTTCCAAAAATCTCACGCAAGTACATTAGCCATCAGCTCTGAGTTCAGTGGGAATAGTAGGCTTTGTTTAATGAACCTTTTTGACGGATGTGGAAGGCCCCGATTCAGAGGAATCCTTTACATGAGATTAAGAATAGCTATAGCACATGCTTAAATATGACTATGTTCTTAAAAGTTCTCAAAGGGTGTCTGGTTTTTCAGCCTGAGGCTTATATTTAAAATATCTCTCTTTCCAGGGAAATAGACCAAAAAATGTACCTTGAAAGATCCCATGACATGTGACAGCAAAGAATCATGGTTAAAACACAGCAGTTGAAATATTTTATTTTTTCTCTGTTTGCTTTTGTCAAGTGTAAGATTCACGCAGTACTTATTGTAAACAATTCTTCATATGATGATTCACACATAAAACTCTATAAAGACACAAGATATTGTCTGATCAGATTTTGCAGTAAGCTTCTTGAGATATGAACCATTTTCCTCCAGATATTTCTACAGAGCATTTCTGGTTTGCCCCTAAAGCAATTATGTTCTGTGCAGTAGAAAGATCAGATCTTCTCCCCCAGCACCCCAGGAACATCACATAAAGCCAGGAAGAGGCAAATTCAAACAGAAGAAAGTGGTTGCTGACACAGCATACAGATCTGTAGTTTTTACCAAAGCAAGCTGTGGATTCTAGAGGTTTACATGGACCAAAACAGGAAACTTGAGAAGAACGTGAAAAAGAAAGTGGTTGCATTAAACTAAACATGCAGAGCCCACATCAAGATTAGGAAATCCCTGATCTCAAAATATTTGGAGGCTGGGACAATATTACAGAGTCTATTGTACACATATGCACTGTTCTTACTCTTTCCTAGGCTGATAGCTGTTGTTGGAGACAGGATGCTAGGCTGGATAGACCTTTCCTCTTACAAATATTCACATTCATATGTTCATAATTGTATGCTGCCATACAATAGTGGAAAATAATTTGCCAGACTATATTGGCTGAATAAAAGGTAGAAAACCCCTAGCCAGTGTTATCTACAACCCTGGCTTGCATACAACTTTGCATACAACCTGGTCACTGATTATGAACAATGTGTCTGCCTCAATACTATTGCACAGCAGTTTGTGTGACTGCTGGAACATAAGAGAAATGCAACTACTGGAAAAGAAAATATTAAAAATTTTTTACCAGTGACCGGATCTCCTTGTTATAAGAGCTTATTACAGAGTTCCTCCCACAAAGAAGAGGTAATATAGTCATTAGGTTGAACAAGAAAACAGCTACATCTAGTAGTGCTGTCTCTGTGCCAACAGTCAGGCAGCAGCTGAGAGCACTCTAAAAGAAGGTTTGAATGAATGAACTCCTCCAGACATCCTTTCTATGAGGCTCATCTCTTCTGAGAAGTCCTGACTAGTGGACAGTGATAGTTGCACAAATCTCAGACACTCTACCACCCAGATAATTACATTGAGAATAACAATTATTTGAAATACCAAGCACTTAATACCTCAAATTGAGACAATTCATATTCCATCATTCTGCTTCGAATGAAATTTGCTGTATGTTAAACATCATTCAGAAAAGAAAGCACTTTACCGTGACATACTACTAGGTGAGTTAGAGAGAAGGAAACTTGCCTTTCACACTACTTGTCTAACTTTTTTAACCACAGAGTTTGTAGTCCATGTCTAAGCATCGATTTAGCAAAAGCTGTAAGCAATGCTCCTTTCTAAACACATTAAAAAACATACTGACTTAAAAATCATGTAAGTTGCTGAACAAATATGATATTAAGCCTAAACTAAGGTTGTCTTAACTATCAATCTTAAAAAGGAACTCTGAGTCATTAAATAGGATTCTTTGTTTTTTAGTTATCATATCCTCATAATTGTCCCCAGACCATCAATTAAACCCACAAAGAAACAAGAAATATATTAAGATACAAAGACCAACAAGCATCTTCCCACTAAAACAAATGCAGGGCAAAGCCGTTTAAATTAAGCTAAATTAAGAATTTCTAGAATAGCAGTAACTGTATATTATACTTTATTCTTTGTAGATCAGATATTTCTCACTTTCACTGTGGTTATGGAGACGTCACTCTTCTATGGGATGATTTAACAGGAAGCCCTAGTTAATACTTCACTATTTAACCTATTCTCCCTTCTAACTTCCCTTCATAATACTGAGCTACTTATTAATTACGTTACTCAGTGCAACCATGCCTTAATCTCCTAATGATTCTGTTAGTATTTAGTTTAATTCTGCAGTGCATTTTAAAAAATATTATCTGTGAAAGCTAGTCTGCAAAATAAGGTCTTATTGTCCAGTTTGAACATGTGTCTAACTTCAACCAAGATGAAGAGACCACAGGAAGTTCAGTGTCATCTGCCAGGAATATGATGACATTTGGAAGACAGGGTGGGAGGAAAGGATATTACTCAGTAAATTTATTATTTTATGGCTTACCAAGATGACCCTGATCCTGAGATCAGTGCTCGTTTATCCAATCTGCTGTAACAGAATTTCACAGGCCTTTATTTTTTTTTCCCCTCCGAAACTATTGCTGCAGACAACTGGACTAACATTATTTATTTTGGTTTATTTTAACATTATTTATTTTTCATTTAGAAGCTTATTGATGTCATTAGAAGCACGTCTCTTACTCAGATTTATTCGTCTATGGTTTCTTGTCTCCTCACTAATCCCTTACTTAAACAATGAATTTACATTAATTTTCCTCTAGTCCTCTAATGCCCCTGCTTATTTCTTGAGAAGCTATTAAAAACATCTCTATTAGTGAACAGACAATCTCTTCTTGTCACCACCTTCAGATTTTAGGGTGCATAACCCATATGGCTTGGAGTTCAGCTTGTCTTTGGAAATATTAACTTACACCAGACTTCTGATAGTGTGATTCTTAGTGTTCTCAGTTGACTTTTAGGGAAAAAGTGCATTGCTCTATCCAGGCATTTGTTGATGGGGAGAGAGTGAGAAGACAACTCCCCCCTGCCATTGTGAAACATGAAGTGCATGTTGAGCTGCAGAATGATCTATGAGAGGAGATGGTTATAATCCCTCTAGTCTCTGGAATATACATTTTAGTATATGGGAGAGTGACAGGAATTGTTGCTAAAAAATATATGTTTATCCTCCTCTATTTCTAAAGCAGCTAAGGGAAATCTGAATTTCAATGAGGCCACCTAAGGAAAAAGTTCCTGTTTCATGAAGATTTGTTTAGGGCCCCAGCATCTTTCAGTAAGGAAGGTTAGGAGTTGAACACTTAAAATTCTACCACAATGAAGGGGAAGAATGAGATACCTCAAGATAATAGTCCTTTCTAGTGAAAATAAACATGCCAGCCAACAGGAGAATAAAGAAGGGTTCCTCTGAGCTTACTTAGAGGTACTTTCATACATGACTTTTACATTGTATTTAAGAAAATTTTATTTTCATTTGATAAAATGAATATTTTGTTTCAGGATTTGGAACTGTACTCTGGTTTTCTTCTCTCAGCAGAATGCCCTAACATCTATGCAATGGATTCCAGTGCTTCTATGGTTGCTTTCATTAAAGTTGTGCCAAAAAGACTTAAAGTCTTGCCAATAGCTTGGCAATCAGGTCTCTCTTCTGAGAACTCTAGTTCTTTCTTAGAGTTTCCATTTCCTGATTAAATGCTAAATATTAGATGAAGCAAAAGGCAAGGGCAACAGCCACTACCTTCTGGAGTACTGTAACAGAGCTTCCCAAATCTATTAAGCTATATTTGTCATCCAGACAGATCAATATAATCATGTTGATTTTTATTTTTTTCTCCTAAAGTATTCAGTCTTGCTCTGGAATCAGGTGATAAACCATGAGAACATCACAATAGAAACATATTTTGATCCTTTATGCAAAACTGAGGATGTAAAAAACTACGGGTCTTGAGAAAGGGCCAGAGCAGAAGGAAAGGAGTGAACAGCAGCTGTAGACAGAGCTACATCTAAGACAAAGCTTATGTGGACAAAGCTATTCACAAGAACCAGGTTGTATCTTTATCTTAAACCAACATGGGGCTTCTGGACTTACTCCTCAAATCTGTATGAGAGTCAATGAGGAATCTGTTGAGAGAATAGGATTATTCTGGAGATACCCCTTTTAACTCAGAGACTTTTGCTAAAATAGTAATGAAGAAGAAATTGTGGAAAGAATGATAACTCACTTTTCTTCAGCAGAAATGAAAGATTTATTGGGTAAAATGCCTCATCATACTACTCCCAAAATATATCTGAATAAATTATTACATTGAAAACAGTCAGCACATCACTGCATTAAAAAAACCCTGAATCTGTTTATACCATGCTACTCATGTTTTCATACTTTGTTCAGAGGGTAAAAAAGGAACTGAACTTTAAATCATTAATGTATTGAATTATGTAAAATCATGTGTTACATAAAAGCAAATGATTTCTGAAGCAACAATTGCAACAAAATTCTGTTACAATATAAGCCAAAAGAAAAACTAAATCTCATAACCACAGCACAGAGCACAAAAATGTAAACAAATACCATCAAGATCAAACTGAACTGAGGAAACAAAATGTTTTGATATTCAAAGCAGCTGAGCATATTTTAATTGAAAGCTATCACCTCAATTAAACCTTTTAAAACTTTTTGCTCAAACTGGGGAGTATTGATATGGTCAGTTATTCTAACTCAGCAGATGAGTCCAACACATCCGTTGGAGGATAGTAAATGCTTAAATCAGTTGGGCTGAATTTGAAAAAGCACTGCTATCTATACCTTTATGTTAAGTTCCAGCCTTAGGAGCTGATTTTCTGCCAATAAAAATGTCATGATTCTAGAAAAATACCACTTTTCCATTTTGATCAAAGGCTATCTAGAAAAACTCCATCTCTTCCTTTTGGAGTCGAACCTCTTCTCCTACTGAAGAGAATTTCTGAAAATTCTTTCCTACAATCCATAGTACTCTTAAAAATGGCTGTAGGGAGCAAGTATTTTGTGCATTGTTTCAGTCTGCATTTAGATCATTAATACTAGTCTACATAACTATTTTGTGTAGAGACCAGTGGAAATTATTCTCTAGAATCATGGACACATTCATAGCAAACTGTTTCTGGACACCATGATGATGAATACTCAGTAATCCAAAATAATGATAATATCCATGATTAAATGATAATACTGAGTGAACTAAATTTGAGGAAACACATTTTCACATATATCTAATCATTTGGAATGCAATGTTAGTTTCAGAGCATATGAAAGTTAAGGTATGAGCCTTTTGTATGTTGAGTTAAATCTTCTGGAGCTTGGTTCTGTTATGGCATTTGTCTTTTAAATACACAGGACAACATTTTTCTGTAGAGACTTCTATGAGTCTGACATATTCTATCATGCTTGCAGGTAAATTTCATATCAGGCAGACTGTGGAAGTGGAAGTTTTGTACAGAACTCAGCCTAATTCAAGTTCCAGATAGGAAGTGAAGAATATGGAGAGAAGAACTTGGGAATAAAGAATATTTAAGTCTTTTTTTCCAAGACGCTTGATTTTTAAAGACAAAAATGGAAGGATAAGTATCACCATTAAAATAAAATTGTTGGTATGGAATTGAGTCCTAAATAAAATATTGGATAATCAGGAAAATTAACTTTTGAATGAAGCCACAGACTGTTTTACAGTGGCAGATTATAACAATATACAGCCTACTGACTTTTGCTTGGCGGTTTAACAAATCTGTAATGACAACTGTTTATCTGCAAAGAAGCATGAGTGTGAGTGTCCTGGGTCTTGCAGGAGGGCATCTTAAAACAGATGGTGAGATCATCAGTGATGTTAAAGTGATGTTGTGCTTTTGTTGCCTTCATTTGTCTTCTGCTAGCCTCTATATTTGTAAATTCATAGAACAAGTAAACTTTCCCCTCCTTAAATTATATCTCTAATCTTTACATTCACCTGTTTGGTTGGTAGGTTTTGTTTAACAGAATAAAGACTGTTTTAAATGTCTTTTTCTTTCCAAATAGTACCTATATCAGACTGCTGGGTAACAAATGTGAAAATCAGAGATCTTTTTGCAATGCACCCCATGCTTCCAAGAGCTCTTAAAAATAAATAATTATTTCATTTATGTGTCACTACATGTTCATCTAGGCTTTGCCAAACTTAGGGAGAGTACTCATTAATCTTGAATGGCCCATTCATGAGTTGCCCAAAAAAAAGAATTATGGGTTGCATCCTACTTAGGATCCATGGAAGTATTTACTGTATTATTCTGGGTTTTTATATTTTTAATGGATTAAAAAACAAACAAACAAAAAACCCTACAGTTTCCAAATAAATATTTTTCAATAAATACCTGATAGTTTATAATAAAAGGCTGAAAGACAGGACAAGAGGGAATGGCCTCAGATTTCACCAGGGAAGGTTTAGACTAGATATTAGAAGTATTTCTTTACAGTCGGGTTGTTAGGCGTTGGAATGGGCTGCCCAAGGCAGTGATGGCATCCCCATCCCTGCAGGTGTTTGAGTTGGGCTGACATAGCGCTGAGGGATGTGGTGTAGTTGGGAACTGTCAGTGTTAGGTTAACGGTTGGACTGGATGATCTTCAGAGTATTTTCCAACCTAGATGATCCTATGATTCTGTGAAAGCAGAAATAACACAAATGAAGACCTAACCTCCCCCACCAAAACTTTATAAGAGAAGGAAAGCAAAGTAAATGTAGCTTCACAAAAAATTTTTGTTTCTGCAAACTCAAGGTTAGGAAAAGGTATGATAGGACACTGTTAATATAAGTAAAATAGAAGACTGACAAAACAGGAAACCCTTCTTTTTGGAACCTCCCAAATGCTGAACAAAAGTTCTAGAACAACTACACAGCTACAGTGAATCAGGTACTGTACTTAGTCATCAGGCAGAAAAAGAGACTGATATCAGGTGATTAATTTCCCCGTTAAAAAGCATGTCATTAAATCTAAACTTGCATCTGGCATACAGAATGAAAGTATTTTACAAAAAGGGTTAAGTATTTTTGCTCTGTAGTGTGCATACACCTTCTAATTTGAATAGCAACATTGTTATTACTCAATACAGTACATCACTCAACTTTTTATTCAAAATGTAAAATTAGTTGGGACATTATATGTCATATGATATTTCTGATTATGCCCCGTCAAATGCAGCAATGACAGAAGCAGCTTTCCTTTTCCAAACTATTTCACAGAATTGTCTAGATCGGAAAAGACCTTGAAGATCACCCAGTCCAACCATTAACCT
>NW_020799095.1:50492445-50508121 GCF_003259725.1 Athene cunicularia | reverse complement strand
GTTGCCCTTCTCTGGACACGCTCGAGTCATTCAATGTCCTTTTTGTAGTGAGGGGCCCAAAACTGAACACAGGAATCGAGGGGCGGCCTCACCAGTGCCGAGTACAGGGGTCAGATCCCTTCCCTGTCCCTGCTGGCCATGCTATTGCTGACACAAGCCAGGATGCCATTGGCCTTCTTGGCCCCCTGGGCACACTGCTGGCTCCTGTTCAGCCGGCTGTCAATCAGCACCCCCAGGTCCCTCTCTGACTGGCAGCTCTCCAGCCACTCCTCCCCAAGCCTGTAGCCCTGCTGAGGGTTGTTGTGGCCAGTTGTTCTGTCTTGCTCTTCATTATCAACAACAACATCTGTCTGTAAACATTAAATTATTCACTCCCACATCATCAAAAAACCTTTCTGTGTCTTGTGGGCCTTTTAGGGGATTCAACACATCAAAATATAAACTTGCAGAATGAATCACAGAATTACAGAATCAACTAAGTTGGAAAGGACCCTGAAGATCATCCAGTCCAACCATTAACCTAGCACTGACAGCTCCCAACTGCACCATAACCTTAAGCGCTAAGTCAATGACACATGGACTTATATAAAATACATTGTTACATGAGGTCTTCACATAACATCCAGTAAATTAGTTTTCAGATTATAGGTCTTCAGTTACCACCTATTTCCAGAAGAAAGGATGTTTGTTTTCAGAGGAAGTACATTCATCACAAAAGTTTGATTAACCATTATAAATGGTGTCTTCTTAATTCCTACTTCATGTACTATGTGCCTGTTCTCTACAGCAGTCAGAGGACAGGATTTTCAGAAGTCAGACTATATGCTCATTCCTACATGTCTTATTATGCTCTCAAGAACTTTTTTTTTTTTTTTTTTTTTTTTTCAGCATACTGCAGGAATGTGACAATCAATCCTGCTACAGACCTGAACAGTAATGTCTATAAAATGGTCTTAATGTCAGTAGCCTCATGATTTCACCTGCAAAAGATAGTCCTCTGCAGATTCTTAATCATTGTCTTGAATATAGCAATTCTGAGTTACAGAATCACACAAGTGTAGATTTAGAAAGAACTTGAAGGATTATCTAGTCTATCTGCACCATTTCACAGTTTACCAGCCTAATATGGTAATAATAATACCCCCAACAGTTGCAAAATCTCCAGTCTTAAAAATCTCCAACAAGAGATCCTACAAGCTCCATACCTAGTCTGCTCCACAGCTTCTCTAGTCTTATGTAATTAGATAGTTTTTCTAATAACAAGCCAAAATATACTCTTCTTCAAATGGAGCCAGTCTTTTCTCCTCTCTCTTTCAGTGGCAGTGGAGAACATACTGGAAAATTGAATTTAAGCCCCCTTGGATAACAAGGACATCTTTTTTAGCTGCCTAACCAATTACTCCCCATTTTGAGTTCAACAGAGAAAGCATGTGAACAAATACAATTTCAGATGTCCTTTCAGTCTGCCTGTTCTGTCAAGGTTTAAACCTACTCCTACATTCTTTCTAGCAGTTATAATTGGATGGCACATCCTTAACTTAAGTGAACGTCAAAGTATGTCTGAAATACAATCAATAACATTCCTTATTTTCCCTTAAAAAAAAAATCAGTTGGTTTTGCCCCTCTCTTACCATCTCCTCTCTTCATCTTTCATAAGTCTGAAGCACAACCACCAAGAGTTTAAAGGATTACTTTTTCTTCTTCTTTAAGTAATCAGGAATAAATTACACCAGAACATGCCAACTCAAAGATTTACCTTGGCTAAATGTTCTTTAATACACATGGGCTACAACTCTGATTTACACGTTAAAAGTAATCATTTGGTCAAATTAACTTTCCTTGTGAAAAGAAAACATCTTTTATTTCAGCTTCCTTTTTGTCCATATCAACATATGTCCATGTCCATACCATACCAACATTTTTTTTTTTTAAATATTTACATATAATTTGTAGTATCTTAATTTTGTCTTATATTCTTGGCTAATTGAGATTCACTGGTTTTTCAGTCTGCTCATTTCATACTTATGTGTTTGTGCTCCTCTACACTCATTTATGCCTACAAAAATTTTGGAGATTGACAAACATGATATGCAAAGAATAATTCTTAACATGATACAACCAGGAATCTGACTCCAACTTTGTACTATTATCCTTTGAAGTTCTTTGTCTTTTGTTTCCATGGCTGACAGATCTAGATATGACAATGTCACATCACATTGTAAATTATTTTCTAGATTAATTTATATTTTGTGTATCTTTGTATATACAATTGTTCTGCAAATGCAACATCTTGAACTTAAGAAAAGATTTTAATCAAGCTCTCCTACTAGTTAAAAATCCTTTCAAATATTATTTTTATTGAATGGATCATTTTTTCTTTTTGACTTTGCACAGTTGATCTCTTTTCATATATTCATATATATTCTTGCTCCAAACCAGCTTTTTCTTCTATCCTTAGAAAAATATCTTGAGAATACCGGGAAAAATCTAAATGCTAGAATATGCTAATCAAATATTTATCTCTAAATTGTGCTGCCACATATACTTTCAGATTACATATTTAGGTATCATGCTAAACAACTTCTAAAGTACTCAACACTTCAGTTAGTTCATTTCAAGGGGACTTGCTAGATTTCCTGGGAGTTTAGAAAAGGTAGCCACTTATTTAGATGTCTGCATAAGTAGAACTTTCATGCTGTATGTCCTGGGCTTGTCATTTTTATAAACAGTTATGAAAAAGAAATGAAGAATTTTAGGAAAATTTGGTAAAAGTATTATTTCATTATAGTTACTATAATCAGGATTGTCATTCTTAGCAAAGTTATCTTTATTAATTTGTATTGTTATATGCATTTAAATAATTCCCTTATATATGAAATAAAAGTGAATTCATCACAACAGGTTCACTGATCTGAAGTTATTGGAATAGTTTAACCAAGAGCTGCTTTTCAGTAACCATAAACAATTTCTCTCTCCCTTCCTCTTTATGTTGCTTTTCCCAGTAAATGCTTCAATTTCAAGATAGACCACAGTGTACTTTACAGTACATGAACTCTTCTCACCAAACTAGGGATAAGCCATAGAGCAAATCTTAAGAAATTCCATTATACCAGGGCAGTATACATATTTGTACCTCAAAAAAGGCTGACTTTTTTTTTTTTTTTTCCTCTTAAAGAAGTTTATAGCCTTAAAGTTCTGCCTTTTCATTTTTTTGTCTTGTGTCACTGGCTCTTCAGACCTATCTACAAATAGTAAAATCTGGTTAGTTCACAGTTCAGGTGTTTCTCACCTATTTTTAGACTGGCTTGTTAATGAAATGTGACTTAATGTGATCACTCATTTTCCCTTCTGTGTCAAAGTTAGGCTCTTAACATGTTGAACTTCTGGACCAGAATCAGACAGATTTGACTGAGGATATGAAAATGTCCACAATACCATGTACTTTCACATTACATGAAAATGGTTTTCTGTGTAAACAAGAGTAACCCTCCCAGTGCCCACACTAAGGGAATGACAATACTCAAGAGCTCAAACCTTAAATCTTACACATCAGAGACTTCAAACTGGAGCTCAACTTCCAGACACAAATACACTTCTCTCAAAGTTTTTGTTGCACTTTTCTCAAAACTTGCTGTCACTGATGCTCTGAAACTTTTCCCTCTCCTCTTAGTACTGTATTTGGCACCTCTCACTTTTCTGCATTACCATATAACTGTGGCTTTTGCTTTGTGTCAGAATAATTTTGTCTTGAGAGCTTTTGTGATTCTCTTCCTTCTCTTCCTGTGAAAAGAGATGTCTTTCAAAATACCATAGCAATTTCCATTACCTCATGCTCAGTAAACATGTTTCATTCATCTGCTGCAATTACCCTGTACAAAATCAGGTTTTAATATAATCCCATAACTAATTAAAACCTAAAGTACAATTCAGGGAAAAAAAAAAAAAAAAAAAAAAAAAAAAAAAAAAAAAAAAAAAAAGAATCTTATATTCGTTGGACAGAGCATTCAAAAAGTTTCAAGAATCACGCCACATTAAATTTACAGCTAGAAAGTATGTCCTCAGCCAAAAAATGAGACTGAACAGATCAGTTGGGTAAATAGAATTAGAAGATTCTTTGAAGACGGGAATTCTGAATAGACAAGGATAGGTGTGAGTAGTCCATTAGGAGAGGCAGCTCTAAACTCTTCTACTCTATGAATAAAACTCCATTACAAGTAGGTTACAAGATAGTAGTGGGAGCAGATGACCTGCTGTTATGCTCTACGGGGATGACTCCAGTTATCCATGGAATCCTAGCTGGGACCTGTTACTTGTTCCCTGGAAGGGAAAACAATTCTCCCCTAACTGAAAAGTCGTTTCTGCAAGGTTCACCTGAATAGTTTTTCTTCCTGGAATAGTGGATTGGCTCAGAGTGTTCAGTGGGCTGAAAGGCTTACAGACAGTCCTGTAATAACTTCCAACCAGAAGGAGGTTTTAGCTGTCTAGTCGTGCTCCCTGTTCAGCTTTCTGGATGCAATCTAACAGCCTTTTGCCTGTGGCCAAATCGCACAACGCCAGTTCTGAGGCTAAACAGCTTTGGTGCATCTAGATACTTAGTTTCAAAAGATCATTCCCTTTTATGCTGAGAATGTACTCTTCCAGTGGTCATTTTCAGATAGTTCAGGTATTCTAGTCTTGCAAACCAAGGCATGTAAGATGAAAAAGGCATTGTATTTTTCTGGTATTACTCTGGCCAAAGGCAAAATTCTTGGTGAGTGCTGCTAGGTTTATACTCTTCGCTACACCTAGCACTAGAAAACTCCTCTCCTCTTCACATTAGACCAAGGAAAGTTTTTTTTTTTTGTGTTTTTTTTTTTTTAATTTTTATTTTCCTCCCCTCTACCTAGCTTTTCAAGAAAGGAGATACGTCTACAGGTTAGTCCTTATGACTTGTGTTCCATCAATTTGTGTGTAGTCTGCCAGCAGGTTCTACAACCTCACCAGTCATAATCAGTGAAAGAGTAACAATGTAGTATAAGAACCCTCCTAGAACTTATAGACCATGAGTTAAGTTCAGGAGAAATACTTTTGTCTGGGAAACAGTGAGGTTTGCACTTTTCTGCGCCCAGAAAGATTCCTAAATAAGACAAAGGAATTCATAGTAAGAGGCATAACTCACAATGTGTACATATTGTGACACTGTGGAATAAGCAATCATGGAATAAGCAACCTAAACTTCATACATGCCATTAAAACATGTGAGCAATAGAAACTCAACTGTCTTTAAATTACTATCTCATATCCTTAATTAATAATCAAAAGTATGAAACTGAAGTAGTTCCATTGTTTTATCTGAATCAATACCTGGCTATTCTCCAATTAGAAATCCAATAGGAATCAAATGATACATCATTATTATTATTATTATTATTATTATTATTATTATTATTATTATTATTATTATTATTATTATTTTTTTTTTTTTAACAGGTATTGTGTGAGATGTAACCATTTGAAAATTAGGCATAATTTGGCCCAAGTACCAGAAAACAAGCAACATAAGTGGAATGGTTCAGGCTATTGTTACACATGGGAAGTGACAAGACTTTAACAAAGTTTCACCCTCTATCTATATGAAAGTTAATTTAAGATCCCAAGTGAATTTGGAATAGATTCTGATGAATGACACCATGTGCCAATACTGTTCCAAATAACAAATGCCTTATCAATTTAAATTGTACAGAAACAAGGTACTTTTTTGAAAACTCTAATTAGTAGATCAATTCATCACCTCTTAGATGAGCACTATCAGAATAGTTCACTAAGTAAAAATGTCCAGATTCATTTGAATCTGAGACTTCAACTGAAATATCCAAGTTATGATGATTATTATCCTAAACTCCTTCTGTATTCAGTAGGAAAAAAAAACAAAAACCAAACAGGCACTTTCAAAAGCAGCTTCATTCCTGAGATATATGGCAGTGCCTTCCTTTCTATTGTCTTACAGCAAGATTTCTAAAGATGATGGCTGTTAGACAGATGAATACAAGACTTACGAAGTTAAAACCTTTGTTCTTCACTGGGGTTTCTTACTGTATGTATGCTCTTGACCAAGCTGTGATACACACAATAATTAATAATTGCAACATATGAGGCATTATGAACATTTTGGTTTGGGATAAAAAACCCTCAAGTGCAATGAAAATTTGGGAAATTGGCCTTTTAATTTTTTTTTTTTTTTTGAGTACTAAACTGAAACCATATCAATGTTGAAGTGCTCCTGGTTAACATTCACATCACAGAGTGATTAATGTTCACATTCACATAGGAAAGAGACCTGGTAAAACCTTATAAAATTGGAAAAAAACAAAACAAAACAAAACAAAAACTAAAGTAATGGAAAAAAAATTTGCATTATAGGTGGTTTGTTTTTTGTTTTTTTTTCCAGTTCAACTGCTTTCCCTGAAATAAACACTTACGTAGAGAAGCTCACTAGTATTGTTCCCAAATTCTAAGTAAACTTTCAGGATAAACTAGAACTATAAATTACAAGATTAATTAACTTTTGATTGACCTTCATATTACGACTCCACTGACATTTCCATTGAAATCAGTAGAACAGCCCATTTTTCAGATACTTAAAAGCTTTTAAAAATTGTAATTTAAAGTCTTCCAAATTTTAAAGATATAAAAATATCTTTCTGAAACTCTAGAAGTTCAATAGCCTACTTAACTGAAAAGCTGTGTGTACTCAGCCATTCTGGCTACCCATTTCTCAGCTCAGGAAGTCACTTCATCATCTAACTCTCAGACCAATCCAGTACTCACTTGAGTTCAACATCATGTGTTTATTCAGTCTTTTGGCTTCCAGTTCACTTCCATCCATAAGCAGTCACTTCTTCTCCCTTAGGAGCTGTAGTAGTTTTTCCCTTTGTTCCCTCCACCTTGGGAAAGGATCATCTGTTTTTTTCCTGTCTAGTTCCAAAGCTGTAAGGAAGCAGAGGAAAGGACTGAAAAGAACTGTCTTGGAATTTACATAAAGGAGAAGGGAGGAAAAAGGGCTTCCTTTGAGAATGTTGTGGAAACTGCTCAAAGGAAGGAGAAGAAGTCCTAAGTGCTTTTTTCATGGCAAGCTCTAACTGGCAGCTCTTCCCCAGAAAGTGAGAAAGCAACCCCAGAGCTGACATTCAGGAGATTCCGAAATGCTTCTAATTACTGGGAGAAAGTTTCCTAGCCAGGAAGACCTCCAGGAACAGACAATATGGAGCATTACCTTAATTACATTTAGGAGCACCTCTCTCTTAAAGTCATAGAGAGAAAGACTGAGCTTTATTTAATTTCCTTTGTATTCTTATCAAAATGTAAAATGTTTTTTTAAACAAATCTTTGTATCTGATTTAGATTGTTTTTAAATGCTGCTTTATTCCACAGTTGTTTGTATCAGCTGTAGATAACAAGATGATCTGTACATTTTTATAATAGCCAGAAACATATAAAAAGTAATTGCAGTCAGTTACTGAGACCAAGCTGAACTGCAATAACACACTTTTTCACATTTTTAGGAAAAAGAGCCTAATTTTAGACAATTTAAAGTGTTCCTGTCTGCTTGGTGAGACAACTGCAAAAAGGATGAAACAATAGAATATTGCATTATGATGATATCTGCACAAATATAGAGCAGAAAATAGGTAGCATTTCTGCCGGAAAGGATTATGTGTTATTGTGCATAATCAGAAGTTAAACAGGAATAAAACATACTACACTATTGCCCCAAACCCCGTACATGGTTATGTATATATTAAAAGAGAGTTGTAAAATTATCTGCTTGTGCAGAAGTTATGTGATATCAGTGGGAATCCAGCATTCAGGTTTTGACAGTATACTTTCAAGAAAGGTGGAGAGAGTTCAGAGGAAAGCAGCAAAATTTGTTAGTTTAAGAAAATTAGTTACAAGGAGAGATGTATAAAATTCTGTCTGGTTAATTGAAGGAAGTGGAAATCAACAGAGGAAGTGATAACATGCTGCAAAAATGAAACAATAATCTGCTTTTCATATCTGGTGTATAAGCAAAGATATAATGATTTAATTTATAGCAAAGTAGATTCAGGAGATATATAAGGGCAAAGTGCCTAGCAGAAAACATGGTAAAATACTGGAAGGGATTTCCTGGAGCAGGTTTTGGAGTCTCCACTGACAATACCTATGAACATGTTGGAAGACAATTTCTTCTCCCAAATAATTTAAATTCACCAACCAAACTAGCATAGGATATACAACACAATCAACAACAACTTATTAGAACTTTATAGCCATTATCCATTTTACTGAGTGAACTAAATTCCTGCCTCACCTACAGTCATGTAAACCAGAAGTCAGTGTGGTAAGTACAGAAACACAGATTCACAGAATCAACTAAGTTGGAAAGGACCTTGAAGATCATCCAGTCCAACCGTCAACCTAACACTGACAGTTCCCAACTACACCACATCCCTCAGTGCTATGTTAATCCAACTCCTAAACTCCTCCAGGGATGGGGACTCCACCACCTCCCTGGGCAGCCCATTCCAACACCTAACAACCCCTTCTGGAAAAAAATGCTTCCTAATATCCAGTCTAAACCTTCCCTGGTGCAATTTGAGGCCATTACCTCTTGTCCTATCACTTATTACTTCATTAGACTCATCCCCAGCTCTCTGCAGCCTCCTTTCAGGGAGCTGTAGAGGGCGATGAGGTCTCCCCTCAGCCTCCTCTTCTCCAGACTAAACACCCCCAGTTCCCTCAGCCGCTCCCCGTACGACCTGTGCTCCAGACCCTGTACCAGCTGCGTTGCCCTTCTCTGGACACGCTCGAGTCATTCAATGTCCTTTTTGTAAATATCATGTCCCTTTTGTAATTCATGGGATTAGAGTGATAATGTAATGCAAGTCAGATGATAATTGGGACCAGTCTTCTTTTGGCGGTACAATTTGCAGTACTATCTTCAAATTTTCTAACACTATCACAATTCCAACACGAAAAGTGATCAAACATCAGCTGTTAGTTTCCCCTCAGATCTTACGTGCACTTCCAAAAACTCTCCCATACCTGTGCACTAGCTGTCTTGGAGCAATTCTACTGTTCTCCAGCACCAATCCCAGAGACTTAATTTAGTCTCTTTAGTCAACCAATCACATCGTTTCAAACTCCCCATAAGTACAGGCTCCTAAAAGCCAAATGTAAGCCTACTAATGATTTTTTTTTTTTTTGAATTATCATTGAAGCCTGACAGAAATAAATGAGATTACCAAAGATATGTAGACCATATTCTGAAAACCAATTTTTTGAATCAAAGTGAAATAGATGACCATTCCTGTTTACAGCTGAAACTAGCAAACAGGCAAGGACTATTACTTAAACTTTAAGTAGATTCCTTCACTCCTGCTTTCTACTGATAGATTGTTGATTTAGTTTTCTCCTTAACATTAGTTTTATAGCTATGAAAAACTTACTTGACCTAAATCTTGTCTTATAGTTTATTTGATATTTCATTTTGATAAACAGCAGAAAAATGGTAACCAATGTTACCACTTTAATATTTTCTGTAATTTAATTTAGTTACATAAATTATAATAAGCTTCAGTCCTAGGATAAGTTAAGCAATTTAAATTATCAAGTTTACTATGTCTTTTTCTAAAAAGTAATAATAGCATCATTTAAAACACATGATTTTTGATTCCTTTACACATATTCTCCTCCATTTTATTGCAATTTAAAAATTAGTAACCCCATTTTGGTTTATGAAGGAAAAATAATGTTAACAGATGTCTGCCTTTTTTCTTTAAGTTCATAACTGACCTGGGACAAGGGTCTTCCTAGGTGGGCTATACTTGTTCTGACAGCAACAGTTGATGGTACCAGTTCCCCAGACGGCCTGTCTGAACCTCTGCTATGAGTCACATCCAAGGTAAAAGAGCAGCAGAGGGGAATCTGTGACACACTTTAGCTGCACCATTTCATATTCTGCTGCATTCACACAAACTGCCATGGAAATTGGGTGCTGAAGAGTAGTATCTGACCTGGGGAAGAGTGAGGAGGAAGTGAACATCAGCTCCTGCCAGCTTTGCAAGGATAGCAGTAGAGTCTGGCAGTAGGGCCAGACAGCTGAGGTCATTCACATTTTCAACAAGCAGCTGTTTGCTTCAGGGTGCAGCGGTCACAGTCCTCAGATCCTACAGACACTCTGCCGGCAAGCGGCACAGTATCAAGCTGCTGTTAACAGTTGACTTCTATCATGTGTCCGAATATTAAGCCTGGTTTAGATAGAAATTTCTACACCAAAGCCAAATAAACTGTAGGCAAACTTTAAACACAGTCAAGTCCTCAAACAGACTGCCTTAGAACCTTAAAGCAGATTGCTTGTGGAAAACAAACCTGTTTGATGGGGTAGAAGCATTGACCACAAAGCAGAAAAGCTGAAAGAAACAAAAAGACCTATTTATAGAAGTTGCCAACTAGTTCTTTTTTCCTTGAAATCACTTTCCTGGAATTTTTTGTATAATATTTTCATTTTACTGATGAGTGGGAGGAATTAGAACAAAGCAAGAAAAGCAGGCAGCCTGTTTTTTAAATGACTGTTTATATTTGTCCTTCTTGGACTCCTTTCCCAAAACATATCACAAAGAACATTCCTTCTCTTCACTCAGTCATGTCTTTTCCTCTCTTTCACTTTTTCTAGTGCCTTCGATAAAGCTAGGATAGCATTTTGTGGAGATGAGAATCAGAAAAAGGAAGGAACTTACTGATATACAGTTAGATAAGGACACGACAAACCTGGTTTTAATTTCTACTTTTGCCACAGCTTTTCTCTGACATTTGTTGAGCCATTTAATTTCTCTTCCATGGCTTACCACCCGTGGAAAAATGGTAATCTTTCTGCTTTCACAGAGAAGTTCTACTGAACATAGATACTTTCTGCTATGTATGGCTAATAACAATCAAAATAACATCCAGTCTGGAAGAAATTTCCTCCTTTTTTCCTTTTTCTTTAAAATACCCTTCCCCCAACTTTTGGAGAAATTCACCTGCACTGACCTTCGTAAAATAAGTATTATAGGAAGATAAACTCTTCCTGTCACATGTTCAAGTACAATGGTCACTGCTTATCACCACTTGGAGCCACACTGTGTGTGTTTCCTTGCTTCATAAGGGCACTACTGAATTTACAAATTTGCTAGGTCAAAATTTTATCACTGAATAGGATTAATTTAGTGGTTCTTTCAAAAAAATAGAGATTATATACATCCCACAGATACAGCTAAATGTTTGATGGGTAAGAATTACATGTTGCCTTCCTAGCAATATATAAGAATGGAAGTACCATCCCTCTTTATCAAACACAGCACGGGGTAAGGAAGCTTAAAGACCAGCGATGACTCCAGATATAAAGAAACCTGACAGCAAGGAAGACCCTAAGTTCATTTGCTTGTTATGAAAGGAGTCTGTGAGACTGGCAAGGACAGATTAAAGTTAAAATCTAACAGTAAATTAACATCAAAGTCCAGAATTAAAAGCCAGCTTGGGCATGTACTAAGAAATATGTTGAACTGGATTGTGTAGCACCTAAAGGTATCAAAACCAAGATTCAACCCAAACAGAGAATTCACATTTGAATTCACCAGTCCAGCTGAATAGGCTGTGAAAGTGGGATGTGGAAAGCCAGGATGAAGAGCAGTTGATACTTTTTCCCAGATGTGTCGCAGGGCTCATTTAGGTATTACCTCACTGTTGCTTCTTGTCTTTGCAATTAGCATTTGGATTCCTATAGGAACTATAGCGAATGTATCGTCTAACCGCACATTTAATTACAGACACCAAACCACCCAAATTATACTTTTAATTTTCTTTTTGCACTATATATGTATATATAAAAATCATTATAAATATATTTATATGGAGCCTTGAGAGTGCTTATTAAAATAAATAATTCTTCCCTGTAACCAGAACTATAATTACATCAAAATAGTTTTATAAAACTTTTAAGAAATTTGTCAAAGGTCCACATTCTATTTTTCCTCAAATTAAATTTGCTCTTTCCCACCATGTCACTAGAAAGCAATGTTACACCAAACAGACTGATGTAATGTCATGTATGACTGAACTGTAACAGCATCCAGCTAGCCTGATGTAGCTGGAGAAGGCAAATTTAACACATTTCCATTGTCTGGGTAATGTGTCCTAACTTAATATCAGCATTAAAAATACACTGTGAATGTGAGAAAAACTTTTGGAAAATTAAGAGTGCTTATACTGAGAGAGTCTGTGTGATTCTTATTCACCTTTTTTACTTGTCTGCCTTTGATATGACATTCTGTACACCTTTTTAGTTAACTCAGCCTTGTTAAGGCCAAAAAGCAGCATGACTTCTATTAATTTCTCAGGTCATACATTTTCTCATGTGTTGCATTTTATATTTTTCTAGACACAGTTATGCTATAAGAAATTACATTATAGATGTATACTGGGGAAAAAAAAAAAAAAAAAAGGAGTTTCTGATGTCCAGACTCCTTCCTCCCATTTTGTTTTTATAGAGAGACAACTATTTTTCAGCCACTGTTGATGAGAATGTCTCTGAAGCATTTAGTAGTGGAAGATACTGATTCAATGCAAGGCTACAAATCCATAGCTGTAAAAAACAATTCTTATTTTACATAGCAGTGGACAAAACAAATATATGTTGCTTCTTTATGTATAATTTTACATTCTTAAAAGTTTGGCTTATAGCCTCAAAATTAGATTCTTCTTTAGAGCCCAGATAGTCAGGGTATGCCATGCCTGAGGATCAGTAGTCCAGTCTTGTAATGCAATTTAATGGTACTTTTGCATTTAAGAGAACTCCTCTCTGTTTTTCTTCACTTCCCTCAAAAGCAAAAAGTAAACAAAAAATCATATGAAACTATTAAAGTCAGAGCGTTCCATCCAGCAATGCTAAAATAGACATCTCTCAATGGCCTTCAGTTTTGCATCTGCCAAAAGGAGGGCTTTTAAATGCACATAACTTTGGCATTGGAAGACCTGCTGGTTAGTGCTAGGTTAGCTGGACTCTATTTCCTTCATTTCTTAAACTCCATGACAGGTATGAATTGCTATAGTTAGGTCATATTTAAATCAAAGAAAGCAGACAATTCTAGCCATACTGCACTTAACAATAGTGCTTCTACCTTTTTTTATTGGCCCACGTGAAGGGCTGGAGTATTTGTGCAGATGAACACTTGGCCTACACAGTTAAGAAATCACTGTTTCTTATCTGAGAAAAAGAAGATGGCTGTAACTCTCCTAGACTGTTGCAATCTGAAGAAAAATAATGTTGATTAATCCCCAAGATAAAGAGATCACTGACTCTAAATTTGAACACATAATGAAACTGAGCAGCATGAATACATTGACAGCAGTAAATGTAGCAGGAGAAACAAGAATGTATGAGATATTGATTCCATATCTTCAGTACTGTTTGATTAATTTTTAAGTATTAATTCATTGAAGATCTTTCAATGGATGTGGTCACAACTGAATTTTACCAGCTAATTGATACTCTTTCAAAATCTGATACACTTAGCCCTTCTTTCTATCTACAGCTTGTGAACAAAGTAACAGACTATGTGGAGAAACAATATTTGAGTCTACAAATTTCCAGAAAATTAATAATGTATGTACCTCTGCTTTCAGTTTTCAAATACTTGCAATTCATTCACACAACCATGCAACTAATCATACAGGTCAAATGACATTTTTCTGTTCCTGAAGCCAAGTTTTTCAAGAACAGCTTTACAGAAAGTAGAATTTTGTATCTGAAGAAAACTTTCATGTACACATTAATTTTAGGCAAGTATTTTTAGGGAAAAATCTAATTTTTCCTAAAATATTAAAAATTAATGTAGTTTGGATGAAAGGATAGAATTCCGTTTTACAGAGAAACAATTAAATTGCTACAAATTGAAAGTTTTGATGGAAATTTTTCAATTCAGTCATACTCATAAATGGACAAATGTCCATTATGGTTGTTGTTGAGTGCTTTCTGCTTCTCTAAATGTCATAAAACTTTAGTTTATACAAATTACTGTAAAAGAAGTGTTGGTAATATTATCAAATGCAGGGGTTTTTTTGTGTGAATGGATGATTGTCACATTTATATTCGGGAATCACTCATTGGCAATAACAGGCACCATATTAGATATTTATTTCCCATCAAATGTAATTCCAGAAAAAAAAGATTAAAATGACAGCATATTTATCTCTGCAAAAGAGATGGTGCTCAGTTCATTACAGTCAGAATTTTACTGTGTACACTTATTCTACACATACAAATCAATAAACTTGAAATCAGCTGGAACCATCTCTTCTTTCCAATCAAGTTATATCAAGAGATACCAGGAAGTTTATTCTCTCAAATAACATTGGCTGTTACTTTACCTAGGAATTAATTTTCTTTTTGATAATACTAATTCCAAATGAAACGTGGTTTTACAGAGTTCTCATGTTGTTAACTCATAGTTTTTTATACCAATATAAGCACAAATAGCTTTCAGCCCAACCAGGTTTTACTCCTTTGTGTCTTTGTACATTTGAATTCTCCTAGATACATATAGTATTTTTAAAAATTTTGATTTTATTTACTATTTTTAACTAATTTTGAATTCTTTCCAAATAGTCAAGAATGCATTTACTATCCATCATATATGTCACTGTTCTTGAAATCGCCTCTTCTAGCATATTGATATCTATAAAATTCTGAAAAATAACTTTTAGTCCATCATTCAAACTGTTAACAAAAATATTGGACAGAGTTGGGTTCAGGACAGAACATTGCCCGCACATGTTATACTTCCCTGGTTTGTTTAGACATGTATTTTCAAACCAAATGAGTGCGTAGGTCATTGAAAAATTCAGCTTTCAATATTGAACCACTACTCGAACTTGATGCTGCAGTAAGCCACCCTATAGACTAGCACTGTTTACGCATACACCATCATGCCCTGAAAACATCTCTCCTTCTCTCAGACTTTCCTACTCAACATTACCTGCTGCCTCCTGGATCCTCACTATAACATTTAGCCCACTATCCATAGCAATACTGATTACTGTAGGAGGATGTAGGAGCATTCTGTATAGTGGGGAAGGGAAGGGAAGGGAAGGGAAGGGAAGGGAAGGGAAGGGAAGGGAAGGGAAGGGAAGGGAAGGGAAGGGAAGGGAAGGGAAGGGAAGGGAAGGGAAGGGAAGGGAAGGGAAGGGAAGGGAAGGGAAGGGAAGGGAAGGGAAGGGAAGGGAAGGGAAGGGAAGGGAAGGGAAGGGAAGGGAAGGGAAGGGAAGGGAAGGGAAGGGAAGGGAAGGGAAGGGAAGGGAAGGGAAGGGAAGGGAAGGGAAGGGAAGGGAAGGGAAGGGAAGGGAAGGGAAGGGAAGGGAAGGGAAGGGAAGGGAAGGGAAGGGAAGGGAAGGGAAGGGAAGGGAAGGGAAGGGAAGGGAAGGGAAGGGAAGGGAAGGGAAGGGAAGGGAAGGGAAGGGAAGGGAAGGGAAGGGAAGGGAAGGGAAGGGAAGGGAAGGGAAGGGAAGGGAAGGGAAGGGAAGGGAAGGGAAGGGAAGGGAAGGGAAGGGAAGGGAAGGGAAGGGAAGGGAAGGGAAGGGAAGGGAAGGGAAGGGAAGGGAAGGGAAGGGAAGGGAAGGGAAG
>NW_020799095.1:50453211-50492395 GCF_003259725.1 Athene cunicularia | reverse complement strand
AAAAGAAAAGAAAAGAAAAGAAAAGAAAAGAAAAGAAAAGAAAAGAAAAGAAAAGAAAAGAAAAGAAAAGAAAAGAAAAGAAAAGAAAAGAAAAGAAAAGAAAAGAAAAGAAAAGAAAAGAAAAGAAAAGAAAAGAAAAGAAAAGAAAAGAAAAGAAAAGAAAAGAAAAGAAAAGAAAAGAAAAGAAAAGAAAAGAAAAGAAAAGAAAAGAAAAGAAAAGAAAAGAAAAGAAAAGAAAAGAAAAGAAAAGAAAAGAAAAGAAAAGAAAAGAAAAGAAAAGAAAAGAAAAGAAAAGAAAAGAAAAGAAAAGAAAAGAAAAGAAAAGAAAAGAAAAGAAAAGAAAAGAAAAGAAAAGAAAAGAAAAGAAAAGAAAAGAAAAGAAAAGAAAAGAAAAGAAAAGAAAAGAAAAGAAAAGAAAAGAAAAGAAAAGAAAAGAAAAGAAAAGAAAAGAAAAGAAAAGAAAAGAAAAGAAAAGAAAAGAAAAGAAAAGAAAAGAAAAGAAAAGAAAAGAAAAGAAAAGAAAAGAAAAGAAAAGAAAAGAAAAGAAAAGAAAAGAAAAAAAGAAGAGAAGAAGAAATATAGATTGATTTGACCTAAATTGCTCTTTACTATCTTAGGTATGCTTCATAATTACTTTTGGATAATTTTAAGTTGCTTATTTAACGGTTTGCTCTTAGTATCTTTTATCAGTGAGTCTGCCTGAGTTATTAGTCCCTGGTTTCTTTTAATTCTTGTTCACTTTTATGAGTTATCTGTGACCACATTAATCCTCTGTTAGCCCACAAAGGTAATTACAGAGATTTTTAAATTACATTGACTTGTTTAATCATGCTCCAGAAGTTTACTCTGGGAAGTGTTTGAGGTCTGTATAGCTGTATCTTTTTAATGTGCAAAGACAAAAGAAAAAACAAACCAAACCTGAAATAATGGATCACATCTAACTTCTGTACATCATCCATTATTTTATTTTCTTTTATACTGAGTAATGGGTGTCTATATATGTCTTCTCTACTAGTGAAGTTACAGAACCTTTGTTTGTTGCCTTTTCTGGCCATTTCTAATGAAATTCACTGTCTTTCTTTTCTCATTTTGATTTTGCTATTTCTTCACACTCATCATTAGTCATTTTTAAAAAAATAATTCACATTTTGAGGTCCATAATAGAAGCTTTCTACCAGTATACATCATACCTTTTCTTGGCATTATAATAGCTTGCCATTATGATTTTCCAGTGATGGGTGGTGTTGGACAGCTGCGAGGAGTAGCTGCAGTGGGGGTGTTGGGGTGTGGTGGGGACAGAATCACAGAATAGTTCCGGTTGTAAGGGACCTCTGGAGGTCATTGCGTCCAACCGCCTTGCTCAAGCAAGCCTAGATGACATGTCAACATCTCTGAGGATGTTTAACCTCCCTGGGCAACCTGTGCCAGTGCTCGGTGAGTCTGCCAGAATAAAACCCAGCTGTTTCCTTATGTTCAGATGGAACTTCCTGTATTTCAGTTTGTGTCCATTGCCTCCAGTCCTGTCACTGGGCATCACTAAAACAATAACATAGCCAGTAGGATCAGTGAAATGAACAGGATCTGGAGCTAGTGACCAGGTCCAACCAAGATGATAGGTTGTAAGGCAATATCATGGTGACAAGGCATGTCCTAGGCCAAGCCAGGAAGTCAACCCATAGATCAGGCTTAAGATCAGGTCAAGTGATCATCAAGCAGGTCCATAGTGACCAGACAGGACTGAGGTAAAGCCAGAAGTCCTATCCACTGATTAAGATCGGAATCAAGAGGCACCATATTTAATAGGGACATGTTTGGGCTGGAGACCAGTAGTCCTGGCCTCAGTCCTAGTCCCAGCCTCCAAACATAACCCAAACAGGGATTGAAGGCTTCACGCTGAGTTTAATAGAGCTTCACGGCCTGTGAATGTGGGTGGAGGCCCAAGGTGAGGCTGATCAGGGCCATTAAGGCTTACTAGTGTGCTCAGAGGCTCTTCATCCCCCTAACCTTTATATTTACAGTTATTGATACTCTGAAGTTGCTCTTGTTCTTTCCTTGACTAGGGTAGCAATGTTTTTTGTGTTATCATTATTTAGATAATTACTAAACAAATTACTTTCCATCATAAACTTTTTCTAACCTTTTACTGTCATAAACACCTGAAAAAACCCTAGCAAAATTCAGAAATGTTTCAGTTTCCCAAATAACTACTTGCTGACCATCAGACAAACCCAGAAGACCTTCACTTACCATCCAGTCAATGACTGCAGATTACTGTGCACAGGTCTGCAGCTGTTTGTCACATGGAGATCTCATTAATATATATTAAAATCAATCATGTGCATCATACCAAGACTATTACATGGTAAGGGAAGTTATAGGTGCCTGCTGCCCCCAGCAGCTGGGTAGTCTAGATTCCTCCTGGCCAAATGGTGGAGCCTAGCCTAGAGACCTGGGGGTCTCTACCCCAAGCTGATGGATGTGCCTTCTGCTTTCCCACTTGCAGCAAAACTGAGCATGTGTCCTTGAGACACACACAGGACACTGGCATGGCTGGTCACACAGACTGCCTCACACAAGGCCTTCAATACCATCTACATACAGGACCTGCCTTTTCTCTTTTTTGGCTGCCAGATACACAAGGTCACTAGTGCAGGCACATACACAACACCCTTTAGGTTTACCAGCACACACATATTTGCAGATCCCTGAAGTATTGATGTGGTCCTTCTGTATGCCCAGTACCTCTGCTTGGATCCTGACACTCTTACCTGCCCCACAGATCCCCTACTCATGACTGGTTCAGCTTGCTGATCACTATCAAATATGCAGCACTCACACTCTTGTTCCACAGGCATCCTATGCTTACAGGTCCCTCCAGATACCAGCATGACTCCTCTGCCCACCCAGTACCCCAACCCAAACCCAGGGCCTCTCACACACTGGCTCACGCCGTTTGAAGTTTTCCAGCAAACATATGCATATACCCCATGATCACCCGGTTTGGGGAAGATACAGATGCTTGGTCCACCCCCAGCAGCCAGCACAAGGTACTTGGGCTGTGATGCATTGTCTATCTGACCCTTTATGTCTATCTCAGAATAGTCAGGCTGGAAGGGACCTCTGAAGGTCATCTGGTTTAATATCCCTGCTCAACCACGTAGAGCTGTTTGCCCAGGACCATGTCCGGAGAGCTATTCTTAAGGACTCCACAACCTCCCTTGGTAACCTTTTCTAGTGATTGATCAACCTCACAGTAAAAAAAGTGTTTCCCTATTACGCCCTTTGTTCCTTTCCAATCCCCTTCCCTTAAACATTTCTTCATAAATTTTGCATAATACCACATAGTTCCCCTCTAATGTCCCAAATCTTCGTGTTTCTCATGTTTCCCCTCTCTTATCAGCTAGAAAATCTAGGTGGCCTTCTCCAAAGATCTACCTGGAGTTTCTCAACAGCCCATTAGTCAATGAGTGGAGACTTCTGATCTTGGGCATTGTCTCCATTATCCCCTGTACACCAGACTTGTGTTTCTGTATGTTCTTGTTTATGACTTTCCCTTTACTTATTATCATGTTTGTACTGCAGAAATCCTTGTCTGGATAACCTTAATAAAGCAGATTCTCTCAACTTCCATATATCCTTACATTACTAACCACGACAACTCTTTTTGGTGTGAAACACATTACAACACATGCAGAACTCTGAAATTATTTCAATTTTCAGATCTGTGCTGACTGTGATATGCCCTCTTCCGTGTCAATGTGCAGCCAGCATTCACAAACAGGCCCCAAGCTGTGTGGACAAGTATAAAGTGATGATGATGACGATTCACATCACAGAGGAATATACTCTCCTGACAGAAAGGTATTGTTTGACTTCAAGAATGGTGTTTTTTTAGTATTGTTCATATTCCAGTCCTTTCATAAAGTTATTTTAGGCATTTGTGCTGAATACAAATAGAACTTTTTGGTGATGTTTTGAATTTTAGCTCAAGGCAGGCTTCTACCAAGAAGATAGCTCACCCAAGAGAATCATTTCCTTATGTAGGAAAGACTTCTCTGACTAGCACCATCATTTTATATTTATTTTTTTTTAGAACAATCCTGTCTACCTTTCATGGCTAGTGCAAGCCATATCTTCTGCAAGTAATGGAAAGAACTTGTATTCAGGCTTCTATGGTCAACTCCCTATTTGGATAGAGGTCAGGCCTCCTGGTGTGTATAAAAGGGAGAGCTAAGTCATCCACCTAATGTAGGTACTTTCCTTCCACTCATCTTTCTCCAAATAAACCCAGTAGTAACCAAGCAGATCCTCCTCTCCTGTCAGTGAACTTACATTGCTACTCATCTTCTTAACGGTCTTTTCTCCAACCATGTGTTACATGGTGTGATGGACAATTCAAAATTTCTGCACACTTCAGTTTGTTCTTTTTCCTAAAGTATCGCTTTTGCAGACACAGAAAGACAAAAGGCAGAGGAGAAGATCCAGACCATGCATCTATTAAATACTGTATTGTAGTAAACCAGTATAAACAGTAACAACACTACTAAAATTTCTGCATGCATATTTATCAGTTACAATAACATGTTATTTATAAGGCTGTTCTAATTACACCATTTGTCTTTCCATGTTAATAATATCACACGTATTTTTAGAAATTTCTTATACATGTGAAATAACTTGAGATCTTTCATTATAAAAGACATTATTTAGGTTGCTTTTATTATTTGCTTACTACTTACTACCTATATCTTCTTGGAGTCCGCCAGTCAGCAGTGTGACAGATCTACTACTTCCATAGGACAATCAGAAGATGCGACCATGTCCTTACCCTTACCCTTCCAAATGCAGATTAAGAAAATTACAGGGAAGGAACTGTGACTTCATGACTCTGAGTTGTAGTTCCTCACACTGTCATGAGGTTTATGTAGCCTGTAGTATATAAAGTAACCCTAATACATACTATCCAGTCAGGATTATAGGAAAATTTTTTTCCTCTATGGAAATCAAGAAAATCAGTTCCTGCTGATTTTTATGTGATCAAGATTTTATCCCAGAAATATGAAAAAGATATTTAGACTAAGCAATATGTCTTGGACAACATATCTGAAGAAGGATAAACTTCTGGAACGTAATTTCTTAATTTAAAAAAGCTTATATCAGTCTTAAATAATTCCTAATCTCTGCATTTTTAGCATTGTGCAGCACATTAAGATTGCTGACTGTTGGGAAAGTTGGGGAAACATGAATAGTTTAGATTTCTTACATTTAATCTTCTCACCCTAACCCAAGACTTAAACATTAAAAGAATAAAATTTAAGGCAAAAGACATGCACTGCAAGTAGATGTGAATAGAAAACATAGTAAGTGTAGGTCCTGAAATCTCTCAAGTCATAACATTTTAAAGCTTCACACAGCTCTAATGATCAGTAACTAGCAAAGCAGAATTCATATTTGTCTTCAGAAAACAGATTTTAAATAGGTTCAGAATAGGAACTGACAGAAGCTTGTTTCAGACTTGACTAAATGAGATTATCCATAAACCTAGTTAGTTTGAATTCCTTAGCTTAATCCACTTCTGGGTGGAGTCAAGTATATGGCTATAATAGATTTGTTAAACTTTCAACACTCACGATGTGTCAGTTCACAGATGCAATTGCCTGAAGTCATGTCTGGAGAGGTTTAATCCTTTGTTTTAATGTATTATCAAGTCAGGAGGAGTCAACAGTCCTCCCATCATATTTAATTCAAGTTTATATATGCAACTTGTATAAATATGCATATTTTACTGAACAACTTCCATTGTATTTTAGAGTATTACCTACATGGGATAATTTTAAATAAAAGACCAAGAACGTGGGTAGTTCCCAATATTCCAAACGTGATGAAAGCCAGAAAAGAAATGTGTTAATATGAAGTGTGTTATACACCATTCAGTACTTTTGTGTGTCTTGTACCTAACACAATCAATTTATCAATCTATTAACATATCTGTCTAGTGTGGTTCATTCTCTTTACAACTCTATTTGCAGATCCACTGATCCAAATCCAATTAAACTGAAGTATATTAATTTTTTACTGGTTTGTGTGGGGCATTTTTTTTTTTTTTATTTGTCATGGAAGCTACTTGGAAATAAATGCACAGTAGTAAATTATGATTAGCAAGCTTATGAATAAAAAAAGCATAATTTGAGACCTTATTCTAATAATAATTTTCAAAAATTATACACTAACCATTGTCCCTCAGTTTTCTTCTGTTTGAAGACACCTACAGACTGTTGAGCACATCCAGCTTCAAGAATCCCAGTGTAATCTATAAATAACCATTTTAACTAAGCTTGCTACTTTAAGCATAGAAAGCATTAAATTGTTCTGCACATAGTGCAGATTAGAAGTAAAATGAGCTGGTCAGTGTGAAGGCAGGGCACTTTTACACAGATAAGAAAAATGTAGCTTTATGAATCATAAGAACAAAAAGACTAGACTAAACCTCAATATCATCCCAGGTACTGGATTTTCATGAATTAGAACACATCCAAAACTCCTTAAAATTTAGATATCAAAGTTTTTTATACCTCTACGACATAATGAATCACATAATGGGCTGGACCATCAGCTTCTGTAAATTGACAAGTCTTTATTGGAGACAATGTTTTTAAGAACAAGTCACCTTAGAAACTTGATAAGAATCACAACTAATAGTTCCGGGGGGAAAAAAAAAAAAAAATTTCACATACAACTGTACATGGCTTAATGTTCTAAAACTTGTTTATATAATATATCCACTCCATATTTGTTAAATGATATTTCAATGTTTGTAGCTATGTAGTTTGTAGCTATGGAAGACACTGAGAAATTTTCAGTATGAACATAAAAATCTCTAAAATGTATTGAATAGGCATCTGAAGCCAAGCAGTGAATTTACCATGCTACTGAGAACAGTGTGTGAAATACAGGTTGTTTTATAAATACAGTGTTCTGTAGAAAGTATAAATCAAACAGCAAAATTTGGTTTGCAGTGCCGTCAAAAAATAGTTGTTAGGTGTGTCTAAAAAATATTTATCTGTTATAGGAGATACACATCTAAAATGGGTAAATGCTGCATAGTAGCCAAGATTTCTATTATGCTGGAGCACTGATTCAGCATTCAACCAGGGGAATCCAAATAGGTTTTAACAGGTCTGTACAAGGTTAATAAATTAGCCTGTTTCTACACTGGAAGATGAAAGTGTGCAGGCTACATGAACACTTCCATAGAAATAGTCTCTCCTGTAGGATTGGTTCTTGAGTATAATTCCCAAAGATCATAATTCATCATAATACAGGCCCTAACTGTGCCGTAGTATCAGCGTGTGGGTTTATGTAACTAAGGGCTCCGGGGCTGACCCTTTCTTCTACATGCACTTTAGTAGTAATCGTAATACCAGTTTTTGTCCTACACTTTCTTATCTGTACAATTTCTTAATGCCAATTTTAGTGCCAGCTCTTAATGGCTAGTGTCCAAATGTGCTGCAGGCCTCTCCACAACTGATCCCAGTTAACTCTATTAGTGAAACTTAGAGAAAGTAGTTGGATTAACCATGCTAACAAATTAGCAACTACCCCAAGATAAAGATGTCATATAAAAGACATCTGAACAAATATGAGATAGTGACATGCTTTATTTTTCAAAAAACTTAACTCTCTGTTCAATTTGTAACTGTTTTAAGCTGAGATATAAAAGGAGATCTGATGACTAGGCACAGCAATTATGTCCTATATAAGGACTATGTCTGGTTACTCATCCTCATGGCAAACAAATTTTAACTCAGTGAATGACCCTTCTGAAGTTGACCACACAATGCATAAATAAGCATGAACAAGGGTATTCGTTTAGCCCTAGCAAAACAAAAAAGACAATTGTTTCATTTTGATGAGTCAAGTCTAGCTGCACTCAGAAATCAAAATTTCCACTGACACAAATGGAATTTTCCTTGATTAAAGAGGCAGGACCTGGTTAGACCAAAAATCAGTTTAGACCCCAGAGGGAACAAGCCGGAACCCTTCATCTTAGTGTCAGAGATTGTTCATCCTAAACATTTAAGGATTTTCCAGACTTTGTAAATTCTTCGTGAATAATATGGGACACCCAAATGCTTATGAACAATGAACAGCAAAAGTAACTTGTAAAACTATCCAGACTAGTATACTAATTTGGAAATACATCAGTAACTGTTTTTCAAGATTAATTAACCATTTCTGCTGCAAAAGTCAAGGGATGACTTTAGTGAAGGTGCCAATCTCACAAACACTTAACATACACTGAGCTTTACATGGGCACATTATTATTTTCTTTCAAGTCCATGAGCTAGATCCTACTCCAAGTATTTGACTGTTATTGAGTAAACCCAAAATTTTAAGAGAAGCAGTTTTAGGTTGTTCTTTTTTCCTTTTTCATGTACTTTCATGAGCTGACATCATATTGAGCAACAACAAAAACATTTATACTTACAAATTGGACTAAAAACATTTGATTTTGCATTAAAAATTGGAACATTTTTCTCATTCTTTGTTTTAAATGTCTCATATGAAAGACATCGCATACTGGATGATACCAATTTCAGTTAAGTGAACTACATTAGAGACTGAGCAAGCCCTGAAGGGATTTAAATACGTGGTTCTGCAAACACTGTGTATTGAAAAACTGGTGTTCAAACTATGCAGGAAAGTAGACCATCATGTAGGATAGTTGGAGGGAACATATGATTATATTTTCTACAAAATTAGTACCAGCAAAACACATAAATAAGAGTTATGTAGAAACAGACGTTAATAAGACCCAGTTTATAATCAGTATTATGGTCAGTGAAAATGAGATTCTTCTCCACTCCAGATATAAAATAATTTAAAAACAGAATATAAATATTTTTATTGTTTTCGAGAGAGAGGAGTAGACACAATTGTTTTGCAATGATAATTTTGTGACATTTCTTATCAATTTGCAATGCTGAAAGAAAAGTCTAGGATTATCAAAGTGAACTGTCTCTTTCTACCCGCTTGCCAAGCTGAAAATCTGTTCTTATGCCATCTGTCATCCAGCACATGTCTGTACTAAGAAAATTACTTGACCACCAAGACCAGACCAACAAGACTAAAAACGTGTACTCTTCTAGGTAGATCACTAATAGAGTACTGCAACATTATAAACAGCATTTGAAAGCGCAACAACTGAACTTAATAGCTGACCTATGAAGCAGTTCTTCAGTAGTCTTGATATCATGTTGACTGTGAAAAAAAAAAAAAGACACACAGTTTGAAAAACATTTTTTCTTTCATCATTTCCAAATGCAGTAACAGTCCTTCACAGCACTGAGTAGGCCTTGCTAATGCTTCTTTTAGCTGTGATGTGAGAACAGCCTCAGAAAAGCTGTCCCCCAGGTCTGCTCACAAGGAAGATCCTGTCGTAAATGTTAGTGCATCAGAAAGATGATACTACCTTAGCTAAAGGAAAGAATTAGCTTCACTGATTTTGTAGGAGCAGGAGAACATGACAGCCACTAAGTTACCAGTGAGCTGAAGAGTTGATAGAGTCACTAAGGGCAATCTTTGGAGATAGAGCTGAATGAAAATTGCAGGCAAAAGGAAGGTTTTGAGAAAAATACAGTGTGAAATAGAAGGGTTCTACAAACTCAGTGAGGTACAAATAACTAAAACTGTACTGTACCATCAGAGATTACTTAGCCACTTCCTTGTCAAGAGGCAGATCAGCTGTATGTATGTTACTCTTGACAGAAGTTTTCTTAACCTGTTGTTAAAGGTCTTCTGTGACAGGGGCGCCACAGACATTTCAAGCAATATATTCCTACTTTATCTTTACAAAACTACTTAACTGTCAAAACACCTCTTCTAATGGCTAATCTGCATATTTTTAAATTTTTGCAACCTTTTATACCTTTTTTTTTTTTTTTTTTTTAATTGAACGTAAAAACACATTCAATATGACAGAGACATCTCAATATGAATAATAAATTCAGTGGTACATGAGTCCTATTGGTCAATGCCCAGGCTGTCAATTACTCTGAGTCAAAACTTCATTTTAATATAACTTATATATATTAGCTAGTTTTGACATCTGACTCATTTGTTACTCTAAAACAGCAGAACCTATTATCCATATATATCTCTGTTCACTGATGCATTTTGTTTTGAAAAAGTCTAATTTTTCAGTCTTTTAGAATTTTAATATTATTATGGACTTAAAATTAGCATGACTGTGTAAGGATTGTTTAGAAATGG
This sequence comes from Athene cunicularia, assembly GCF_003259725.1. Classification (NCBI taxonomy): domain Eukaryota; kingdom Metazoa; phylum Chordata; class Aves; order Strigiformes; family Strigidae; genus Athene; species Athene cunicularia. The sequence continues at coordinate 50,482,123 of NW_020799095.1, read as the reverse complement.
AAATGAAGATGAAAGTCCTTTCCTACAAGTGTCTGTGATTTTGTAGACATAGACTCTTATTGGAATGACAGTTCATAATCATGAGTCATGCATGTCTTTTACCAATCTTTATGTTCTTTTAAAATGGTGAAGCTTACTACGTTTTGACACACCTAGTCTCTTTCTTGCATTATAAATAGTTCTATGAAAAAAAGAACTATGATAAAGAAAGCTTTCCAAAAGGAATGTTCAAAGCCTTACTCAGCTTATACCCCATTGTGACTCAGGAAACTTCTAGACTCCTGTATTGTTCATTGTAAACCTCCTAAACACAGTATTTTTCCATGTTGAAACATGTTGCTTTGGGTACTGGTTACCAGAACAACTCAATTATTTTAAACAGATACAGGAAAAAAATAAACAAATACAGGGAAAAAAAAAATGTGAATCTTCTAGTAGATGCAGATTTCCATAGCTGAACAGTTCCAAGAACAGGAATCAATGACTTAAGTTCAAGCTAAAATTCATAGCATTTTAAATCTTGCAACAGACAATACATTTACCTCTTATCTAACATCTTAAATCTTATTATCTCATGTACTTGTACTAATTGTATATGAAGACTTAGAGGAAAAATACTAGGTGCAAATATAGACACTACTAGATTGTAAATACTAGTTTGAAGATATGACTGAGGCCACTAAATTCAATACGGTTAATCTAGGTAAACTCTATTATATGTTAAAAGAGAATATGAAGGAGGACAAGTAGACATCTGTTAATTATCAGTGTAGTCACAGGCAGATGTTGTAATTAGTATGCCACATATCATAGAGTCATAGAACATCCCAGGATGGAAAAGACCTAGAAAGATTGTCTAGTGCAACCTTTCATGGAATAGAGAGACTAGATGAGGTTATCTATCACCCTGTCCAGCTGCATCTTGAAAACCTCCAGTGATGGGGTCTCCACCACATCCCTGGAAAGGTTGTTACAGTGGTTGATTGTTCTCACTGTAAAATATTTCTTTTTTATATCAAGATGAAAACTGTCCTGAGGCAACTTGCACCTCTTGCTCTTTGTCCTCTTCATGTGGCTCCTTGTGAAGAGAGAGCATCTGTCCTATTTGTAGATGCCCTTTATGTACTGGAAAACTGTGATAAAATCCCCCCAAGCCTTCTGCAGGACAAAAAGTCCTAACACCTTCAGTCTTTCCTCCAGCACTTTGATCATCTTCATGGCCATCCTTTGGACTCAGCCCAGCCTGGCTGTGTGGTTTTTGAATTGTGGAGACCAGAACTGGATACAGTACTCCAGGTGTGGCCTGACAAGCACTCTATAGACTGAGATGACCACATCTCTATCTCTTCTAGTAATGCCCATGCGGATGCAGCTCAGGATCCAATTTGCCTTCATTGCTGCGGCAGTTCTCTGCTGACTCAGCACTTGCTCAGTGCACTGCTTCTTCAGCTTGTCCACCAGGAACCCTAGGTCCTTTTCCACAAAGCTGCTCCCCAGCCACACAGATCCTAGCTTGTATGGGTTTCTCAGTTGACTGGGAACCACTATTCTATATACCTTTTTTAGTGTAAATATATTTGAGCTAGAAACACTAAAGGAGAAATTCAGACGAAGGAGGTTTCTTGGAGACTTGTGGCTGATATTTGAGGCTGACTTAACAACAGTGGGTTTAGTGCCTCAGACTTCTTTTGAAAAGTATAACAGTAGCAGGTTGATATCTTTTGCTAGAATGTTTCAATGTTTTTCAGAACTGTGAAAGTATGTACTGCTTTCTATGAGAAATTTCTATGTCAACTATTTGTCAATTTCATTAAACACTTCTAAATAAAACAAACACATTTCCTTAATCCATCTCTTTTTAAGAAAAATTATATATTTTGAGAAAATGGTGATAAAATACCATTTGATGTGTTTGGAATGGAACTTTGAGTTTTTCATTTTGATGAGCTTCTTTACAGAATGGTACTTTATATCACTGTGTAAACTGAGCTACTACAAATAATAATAATGCAATGGAATCGGTCCATTCAGAGCTCAGTGTTTCATCTGATTTCAAAATGAAAAGTAAATCTTAGATGTCAGAAGCTTCTGTTGAATGAAAACCCAGTGCCTACAAAATATTCCTCTGTTTTCCAAGCCAGCCAGTATAAAAGCTTTTCTTTAAGTGCATTTTTTGTTGTTTTGTTTTTTTTTTTTTAAGAAAGGGAATATAATAAAGGTCCAAGTACGGCCAATATAAAGCCATACTTTAATTCACCCATGTTCAAGTACAGGCAACACAATGACATTTTTTAATCCACACAGATAATCACTGGGGGAAGTTGTGACCCTTCTGAAATGTTAGGATTTTTGCTCCTGATTTCTAAGGCCCAGGATTTAATCTATTCATATAAATACACTTCACCTATGTAATATAAGTACTCTTCACCTACTTTCAATGTACATACTCTCTAGATATAAATACAATAACATATAGAATTTAAACTACCAGTGTGTGAATGGCTATTAACCTTATTTTCATATTGTAAAAGTAATTTCCAACCACTCAAATAAGCAGCCTAGCAAATACATTGAACTGTTCCATGTGAGAAGCCATATTTAATCAATCAAGTATAGACACCTTATTTGGAAAGACAGGCTTGATTTGCAGCAGATCTTGAGAAAACTTTTTCAAATATGCAGTACAATCAACTTCCTATCAACTAACTGGGCAACATCAAACATGCAAATATTAACATAAGAAGCAACGATTGAATTTAAGCATCAGACACCTGAACCTATAATATAAACTCTGTACGTGGGAGTATTTACATGTAGCAAGTTGTGAGTTGAAACTGAATTACTTATGGACAGTTTTTACAAATTCTTTACTGTGTGATAAGATCTCATTTAAGTATTTTCTTAAAATTAAATTGTCTGTGATGAAAAGATGCAAATAACAAAGATCAACAAATTAGCTCATTGTGTAATGTTAAAGTATTTACGGAGTGGGTGTTTAATACACACACATTAATCAAAGTTTCGCTTCAGGGCCTGTAAATATAAATTAGAAAAATCAAACAAAAAAATTTCTGGCAACTCGCCAAAGGCAAAATTCCTCTTTTCTTACTACCTACTCCTCCCATACAATAATGGAGAAAGCGCATTAGCAACAGCAATACATCAGGTCAGTAGATCAGTTTCAGTGCTGATTACTTAGATGAGATGAGGATTGTAGAAGCAGTGAGTAACTTCAGCAGATAGATAAAAAGTAAATGAGGTATGCTTCTAACAAATCTTTGAGAATTTATGAGCATTCAGAGATTAAGCTTCACGATACCTCTGTATGCTAGTTAAACCTTTTACTTCACAGCAATAAAAACTTAATGGAATAAAACCTAGACCATGTAACGCACTAAATACAAAGTCTTTCCCATCAAATAGGAAGATGAAGTCAAAATGACAAAACTCTACCACAAGAAGTTATGATCTGAGGAAAACCTTTGCAATGACAGTCTTTTTTCTACCACCCTTTCTCACACTCCCAATTCACAGGTTTTAACAAAAACTTTTCCTTTCAAGTAGAAAGTTAATCTCTTGTATGTCAGTCATACTCGTCATGAAATTTATTATTTGCTGTTTTTTGTTTGGGGGGGCAAAAGACACACATTCTATGGGAATTTTAGAGATTCCTGTAATAGCCACCTTTTATTTTCTCTCATATGTTCAAATTTAAAAGTAATGTAGGCTCATTTTTTCACCACTAAAGATACTGTGTGTTGGAAAAATTTGACATGATGGTCCTTATAGGTCCCTTCCAACCTGAGATATTCTAGGATTCTGTGAATGAGAAGTCTGCACTTTGTTGTCTTAGGTACTGGCAAGACAAACAAAACATTAGCCAGAAGCTGGATACATTTCTAAAGTTTTTACATACTGCCACGGGTTTGATGAGGGGGATTTTTGGATTATGATATAACAGAAGGGGAAAAAACACACAAAGTACTGTCCATACAACAAAACAGAAAAGTCAATCAATACTGCTGACTGGGGCTTGCAGACACGAAGACACTGAGCAAACCGAATAATGGAGGATAAAACAGGATGTAGAATCTGGGTTTGGGTTTTTTTGTTGTTGTTTTGTTGTGGCTGTTATATGTGCATGAATAGTAATATCACCTTTTAATTTTACTTTTGATTATAACCCTTGATATTTGTGACAATTTACAAATAACTTGGAATCTGTATGACCATAAAATCTTTAATATTAACCAATTGTAGGATTATTACTACTTCCTAATCCATGTAATGCACACTAAGCAATTACCAATGATTTCACGTTTCAGAGTCTGCAGGAGAAACACAATTTATTTTTGTGCAAAGGTACAAAAATATATGTCACTGCTTTTCTGGGTGATCTGTATGCTGGATAATAGGCAGAAGAAACCTGTCTGGGACTGATGAATGGGTTCCTAAACATTCTGCAGCAGTAATTTCAAATTGAAACTAAAAAAGAGAGAGGTTTAAAGAAGCCACGCCTTTCTTTCTGCCCTGCTCCCACAAATTTTATGCAGTGTAATGCTCTACTTCATGAAAAGTATGCAGTTTCTTCTTTTCTGGAAGAGCCTCTGCATTTCTGCCATCTTGGACATAGATAGTAAATCTACTCTTTCCCAGTTACATCAAACCTACTTCATATGAGGAAGATGTTTTCACCTAAGTGAAATGAGGGTTACATTACCACAACCATTGCATAGGCATCTATGGCATGAATTGCTCCCTTACTGCATCAGTCAAACACCGTATTTATATGTTACTTGTTCCTGCTCATTCTAAAGCAAAAGAGAGTGCACATTTGTACTTGGCCATTGTAGAAAACTAAATACTTTCTGGCCCAATGATGTTCTACTGTTTTGCTTATAATTTTCTTAGTGAGTATATAAAAATAAAGTCTATTGATTGGGGGACAAAGGAAACATCTTTTTCTCCTTTGACAGGCAGTGCATTCACTTTTCCAAGATAAGATCTTCAAAATAAAGCATTAAGGTGTAGCAAAGTTTACTGCAGAAGCTCAGAAACAATGCTGACAAGCATCAATCTTCTTCATGACCAAAGTACTTGTGATTCAAGTCCTCATAGTTTAATTATGTGAACCAGGCCTAGGCAAAAGTCAAAAAAACTGCAACATGCCAACCTTTGTGACATCATTCCTGATTTTAAAATTAAACCTGAATCGAAGTGAGTACTGAGTACTTTCATTTTGTGAAGAACTTTTCTCTCAATCCTGGCAATACTTTTTCAATGGTTGTTTTGCGTTTTTTTTTCTGTAGTGAATTAATTTTGAGGTTTTGTATTTTGCCTTATATCAAGAAATGGAAGAATACTGATCACAGCAAAGCATCATAAATCAAGTTGACTGCTTGCTTTTTATATCTACTTACTTGACAAAGTCCTTCTTGTATCACTACCGTAGGAAAGATTTAACAAATAGATAGCAGTAATGATTACAGTCTTGTATTGTTCCATTCTAGACTAACATTGGTAAAGAAAAATAAACTACAATTCATCAAAGATAAGTATTTTAATTGGAAACTGCAGGGAGCTGTAGATTGTATTCAGGAAAGATATCTTACAAATGTTTGTGATGTTGGAGAATCACAGCTATGCCAAGAACTCTTTCTTTCTTCTACCATGAAAAAAAAAAAAAAAAAAAAAATGCAACATGAATAATATATTCATACAACATCTTACCAGCCAACTGGTAGCATGTTACTGGTGAGGACTTCAGAACATTTCATTTTACTAAGATTTTGGTTTTCCAGCACTGAAGTAAACATCTACTACCATACTTTAAGGAGCTTATCACACAGGCCATGACAGATGAAAACAGAAGTCTGAAACAGGTATGGCTCCCAGCCACTCACCCTTCCCCTCTGAGAGAGATGGCTGCCTATGGGGCATGGATATATGATCCTTTTGTCAGTCAGCTGCTGCACTTTTCAGCCTGGTGTGTTATGGTTCATGATGGGATCAGACATACCTGGTTTAGGAACGGCAATGTCCAGAAGTGGGTAAAACAGACAGCTGGGGGCAGTAATAGCTTCAGCTGTTAACATCACACAGGATTGTTGGAGATCTAATAATACACACACATCCTGTACACTCATCATACTACCACAAAAGCAATTCTCTAAAGAAGCAATGCCAGGGCATGGTCCTGTGTCCCACCAGTGTGTACTGCAGCAGTACTCTGGAAGGAGGCAGCAATGCATGGCTTGAGGTGGGAAGTGTGCTGCATGGTGACAGGCACTACCTGACTGGAAACACTTTACCAGTTAAAGAAGTTCAGTGACCAGTTCACTGAAAATATCATTATTATATATTTTCTAGAAATGTGCATATAGCTGAAGTTTTTTTGTTTTTCTTCACCCAAGTAAATATGGAGTTAAAAAAAAAAAAACAACAACAACAAAAAAAAAACCAAACCAAAAACAAAAACAAAACAAGGAGAGGAGAAGACTCCTGTGAGTTTTCATAGTTGAAACTAACAACATTAGAACGTTAAGTACAACAGTGTTCAAAGTTTGGATGTTTATCTGAACAGAATGAACTTTTCCTTTGAAATTTTGAAAGAAGTCACAGGATTTATCCACTTAACACTTACACAAATGAATGGAGTCAAGCCAATTTATGGGACTCAAGGAGGTAAGGAGTCGCATGAGGGATCGGTATGACATTATTTTCTACTTCCCATTAAGACAAAAATATCTCAGGAGCAGAGGCAGGCATTTTAGAACACTTTGAGAGTTTTGCTTTATGTCCCTCATTCTCAGCCACAAGCTGTGAGCCATCAATGAGAATTTGCATGTGTCCTGAGACATTAAAAAGCATTCTTTTCCATCTTCTGGCAGAGTAAAACTGACCATACTACTCAGAGGCGTACCTCATGTTCAAACACAGTTTTAAAACACTTCAGCCATATTTGGTTCAAGTTTGGAGAAAAGGTATGAGACAGTTCAAGTTTAATTTGGATTGCTCCTCAACTTTCAGTGCAAAACTTTATTACAATTCACTGATAAACTGATTAATGTGGAACCTTGATTAATTTACACAACAGGAAACTTAAAAGCATGGAAGATGGACAGAGTTATGATAAATTACCATTGAGATACACAAGAAACCAAGTAAGTTTTGATTTGTACGTCATGCAATAAATAGATCAATAATTAATATTTCAGTTTTAGATGAAACAAGTAAAATGAATTAACTCTGTCTTTTTAAACTAGAGTGGCATGAAAGTAGATTAACTACAGGCTACATGAGTTTAAGAACAATGGTGAATGGCAGTCATTTTTGAACCTGACTAATCCAATTTCTGGTATTACCCACTTCACACACAACCATTGGACAAAAACACACAAAAATTGTGTTGAAAGAGGACTTGACATGGGTGATTAGATCTGCAAACAGGTTATTGTAAGTTGCATTTTAATGATGAAACAGTGTATTTTTTTATTTATTTGAAGAAAAACAGCAGTACTTATAATGCTTTATCTGACCCAAGCCATAGATTACAAACTGCACAAAAAACCCTTTTCATCCTTGTATCAGAGACACTATTTTATACTGCAGTGAGGTAAAGGTTTGAATTATATAATTAGTGGATGCAAAATAGTGGTTAGAGTCAATGTTTAGGGATTCCTAAATGATTCAATTTCCATTCCTAGTACTAAATATCATTTTGACCTTGAATAAATCTCTTAGCTTCTGTGCCTGTCCCATATGTAATAACACAGTAAACCACACTCTGCTAACTCAGATGATTTTTGTTAGGATTAGATCCTCTGTGCTTTTTATGCTGTGTAGATTTCTAAGTAAATATAGTCCAGAGAACAAAGTATTATTAACTCTAATCTACAAAACTTCGTTTCCTTAGTTTAGATCACAAAGCTAACCACTAGTCCACCTGTAGAAGAACAGTGTCAAGATCTTTCAAGCCTTATAAATTGCTTGACCATTTCAAGGGACAGAGTGTTTCAGATATAAATCCTTTTTTATGACTCATTGTATCCTTCAGTGAGGCAGTGTGCTGTCACAGCATATGAGAATAGGTATCACATTTGGAGCAGATATAAACAGCGTGTACTTAGTACCAGTTTTCCCTTTGTCCTCACATGCTCTGAGCACATGAGATATTGTCAATGGACATCTGAAAATGAATGCTTCCCTACTCAGTAGAATGATAACCAAGCCTGAATGCACAAGCAGTATTTGTGATTGTGGTGCCCTCTCATGACCGGGAACATGTGAAACTACATAGCAGATAAGCCACTGTATTTATTTACTCCCATTCTAAAACCAACATGCTCTTCATCCAAACTTCACTTGAGCACTAAGGTGCAGACACTCAACTCAACAATACATCAAACTACTCCCTGCAGCCCTCTGCATCATGGGATGTGACCAAATCTGCCATCCAAGAGAAGCATACTAAAATTTTCAGAGCCCAGGGATCACAGAATACTTCTTTAGGGAGGGGATACACATGAATTATGCAGCTTTGCTCAACACAGCCAGCTTTGTGTCCCAGAAATACTTCAGGTCATTCACGTTAGCTGGCTGTGAAAAGCCACAATGGAGTCCTGCTCAAAGGGTGTGTACAGCCTAAAGGGAATTCAAACTTTAGCAAAGACAGTTAACACAGCTACGCATGTTTTGGCCTGTGTATTAATGGAGCTTTTCAACTGTGTTATGATAACTCAACTGAGCTTATGCAATTAAGAAATAAAAAAACCCAAAACACCCCAAAATCCAGTCACAGCATATGCCTGTCAAGTTACAGAACACTTCAACTTTCCTTGTGACCTTTAATTCTCTACCTACTTTGCAGGGAGTGTTTTGCTTGAGGTTTGTAATCAGTTACAACACACCATTTCCCTCATCTATTTCACTTCTCTATGTCAGACAGAGGAAAGTAATTATCACCTTCTTGCCCTCTCTGGATTGAGTTTACTGTCCCAGTTCAAATTAAATAACACCATGGAAAGACACCATAGCTCTAAATTACTCCTGTTCATTGTTCTGTTGAGGAATTAATACACTGGAACCTCTACTATCTATGACAACTGATGGTAAAATCACACTGGAGTGAAGATTGATTTTCCTTCATGAGAAATAAAAGTGGATCAAAAATTCTAGTTTATAATTTTTGCATCGGCAACAAAATATAGGCCTTAAATACATGGTGTTGAAATAGCTTAAAGTCTGAAGTCAATTTGAACACTAGTTCAGTTTAGAATCGATACTTCAAAGAGGCTGAGATAAAGTTTGCTGGAACATTTGTCAATTACTCTAAGTAAAGCTTTCCCTTTGGATTTCTGAACAAATGTTTCTTCAGGGATTTTCCTGAAAGTTTGCATGCAAAGATAATAGCTGTGGTCTCCTTCTCTTCTAGACCTCCTTCTCTTCTAGACCACCTTCTGTAATAACACAGAGGAAACATAACCCATTATGTAATAATATTGGTTGTTTCATTTTTAAATAAATCACAGAGGCAATTAACATGACAGGGTTTTGGCAGATAAAAAAGTTGAAAGATAGAGAAATAATAATTTTTAATTCAAAGTAGTGCTGTAGGAGTTTCAGAAAGCTCATCTTAATAACAAACAAATGAAAACTATAAGATCTAGAAAGAGCTTCATTAAAACACATATAAGATTATCTGGAAAGTAATACTTATAAACACCTTTTCTTCTGTTTTCTAACACATATAATTTGAATACTAGCTCATCTATTTTTTATAGCAAGAATCTTTACCCAGAAAATGGGCAATTCCTAAAATTCCTAAGAAAAGGGAATCTGCATCTAGCATTTTGCATAGATATAAAAACTGGTTTTTGCAAGCTTCATGGAAATGCAATATGGTTCAGTATGCACTTCTAAGGATTATTTTCAGAAGACAGTGAGTTTTTTATTTGCATGAAAAATCTAACATATTAAAAGAAGAATCATGAATCTGCAAAAAGATACAAAACTGCAAAATGCAAAAAGATATGAACAGATCTGTACAAAATATATTTTAAAAATATTTTTTTAACTCTATAGTCCTACATGACAAATGCAACATTCATATTTTAAAGGGGGTCTTTTAATTTCAACAGTTTCAGCTAACCAGACATGATGGTACACCTAAAGAACACTCAGAAATACAAACATTGGTTACAAGAGAAAGAACACTTCTTCAGATAACTATTCCAAATCCAACTCTAGGGACTAGTAGCTGATTGCTACTAATTTGTGTAGTCTCCAGTCCAGTTCCCACTGAACAAGTATTCAAGCCATAAACAGTCCCCTGTCATAACCAGCATTCTTATTCACAGTTTCAGGAAAGTGTACAAGATAGAAAAGATCCAGGAAATTCTTTGAATTCAAAGCCCACTCTCACAAATAGCTTCTGTTCTGGGGCAATTCTGGGCATATTGCACTGTTTCTGATGAGATGTACCTGTTCTGCCTCAAAAATTGGCCCTTCAGAAAATTCACACCCAGATTTTAATAATTTAAAATCTTGGGCATAATCCTGAAGAATCGGTATTTCTCAGTATAAGACTAAATATTTCAGAGACAGTATATTAGCAATACCAAAAGACTTTCTGCTAAATTTTTTAGGTACAACGTCAGTAATGCCATACCTGTATCTTTTTCCACCATGTTTTCAGATAGAGAAATAAACCTCAATTTACTTCTCTCTCATGAATGGCAAGAAAAGAATCACATACTGACATGAAAGACCTTTAACAGCTGTGTGGAGACAAAGACTTTAAAGTGTTTTCTTTGTAACATCAGCAGTCTAGTAACAGTATTGAAAGAATGCATTTATGAGTCCTACGCTTTTTTTTGTCAGCTCTTCTCTGTGACATCTCTGGAAACAGGAGCTTTAATCTCGTGGGAGCTTTGAAGTCACCTTTTAAAATGCAGGGTTAATTCTTATGCTGCAAAGTAGCTATTCATATTACCAAGATAGGAAGAGCACAGTTAGCTTGTCTTTGGGGCTTTAATACATTTTAGCTGTATAAAGATCAATAAATAGATGCCTTAAACCTCTTTATTAAGAGGTCTTAAAGAGGTCTTAAAATCCTTTAAACTTGCAGTAATTTCTGTGAGCCTCAGCTGACCTTCTTCAAGGAGGCCTGGTTTACAAACTGACCTTAAACTTCAATTTAGATTAAGAGGGAAAGAAAAAAAAACCAACCCAAAACTGAGGAGACCATCCACTTTAAAGTATATTGGCAGCTGTATGTAAAATAAAACAAATCTCTCTTCCTGTACAGGATGTTTCTTTAGGAATGCATTGGGAACAGCTCCACTTCCCAGTCAACAATAAACCAGTCCCAAAAAAGATACTTGAAAAGAAAGGAAATATGCAACATGGTACATGACGCAAGCCTGTGTGTAAATGAGAAACTATGAATCACTAATACATTTTGCCATTACTGCCGTTGTTGTGATAGAGCAAAGTGTAAGTGCAGCGAAATCCCGCAAGCCACTCTAAACTTGCAGTGTCTCAGATTTCATTATAAATTCAAAATGTAGAGTAAGGTCATTAGCTAAGTGTCTCAGGTCTTCCATGTGTATATTTTCAAAACTGAAGAAAATGTTTGCAAAAATCCCTGTTTGCTAAAGCTGAAGACTTTCATCTATGTCTGAGTTTGCTACTCAGGACTGGCCCTTCTGTAATACAACAAAACCTTCATCTTCAGGCACTCATTTGAATGTGAATCAAGGAAATTTCTTACCCTTCTAGAACCTTTCTATTTTCTGCTCTCTTTAAAATGAAAATAAACACACAATTCAATGGCAAAAGATACACATTTATTCATAATTTTAACAGGAAATATTTTCTATCACCTAGTAAAAAATTAATGTGGAGAGGCAACCTTATGATTCCGGATGACCAAGTTGTGTCATCCTTTTCTGGAGACAGGTTCACAATAGTGAAACTCAAGAGCAGATTTATCATGGACTTGCACATTGTTTTCTGCAATGATCCAGTGCCTGAAGGGCAAGTAACTTGGGACACCAGAGTGTTGGATAAATATAGTATTACTACTAATACTAAATTATGTTTTGTTTAAAAAAATTGGTGTGAATCCCAAAATATTTACAACATAAAAGCTTTTCAATATTATCCACAATACCTTCTTTTTAATCTTCTAATATGCCAGCACCTTAAGATATGGTTTTTATGTGCAAAGACAATCGGGTAATTTGTTGAATCTATAATTTACTCAATGGATGATGTTTTAAAATATATCCAGAAACATCAAGGATTAGCTTACTTTTGTCAAAGCAGACAATAATGTTATGCATTTAATTAGATTCAAAAGTATTCCTCATTTTCTCTACCCTTGAATAATCTGAATAATCTATTCTCTGAAAATTGGCCACTGTTTCTCACACAAGTACTACTACAGTTATTTATGTATTTCCTGGTAAGGCAGAACTCTACATTTGAATGTTTCTTACGGTCTGAAGTTCTCACTAAGAAACAGAAGGTTGGAAAACTTTATTCACCTTGGTCATCAGTCCTCTAGAGGACTACTTGGTTAGAAAAACACATTTAGCTCCATGGATTTCAAATGCAATCCCAGTGTTATGTGACTAATTATATATAATCAACACAACTTAAAAATTCTACTCAGCAACCATTCCTGATGATTTGGTGTTATGTTCTGCTAACTCATTACTGAATCCTTTATGCAAATTCTTTGCTATGAGAATTATAGCTAACAACCTTTCTGTCTTCCCACCTCATCTTTAGCAACTAATGACTGCGAAACATGAGGTGCCCCTGTGGCACTATCTAGCTAATAAACAAAATATCAAGCAGCCTAAATCTCTTGCCAGATCTTTAATCACAAAAGAATCATAATATTGTTGATACTTGACTGTGCCACACCATATGCCCAAAAGGCTGGAAAACACAGCACTTAATACATAATGAATCATCATAAATTATGATATGCCAATAAAATACTGGGAAGGATTTTTGGCTTTGGTCTTTTTGCTCACTACAAGAAAGTCAAGTGTGTCAGTGCAGGGTTTAAAATGTGTAAATCCACACAAATGGATAGATCTGCCACTTGTTAGTGACCAGAAACATGCCACAGAGTCAAACAGTCAAACAGGAAAGCATACTTGAAAAAGTTTTACTACTGAATAAAAATGGCATAATCCAGGTTATTTGGTTACAACCCAAATTCTAATTTTTCTAAAACTCACCAGATAAGTGAGGAATATTCCCACGCACTATTTATTGTAATATTGAATAATCTGCAGATTTATTTTTTAAACACAAGCCTAGGAGATTGTTGTCCACTATTCATACCTACCTCCATAGAACTGAAGGGGATTTTTGAGCGTTTAGACATTTGAATAATTTGACAGTAGCAGAGTTACCATGTCTTCTGATTTAAAGTATCTCTAAGTGTAGTTGAGGGAACTATTGATTAATACTGAAGTACATATACAATTTCATATAGAAGTATGTAATATTTATCTCCTCCAAACTCAGGAGCGACTTATCCTGACAAAGAGGAAGTCAGGTAAGAACACCAGGAGGCCTGCATGGATGAACAAGGAGCTCCTGGATAAACACACATGTAAAAAGGAAGCCTACAGAAGGTGGAAGCAAGCACAGATAGCTTGGGAGGAATACAGAGAAACTGTCCGGGTAGCCAGGGATCAGGTTAGGAAGGCCAAAGCCCTGATAGAAATAAATCTGGTCAGGGACATCAAGGACAAGAAGAAAAGCTTCTATAGGTATGTTAGTGATAAAAGGAAGACTAGGGAAAATGTGGGCCCTTTCTGGAAGGAAACAGGAGACCTAGTTACCCAGGATATATGGAGAAGGTTAAAGTACTCAATGACTTTTTTTGCCTCAGTCTTCACTAGCAAGTACTCCAGCCACACTGCCCAAGACACAGAAGGCAAAGATGGCGACTGGGAGAATGAAGAATCACCCACTGCAGGAGAAGATCAGGTTTGAGACCACCTAAGGAACATGAAGGTGCACAAGTCTGTGAGACCTGATGACATGCACCTATGGGTCCTGAGGGAACTGGCAGATGTAGTGGCTAAGCCACTTCATATTTGAGAAGTTGTGGCAGTCTGGTGAAGTTACTGCTGATTGGAAAAAGGGAAACATAGCCCCCGTTTTTAAAAGAGAAGAAAGGAAGACCCAGGGAACTATAACCAGTCAGTGTCACCTTTGTGCTCAGGAAGATCATGGAGCAGATCCTCCTGAAAACTATGCTAGGGCACATAGAAAATAAGAACAGGCTAACTGGCTTCACTAAGGGCAAATCATGCCTGGTGAATTTAGTCGCCTTCTCTGGTGGGTTACAATGTTGGTGGATAAAAGAGGAGAAACTGGTGTCATCAACCTGGACTTGTGCAAAGCATTTGACACTGTCCCATATGGCATCCTTGTCTCTAAACTGGAGAGACATGGATATGATGGATGGACCACTCAGTGGGTAAGGAGTTGGCTGGGTGGTCACACTCAAAGAATTGTAGTCAGTGGCTAGATGTCCAGGTGGAGAGCAGTGACAAGCGGCATTCCTCAGGGACTGATGTTGGGACCAGCACTGTTTAACATTTTTACCGGCAACATGGACAGCGGGATTGAGTGCACCCTCATCAAGTTTACCAATGACACTCTGCTGTGTGGTGAGGTGACATGCTGGAGGGAAGGGATGCCATCCAGAGAGACCTGGACAGGCTCGAGAGGTCGGTTCATGCAAACCTCATAAAGTTCAACAAGGCCAAGTGCACATGGGTTAAGGCAATCCCAATACAAATACAGGCTGGGTGATAAATAGATTGAGAGCAGCCCTGTGAAGAACGTCTTGGAGGTACTAGTGGACAGAAAACTGACTATGAGCCAGCAATGTGCCCTCGCAGCCCAGAAAACCAATCATATCTTGGGCTGCATCAAGAGGAGTGAGACCAGTAGGTCAAGGGAGGTGATTCCCCCCCTCTACTCTGCTCTTGTGAGATCCCACCTGGAGTGCTATGTCCAGCTTCGTGGCCCTCAACATAAGACAGACCTGCTTGAGCGAGTCCAGAGGAGGACCATGAAGATGATCAGGGGTCTGGAGAATCTCCCTTGAGGACAGGCTGAGAGAGTTGGGGTTGTTCAGCCTAGAAAAGAGAAGGCTCTAGGGAGACCTTACAGTGGCCTTCCAGTGCTTAAAGCAGGCTTTTATAAGGGAGGGCAGTGATAGGACAAGAGGTAATGGTTTTTATATGAAAGAGAGTAGATTTAGATTAGATATAAGGAAGAAATTCTTTACTGTGATGGTGGTGAGATGCTAGCACAGGTTGCCCAGAGAGGTTGTGGCTGCCCCCTTCCTGGCAGTGTTCAAGGCCAGGTTGGACGGGGCTTTGAGCAACCTGGGCTAGTGGAAGGTGTCCCTGCCCATGGCAGGGGGAGTGGGACTAGATGACCTTTAAGGTCCCTTCAAGCCAAATCATTCTATGATTCTATGATTCCAATGTGCCTGTGTATTGTGATTCTACTATCTCATCTGAAAGCTTACATCACCTGTCAACAAGCAAACATGATTTCTAAACTACTGTCTCCAGTTTCTATGCAACAAACCTCACATGGAGAGCCTTTCTGTAAAGTCTTTAATCACAGCAATAAGATTACATATATGAGCAAGCAAAATTAGCCTACCAATGGCCACCACTTGCTTCATTACATTTCACTTCTCATCACTTCTCATTTAAATCACGACAACATGATGTATTTACTCACAGGTTTGGTGATGGTGTAACAGGACAAAAAAAGAAAAAAAGCTACAATAAAGCCTGGCATTCTGAACCAAGTCTTAGTGTCAAAGAGTCCAGGACATGATTGTAAGAGCTGAATTTCCTTAAGGGGCTCTTCATCTCCTAATGCATGAAAGATAAATGACATACCTAAGTAACAATGACAGAAGGTCTGCACAGAAAGGGGTAAGACTAAATGAACATTTACTAAAACTGGTGAACTCCAGCTTTGAATGTGCCTCCACCTAGAACCTGACATGTTTGCCTTTGTCCTTATTAGGTTGTGACTGCTTTCAGGATTTCATTCTTTCTAATGTTTAAAACCAAAGGGCTTGATGCTGTAACTTTATGAGCAATAAACCACAATTCCTGTTAGGTACTTTGCATCAAGTCTTTTAGAAAACAAGAAACTGATGGCAAGAACAGGCCTGAAGTAACATTTTTACTCTCAATCACATTATGGTCATAAGCAGTTTTAGATGTTTCTGTTCATTGCTTTTTTTGTAAAGACTTTAAAATTTCCTGTGTCAAGTAGTGCTGGCATGCAGAGAGACCTGTAAGGAGTGCACTGAAACCTGACCAAATCTGGGTACAGCAACTTCACAGCTGTGTGAAACATCCTGCCAAGGTACCAATGAATCTTTCAAACTATGGTGTATTCTTGAATAGACATAGGCTCCTGGATCTAAATGTTGCATTACAAACCTCAATCAAAGTAAATAAAATAACAACAAACAATAAACAGGATACAATCGGTGTCAATATTTATTCCGTAACAGAAGTCTTTTTCGCAGGCAGCAAGTTTCAACATGGTAAGTATTGTCTGCACATTAGTTATATTTACCCAAACCATGTAAACAAGCAAAAAAAGCAACAATTTCTGTTGGACAACAGAAAGCTGTCAATTTGTTAACAGATATGCTACATTACCTTTCATCCAAAGATCTCAGTGTAATCTGGAATAACTAAACATGCCTTGGATTAGAGATTTGTGGTTATTATTTTCTCCCAGCTCAGTATGAGCTAAGCACCTAATTGTTTTGTATCTTTGGAAATCTTTCTCAGAAGAGTTAAATGATGAATTTATATCTTCTGAGAGCTAATTATGAACCTGAGCTGCACAGGCTGCCACTAGACAGTGAAATCTGACAAACTCTCTCAAAAAGATTTATTGTTTTCCTGTGACAACAAGGACAGAGTTAAAAAGAAAATACTCTACAGATAGATTTTCATGAGTCCAAGTCTCTTTTAGGAACTAATGAAAGTCTTTAGATGGGTTCAGCACCCTGCCGCTCTCACTGAAAATGTGAGCTGTTGTGGATTCTTGCTGAGAGCTGTGAATATCCAGCCATGTAACTTAGATGCTTAAAAAGAAGCAGTTAAGTAGAAAATTCTTGAAAAACTCCATCGGTCCTATAAATTTGAAAGCCTGTGAAATATGATACATTTAGTACATCATGCTTAATTCATGTAGGCAATTAAATGTTAATGTGCAATTAGTATTTTTTTGCTGTTGAGTTCATAAAGTGTTCTCCCGCCCCAACTTCACCTGTCCTTATTTGACAATTAAAGCAAGTAGTCAGCTTTTCCATGTCAGCAAGGACTGAAATGTTTTCTATACCAGTACAGATTTTCTCATGTAAAGAGGCTATTTGCCATGTCTAGGCGTTACAAATATTGTCACTCATAAACTCTTCCAAACTTTATTTGCCAGTCACATGGTGAAGAAAGGACAGCCAGTTCCTGCTGTGTGCTCTTTGTTATACATGAAACATTTTTTGTTCCATTTCTGGATGAATCACTTTTAGGAAAGTCAGCAGGGAACCAATTTCAACATCATGTATGATGTCTTTGAAGTCTGCCTTCTGCTCTGTATCACAGCAGTGAACCAAACGTTTACATGCCTTCTTGGCTTGCACTTCACGATGCTGAGTGCATGCATCTATGCCTATGAATCTATATTGGCCACTAGTTTGGAATTTGTCTTTGTTATAGTATCATAAAAGTAGTTCATTACAACTAGTATTGTAGTAAACTCTATGTCAGTGTGAAGACAGATTTTACTTGTGGCGCTTTTTATTTTCCTTTATCCACTAAATACTATTTCTTGCTATAAACAACAGATTTCCATACAGTTTGGGTTATGCCAGAAAATACTTTACAAACAATAATGATGTTTCTAGAGATTGGAGAATGCAATTTATATACAAAAGAATCTTGTAATGAAACAGAATGGAGAAAGAAGAGAAGCAAGAAAGTCCATCTGATGTTCTAGCCCAGGCATCCTTTCTTAGTGTAACAATCTGAAAAGAAAAGCAAGAAATAAAACAGAGAACATGGATATAATCGTATGGGGTCCATGTTACACAAAACACATATGTCAGATTTATATCTTAGGCAAGCATACAGACAGATAAGACAAGCATGAGCCTCCCCTTTACCAGCTTAATATCATCAGCTCACAAACATCAGCTGCAAGTTATGATTGGAGTGGGTGTCAAGGACGAAATTCACAAAGAACACAAACAGCATTCTGTGAATGCTGCTTGTGGTACCACAGGTGTTGCAAGGATTAAATGGGAAAAAGACTTCCTTTCATACTCATATTAAATGCTGAACAGCCACTTTTTTTTTTTTTTTTTTTTTTTTTTTTTTTTTTTTTGGTGTAGATTCCTTCCCTCAGAACTGAAGAAGCTATCAATTTAGTTTAAAAACAAAACAAAAAAAAAACCAACAACAACAACAACAAAACCCACCAAAAGACAAAAACCAACCAAACAAAAAAACCCACCAAAAAAACAGGGATGCTCAAAAAATAGTTCTGCTTGTTTCTCCAGGTGTAGTCATAAGATATTACGTCTCCCTAGAAAACTTGTCTTTCTCATATCCTGAGACTATGAGAGCCACTTATACAAATATTATTCTAAAAGATAAAGTATAGCAGAGGCAGAGTTTGACAGCTGTGGAACCCACAGCTCAGGTGAAAAGGCACAGTCCAGGTAGCTGCCGGCTGGAAGACAATTTGTGACAGAAAAATGAAAGTATTCTCTTATAAAAGCGGGTGTTGATAACTGCAGTTCTCATAAACTCAAAATGCTAGTTGATGTAAGTACAAGTCTTAGTAAAACTTCAAATTTCTACAACAAATTTTATATTACAATTATCATTTTATAACAATTATCGCAGCTTTTTGATGAAAGAAAACTTACATTTTATCAAATAGTCAATAAAAATCTGATATTAACTGAATCACGTGAATTTTGTTGAGTGTCAAAATAGCAAATTCTGATCATACAAACAATGGCTTATGTCCACACCCTTAAGTGCCTATAGTCTGTTTATGCTGGGTTAAAGTTAACTAAGGCTCTGTCTTTTTTCAGTGACAAGCAACCTCTCAGATGCAGGAGAACTGGTTTGAAGCCTTACATTCTGACCAGTCTGAGGTTCTACTTCTCTCCAATTAATGCCTCAGCTGCTAATTGCCCTGGCCAAAATGCCACTATTTAGTTCCCTAGAAAAATGAAGTAGCTTGGGCAAGAAGACGGGTGTGATCTCGAATGCAGAGAAACAAAGACAAGAAAAGAGAAAACATTATGCAGTTTTTTTGGTCCCAATTTTTACCAACATATAGTATTTTTCTTTAGGAGTGCAGACCACCCTTCCTGCAAATACCGGTATCATTCCAAAAGCAGTGCCAGTATGATGAAGTTCTGAATGTAATTGCAATTTATACATAATTTAAAGATATTTTACACAGACACACTGGTTTAAAGGGGTCTCACAATAAATTGGGATCACACCGTAACTATTTATAAACACATTCAGTTAATGTGTAAAAAATGGATGCACTCATACAGCCATGGCAATAAAAAAGTCTCAAATGGAACTGAACTGTTCTGAAAGTTCATTGGGAAAATCTCAGTTCAGGTAAGGTTTCTGATTTCCCTATGACAATTTATTAAGATCTATAAAATCAACAATGATTAACCAACATATCTAGATTTTGTTTATAAAACCATTAGTAAGGTCAAGACTTCAGCAAGTTTAAGTAAAATATGCTCATCTTACATACTCAGGACTCACAAACACATGCATCACTGTTCTTATGATCTTTTTACTTCAATTTTTACTTTTATGGAAAGATAGTAAACAAATATTTATGAGGTGAATTTTATAGGCTCATATGTAACTTCCTTATCCTTTTGTACACCAGTAAAACTGGTTAGAGACATTTTTTTGTATTGACCCATGAGCCTGAAACTAATGATATAACCTAAGAAGGTGAAGTAGTTGTGCAAACTTTTCACATCACAGTTATCTGAAACTGTAGCCATAAGCTATGGAATAAAACCCAACAGAGTTCTGTGTTGTAATTGTCTTGATGTTAAAACACAGGGTCTCAATGCCTCCTGAGACAATGGAGTTGGCAGAAGCCACCCAGTAAATCAGACTAAGTTAAGACTATTGTTTTTCACAGTATGTGAGAGGTTTTTGGATGACCTTTGGGTTTCATATTGTAAAAAAAAAACCAAAAAACAACTCCTGACACAACTGCTCATACAACACATTTCATTTTTTCAGCACAAAGAAAGATATTTTTGTTACAGTTGGTACTTGCATGTCATTATGTGAAGCTAGGTGATGAAACTCCTCTTTACATGCCTCTCTGGTGCCTGAGTTACTTCCAAATTTTTAGCTGATTAGAGCCCACAAAGTGTTCCTGCCAGATTTACTGCTCATTCACCCTCATGCTCATTAGATTGAAACAACAAGTGTAGTATATAGATTTGTATTCAGGGTGTTGTCTGCTTTATTTTGTTAAAGTAATTGGCTCCCCTAAAATTATATCAGTTATAGTCCATTGTCTGTGAGAATTAGATTGTTATGGTCTTTAACTGGGCTGTGAAATTTCAAAGAGGGTTGAAAGAAGTCTTTTTTATAGTCATACATTGAGAGTTGTGCAGCATAACATTAAACAAGAGACGGGACAGTTCTAGTTTGCAGTCCCCTCCTTTACAAATACATTTTAGATGTTTAAACTCTAATTCTTAGCTGGTAAATGGATCCACCTCTTAACTTGTAAATTGTTCAATATAGCCACAACCCTTGTACTTACATCCCTGCCTTTTATTAAGGATGATGACCTACAAGAACTGTAACACCCACATAACACTGCACTGCTCTTATTTATGGATTTCAGACACAGACACATACATTTAATTATGTCAATATCACTACATATATAAAAGTTTTTTGCTTTTTTTGGTAAGACTCCTTTAGGGGATCAAACACTCTTCTCCATCTTTCTGCAGGGCTTTGAAGTGGATGAGGTGAGTGTTGGCCCATATCCTCAATGCCTGTTCCACAGTGCAGGTGCCACAGCCTAAATAAGGAACTAGGCTACACCTTTCCTCCAAGGGCGGTGAGGTTACTGTTCTGGAGTGCACACCGCTAGTGGATACAGTCTGACTCATCTCAAACTGCTCCGCAGGGGCTTTGAGCAGTAACATCCTTTCCACACCCCTTCCAAATTTTCTGTAGGCTTTACTAAGGGAATATTTCCCACACTAGCCAGTATGTGCATGTTTATGGCATTCTCAATTGGAAGTGAGAGTTAGTTAATTGGTTAAAGGAAAAGAGATGAGAATTAAACAATAGTGCTCTTATTCTACTATCCATTTCTAATACAGAAAGGAGAGCAGTTCAAAGAGATAAAAGACATACATGCGTATAGAAATAGCCAGCACCATACTGAATAAAACGAATGTATTCCTCATTCATGAGCAAATTTACAATAGAGATAGTCATGAAAAATGTAAATGCAGGAAGATGAAAGAAGAGGAAAGGGAGGTAAAGCCAGAGTAAATGAAACATTAATAACACATTTATTACTTACAGGAAAACCCAAAGGCTAATATTTGCTAAGACAAAATCAAAACACATAGGCTAAATAATCCATAATTGCACATCCTTAATACTGAAGCACATGCTTAACTACACTGGTAAATTGGCTGAGAATGTTTTGCCTTTTACAGTCTTGAGCCCTTAATGCATAGTGATGAACACAAATACACTACACATCTATTTCAGTGTCTTGTCAGTCATTCATTCTGGAAATTATGCCAGAGTTTTAATCTCCCATTTCTCTTACAGCCTCTCCACGTCTCTACTGGCGTACCGGTGCATCAGCTCACTTCAACTTCTGGCTTGCAAAAACTCTTATTTTTTTTCATTCAAATATCTCCTAGCACTCCCTTCTTAAACTAATGTACAAGATGACTCAACAATAAACACCCCACCAATCTGAAATTGAGTCATTGTGTCTCTAAATGCCAAAACTAAATCATTGCCCGAATATATTGCTGCAAGCTTTGTTTTCTTCACCTTCATCAACTCTGTACAGTTCATTATCCTCATTCATTGTGTCATATCTAAAATTAGAAGGTAAGCTCTTTGAGGTATGGGTAATATATCTCCCCTGTTCCATAAACAGCCTAAAACAGCTTTAAGAAGTGTTAAAAATTTAATTAACACAACGAATGCCATAAAATAGTGAACAAGAAACAATTCTGGTAATTCTTTTCCTAATTAAGTTTTATGTTAATTCTTTGCACTAAATTCTGTGAACCTCAAAGATAAAATCCCACTTCTCTGGGTATAAACTATGATTTTAAATTTAATCTGTTCATGTTATTGTTACCACCCCTCTGAGCTACTTTATACCAGTTGTTTGTCTTACACACATAGAAGATATTGCTTCATTATTAAAAAAAAAAAAAATATCAGGATAAGAAACTGTTGGTACTAAAAAACACTGAATAGACACGATTCTTACTGCAGCTGTCCAAAAATCTTCACTCTACTATGCAAAACACAGTACTGTCAGATTTTTAGTCTGAGGATACTTCTGATGAGTAGAATATGCACACAAATCAAACAAATACCAGCTTTCAGACTGTTTTTGAGCCTGAGATTTCAAATATTCCAAACTTCCTTATCACTGCTTTAAAATTAATACATACATAAAGACATAAATAAATGAAGATATAATTTATGGAGGCAACTTTAGCATGGAATAATTTAACTAAAATCAAGGCAGTCACTTCATCCTGAAACATTCTGCTGTGTTAGGAACATGTTTTCAAACTACATCACCCATAGCATATTAATTACTCTAATCTAGTTAAGAGTAGGAGTTACTGGAATGTTATTAGTACATCAAAGGTAATGCAATACAGTCAGGTGAGCTGGAACTAATCAGCATAACTCACATTATAGGATATCACTAGAACGGATTTATTCTGAGTAATATCTTTGCACAGATTTTCTCATGCCAACAGTGTTTTTGCATTTGAGCCCAAACATTTCATACCAATCCGTTAAGGAATCTTTTCAGTTTCTGAAAGAGTAGAGTGTTGTTTGTTGAATGTATATTTCTTTTCATTGCTACAACTGGAATTCACCTATAGCCCATAAAAAAAAAATTGTCCTTAGGATGTGACCACATAGTTTCTGAATAAGTGAGTAGAAACCCCAGAAAATAATGGTTTCTGCTGGAAACACTGACTCAACCTTTAACTACAGAGGCATGAACTGTTACCTCTGTAATTACCGGTCAACCTCAATCATTCCTAATTAAAGTTTTCCTCTGGTGGCATGTACTTAAGGCTAACCTTTACTGTTTATTCTACAATATATGATTACAATGAACTCAGTGTAAGTTAAATGATGTAGTTGTGTCTGGCTACATACAGCATTTTGATAGAACTTGGTAAATAATCAAACCAACTTTTCCCCAAAACCTATGATGTGTAGCAACTTGATACTTCCTCATTGCCAAAAATGCATTAAACTTTCATCGAAGTATGAATTCATCAAAGTAACAAAGAAAATCTGTATCTTACATAAACAAGGGTCTCCTGCATCCTAGGCCAATTTCAAAGAATTTTCCTTTCTTCTATAAGAAATTTCAGAATTCTATTACATAAAAGGATTATGTCAAAATCAGTTCATAACACAAACAGTATGGAAAAAAAAAATACGTGTCACATTTAATGATTAAATTCTTCACTTCTGAGAATTTATAAAATAAAATTCTTCAGATTAGCATTGCAATAAAGTGTAATATTTCCAGGTAGTTAGAGGTAGCAACATCTATTATTATTGCTCCCAAATTTCCACCGTTAATCACTGTTTTTTCAGTCATTTGTAACTATGTCAAATATTTATCACCTGGGCTGAAATTTCCCAGCCTCAGGACAAACTTTTCAACTAGATTGGTCCAATAATTTCCAAGAGTGTAATTTATTCCTGCTAGTGCATTTGCAGGAAGATAAAATCATAACTTGCATGATCAGATACAATGTACCACTAAGGACCCTTGACTCATTCAGGGTACAAGGATGCCCAGTACTTCTTCGGGGAGCAACTATTTCTTTTAACCTTCTTTATTATTTAGTGTACATCTCCAGACTTTATTTACTGAACTCTGGTACTGGAAGAAAACATTTGAGTCTAAGAGAACTCCTCTTTGAGATTTTATACAATGCCTTGATATAACAGCTGAGTGCTTCTCCAGCATTAAGCTTCTGAAATTCTTCAGTGAATTAAGTTATTCTCATTTGACTGATACACAAGGATTAGTGTTAATATATTTAATCCAGTAATTCTATGACCAGATTAAGATGTCTGCAGCACATTTCTTCAAAGCATTAGCACTGTGTACTACTATGTGTTCAAAATTTGGTTCCCACTGACCTTTCTTACAGCTCACTTGCCATTATCAGTTGCATCCACTTATCTTTCTGGCACCGTGATACAGAGTGAAACAGATGCAAAAGCCAGATTTGTAGCTCATAGCTGAAAATCAGGACAAACCAGCTAACCAGTGGTGAACCTCTGAATCCAAGCTCATATCCTGAAGTTCACAGAAGAACCTGATACAGAACAGTCACTACCATGAAGTATGTGCAAGCAATATATATTTCCATTGCACTAGAGCTATGCAAACTAATATCAGTTGTAGAAGTGCATATTACACATAAATATATTAATTGCAGTATCATTAGATAAAGGTTTTGTGGTTCCAATTAAAGTTTTACTGCCCATGAAGATGCTTAATAAGGTTAGCAATTACTTTAAATACTACGATTGGGTGCATCAAACACAGCATAGCTAGTCGGTCAATAGAGGTGACTGTCCCACTCTACACTGCACCAGTGTGGCCCCACCTCGAGTACTGTGTGCAGTTTTGGGTACCTCAGTATAAGAACATCAGACTATTAGAGTGTGTCCACAGGAGAGTGACCAAGACGGTGAAAGGTCTTGAGGGCAAGATTTACAAGAAGCAGCTGAGGTCACTTAGTTTGTTCATTTTAAAGAAGAGAAGGCTGAGGGGTGATCTCATTGCAGTCTACAACTTCTTCAAGGGGGGCAGTGGAGGGGGAGATGCTGATGTTTCTCTGGTGACCAGCAATAGGATACAAGGAGATGGAACAAAGCTGCATCAGGGAAGTTCAGGTTGGACATTAGGAAAAGGTTCTTCACTGAGAGAGTGCTGGAACACTCCCCAGGGAAGTCACAGCACCAAGCCTGTCAGAGTTCAAGGAGCATCTGGATGATGCTCTTAGTCACATGGTTTAGTTTTAGTAGTGCTATGAGGAGCAAGGAGTTGGAGTCAACAATCTTTATGGGTCCCTTCCAGCTTGAAATACTCCATGATTCTATGATTTGTTACAGAATCTACCATAGACAAAATTCTACATATGGAGAGGAGGTGGTGTAATTTGCACATTATATGTTCTTTTCATTTTCTTGCAGTTTGGCACAGAATTGTTTGTATTGCTTTGCTTGAGGGACAGACACAGATCTTTTTATGTCAGTTACCCTCCTACCCCCAGGAAAAATAACATTGTTTTTAAAAAAAAACATTCATATGTAAAACTGTATGTCACTAGAAAATCCTTATCAGACAGAAAAGATCATGTCTAATAGAAAACTGAAAGGCAAGTTGCTGAGAGAAATTTCTTCTGAGATGAGAGAAAAGTTGCCAGTTTGCTTTGAGGGATTAAAATGAGGTAATACATTTTAAAACTCATATATATCTAAGCTTTGTTGCAACAAGTTACTTGAGCCTCAAGATGGAATTAGGCAAAAAAAAAAAAAAAAAAAAAAAAAAAAAAAAAAAAAAAAAAAAAAAAAAAAAAAAGCAAAGCTGAAAAAAAAAAAAAGACAGAGCATAAGGAGGAAATTTACATTTTTAATTTTGTTAAACTTGCCCCTCTGAGAGTTTATATTCTTTTTCTGCCTGATAAAATATGTCCTGCTCTGTACCGGAGTGGAACGATACTGTCACCTGGTGGTTAAACTTACTAGTAGTGGTCAATGAAATCCAGGTAGAAAAAGGCCTCTTTTAAATACTCTGCAGAAACTATGATCTAAACAGCTGAATGAATTGTTGAGATTCATGAACAATTTAATGCTAAGATCACAGTTGTGATGTCATTAATTATAGCTAGTGGAACTAGCATCATGTCAGTGGATCAGGAAACCAGTAACTAATTTGTTATGGAAAAAGTAAAAGGTTGCCCCAAATGATTCTATTAGAAAATGATTCTGCTGCTCTTTCTTTAAACTAATCTTCCCATTGAACTAGATAAGGTATTCTGAGGGTAAGAAAATAAACACAGATATACACAGCATTTTTCAGTATAATTATGGCATATTTTAGCCTCCAAGAGCTAAACAAATCAAGGGTAAGTAAAAAAATGGAAGTGAAACATTATTGGTGTTTTAACTTTTACTAAACCATTTTATACATACAAGCTGCTATTTCAGTTATAGAAAGTGAACCCAAAGAAAGATACCTTCATTTTGGAACATACTCAGATGTGATGGCTGTTAATCCTGTAGAAGTACCATTCATAACATTTTGTTGATCCCCAGTTTCTGCATTCTGCACTGATGAGTTTTATCAGTGCAGCAGAAGTACGGTATGTTTACCATAACTTTCAATTGCTTCATTTTTAGAAAATCCAGATCCTATATATTTTTAAAAGTGTAATCCTGAATTTGATTTTATAACCTCTGGGAGAGCTGATACATTCATGGTTATTTCTATGACAAGGTAAGTACCCTTTCAGTCCTTTAGATATTATTATGCTTTCTCTGCTGCTTCTTATCCTTCCTTTGGGCATAATAGGAAGTACTTGATGTTTATAATGTTCTTGAGAAAAGCTTGTTCACTTTTCTGGAGAAAAGTCATGTGTATCCAAAGGAGTTCTCTACTAATGGAAAATCCTGAAGTACAGATGGCATAAAATTATCTGTTTATTACAAGCAAGAACTAAGAAGGCTGTGAATAATTAATTCCAAGACATTGCATTCCTTGAACTGGTATCTCTAGTAATGTTAGAAAATACCACTTGATTCTGATATACAGGAACTTCACATCTGTCAGAAATGTGAGAGTGCTGTCAAGGTGAGCTACAGTCTGAGCTGACCAGCTATCAGCATGGGCCTCTTGTTAGGAAACCACACTGGATCTTTAAAATATTTTACATTACTAAACAATTGCAGTTTTCTCTTGCTAGAAGCCATTTTTATGAAGTGGCTCTGTGAACTCAGAGTGGACTCTGATGTCTGACTAGTTCCAAGTTACTGCAGGTAGGTGATCAGTAAGAAAACTGTTGCTTGGGGACCTTCATGCTCAAAAGGTAGACCAGATGCAATGGACACACAGGCTCCTATTATCATCTCTTGAATTTCTCACTCCAAGATAGATTCAGTCAATTTTATGTTTCCGCAGACTGCTCATCACTTTGATTCATTTTCTTCACCACATGCAGGACTACAGTGTGAGTTCTGTCTCTGTCTCCCCATTACTGTCCCTCTGTATTTTTCATGGCTTCTTTTCTATTTGATCTTACTCATGCTGAAATGCAGAAGAAGAGGCAAAAATAGGAGAACATTCATCTTCTCAGTTGTTTTCAGCCACTGAAATCAGATAGGCTTTGGAGACGCATGGGTCAGAAACCACACAGATGCTTTTTCAGAATGGAAATTTAAACATCATTTTTAAGGCAGATTACGAAAGATATCTATACTACTTTTTTTTTTTTTTTTTTTTTTTTTTTAAATTTTTTGTTGCTGCCATCTGTCACCCAGAGGGGTTTGGCCAGTTTAGTTATTTATGGAATAGCCAAACAGAAAAGGCAGACTGTTAATAACGAGATAGCACTGCCAGGAAGTAGTTGTGAATGGTGTATTCAAAACTCTACTAGAGAAGAACTGTAAGCAGATTTCAGATGAACAGTTTTAATGAAAATAGATGGCATATCCTAAGTATTTCAAATAGTACCCAGAGACAGAGGGAATTAAGATTTAACAATTAGAACTTCTGCTCATGCCACTGCTGTTGTTCTGACACAAACAGATTACACACCCAGATTCATTTTGGGAATACGATTTAAAATAATAATTAATTTTCTTTAGAAGAATGAATGCAAGCCCCTCGATACCCGGTTGGTGTGCCATCTCTGTGTGATTCATTTGGCTTTGAAAACCAGAAGCATCGTTACGCATCTGATTGCGGAATATTACAGTTTAATAGATCTGAATGCAGTAGGTAGAAATAAAAGTTTCTGTAGCCCCTGCAATCAGATTAGGCAGCATCTTACTTAAGTTTTAAAAATGAAATTCCTGCTATTTTTGTCACCAGGGAAAATTCTCAGATATGTAAATCACTAAAACTGCTCCACATGTTTCAGTAGAATTCATGCCATGTCTAAAAGCAAAAAATAAAACAAGGAAATCCTTCCCAGATATAAAAACTCTTACTACCTATTGTTTTTCCCAGATTTAAGCATCATTTCCTGTTATATACCAGAGTACTTAACGTTAATTCACTGCTATCATGTCATTTTTATGGGCATTTTCAAGAGTTCAAGTGATAGCATGTTGATCATTTTAGCAATTCTTAGCTTTCAAGCAGCTCCTGTTTTCTCTGAAATTGAAAATATCCAATAGAAATTCCATGGGCACATTCACCATTCTGTCGTATAAATTACGATCTTTGAACACATTTCAGGAAAAAGTGT
>NW_020799095.1:50397673-50453161 GCF_003259725.1 Athene cunicularia | reverse complement strand
AAAAAAAAAAAAAAAAAAAAAAAAAAAAATCTCTACTTGTTTTATTTTAGCAGAAGTTGGGACTTCAGGATATACAACCCAGCACTGCTCATTGAGTTCTCTTCTTCCTATTGTGTGGAAGTATCAGGGCTTCATCTAGTGTTCACAAAGAAAATTACAGTTAAGAAGAATAAAACCTAAGCCAAACCATGATACATAACAATATTATTAGTCCAGACAATTTCATTTTAAGTGTTATCTGGAACAATGTTCCAATGGCATCCTGGCTTGTGTCAGCAATAGCGTGGCCAGCAGGGACAGGGAAGGGATCTGACCCCTGGACTCGTCACTGGTGAGGCCCCCCCTCGATTCCTGTGTTCAGTTTTGGGCCCCTCACTACAAAAAGGACATTGAATGACTCGAGCGTGTCCAGAGAAGGGCAACGCAGCTGGTGCAGGGTCTGGAGCACAGGTCGTACGGGGAGCAGCTGAGGGAACTGGGGGGGTTTAGTCTGGAGAAGAGGAGGCTGAGGGGAGACCTCATCGCCCTCTACAGCTCCCTGAAAGGAGGTTGCAGAGAGCTGGGGATGAGTCTCTTTAACCAAGTAACAAGCAACAGAACAAGAGGGAATGGCCTCAAGTTGCACCAAGAAAAGTTTAGACTAGATGTCAGGAAGTATTTCTTTACAGAATGGCATTTTAGGTATTGGAACGGGCTGCCCAGGGAGGTGGTGGGATCCCCATCCCTGGACGTGTCTAAGAATAGGGTCGACTTAGCGCTTAAGGATATGGTGTAGTTGGGAACTGTTAGTGCTAGGCTAATGGTTGGACTAGATGATCTTCAAGTTCTTTTCCAACCTAGTTGATTCTGTGATTTTGTGATATTTTGTGTGAAGTTCAGACTCATGGTTACACACGATACACAGTATTACCCGTCCTACAAAATATACTGACAAAGTGCCTTGGTCTATACATCTAGTCATATATATCTAGTCCAAACTGTCCTAAGTGTTGTTAAAGTTTCCTTGATTTTTTAATTGTTCTTAAATTAGTGTTATATTTATAATGTGTAAATCTATTAATATCTGTAAGACAGTTTCATTTGCTTTTAATTTTCCAGTTCAACATAGGTACGGTCACTCAAGCAATTCAAGTGACTTGAGCTGTCACTTGGCCAATGATCTCAGGTTATGACATATCCCCTAGATAAAGAGTAGTAGTAAAATTGTTTGCCATCTAGTTGTTTCAAAAGAGCTGAGCCATTTTAAGAATAGAGTACCAATCTGCTCCTGATTATGATAACATCCAGCTCAAGGCCAGTGAAGAATACAAGGAGAATGTTTTTATGAACTGGGTTAGACTAGTCCTGAGATGGTACAAAATGTACTCAGTGCTGTTTAGAAATGCAAAATCTAAACTGTGGCAAAGAAACTTGTTTGGGAACAGCTAATAATGTTCAGCAAACAGTATAAGATTCTTATATCTTCCTACAAGTTGCTGATCATGAAACACTCTGAAGATGCTTAGCACCTTTTCAAAGCAGGCCCAGAATATTATTTTCTAAGTAGAAAAGTGACTAAACTCTTATTGATGTCATGATATGAATCGGAGGCCTCAGAATGTCTAAAATAGGTACTGCATGGAAATATGAAGCCATGTTTACTGATAAGGATATTGAAGAAGTTACATTATCAGGTATCGCCATTTGTAGAATAATTTCTTCTTTGCAAATATGAAAAGAAACTAGAGTTACCAGTATATCCACTAACAACTTTTCAACAAGCTCTTATTATAATTGTATGCTCCTGTTCCACTAGTACTCAGAATTTTTTTTTTACCCTTCTTTAATTTTTAGTCCTAGCAAGGACTTTCTATCATTTCAGCAGAATCCACAGCAAGGAAAATTTATTTTTAACTACAACAGAGTGTAGCTTACATTATCTTCACATTTTTATTTTTTTTTAGAAGCAAGCCTATTGCTGATATAGATGATTAGTTTATATTGTTGCACTGTCCCTGGAAAATGTGGAAGGGACATTGTGCTTAGAGATGTCCAGGGCACCAGGATGAGAATAAATGGTAAAACAATCTGTATCTGCCATACTGTTTTCTCTCAAAATAACCATGCTGCAGTTAAAGAACCACCCATCTGGACTGTTTACACTCTTACCACCCAAATATCTTACCACCCAAATGATCATGGGCAGTGACTTCACACATTGGAAGTAATCATACTCCCTTGAGCAAGTGCACTCTAAGCCATCATGTTCCATTTTTTCAGTAATTTGCATTGAGGGCCGTTACACAAGCAAAAGCTAGATTAAGGTTACTTTACTGCTATTTTCAACAGTGATCTTTCATACAGTTGCATATAAAATATGTCTAATCTCAATGTCATCTTCCCCCTGCCTTCCCTTTCCATAACCTTCTGAAACCAAAACCTAGCTACAAGGCCACTTGGAATCAAGTGCTGCTTTCCTTGGTGCTAAGAGGGTTTACATAAGACATAATGAACCACACTTGGCGTCATGAAAGTCATTAGCATAGTTCTTTGGTGTATTAAGTGATACACAGCCCACCAAGTCACAGTGTGAAGGTGTAAGGTTTCGTTGTTCTCCTTCTGTCATGCTTCGTGTCTGCACAGAAAAAGAGTACTGAGGTTGGTTAATTTACCACACATTAAGCTGGATGTTTGCCTTCAATAAATCACACAATCTACTGACAGTTCATTTACCAAGGCTTGCTGCTGACTCATGTTTAGAAAGAAAACTAGGAAAAAGATGCTTTCTGGTTACTTCAGGCCAGTGTCTCCGTGGTGGCTTGACCTCGGCTAAATGTCAGGTACCCACCAAGTCTCCCTATCACTTCCCCCACACCTTTTCCTCAACAGGGCAAAAGGGGAAAAGAAAATAAGATAGGATGAAAAACAACCTTTGTAGGTAAAACAAAAGCAGTTTTAATGTAAGCAAAGAAACACAAAGCTTGGTCCACTTGTGGAAGCAAAAAGAAAACATTTATTCTCTCCTTCCCATGAAGAAGCGACGTGGGGCCTTCTCAGGAATCAGGGCTCCGATATGCGCAGGGGTTGCCTCGGAGGACCAAGGGTGCCCCCACCCCCTTCCTCCTTTCTCCCAGCTTTATACTGAGCAGACGTCATACGGTCTGGAATATCCCTTTGGCCAGTTCGGGGCAGCTGCCCTGGCTGTGTTCCCTCCCAAGATCTTGCCCACCCCGTCCCACTGAGGGGAGATGTCAGAAAGATCCTCGGTGCTGTGTAAGCACTGCTCAGCAGTAGCCACAACACCAGGGTGCCATCAACACCCTGCCAGCTCCCAGCATCAAACACAGCACCGTGAGGGCTGCTGTAGGGGACAAACAATTCCAGCTCAGCCAGACCCAGTACAGTCTCCTAAAAATATTACTTTATAGTGTATGAATTTTTCAACAGCAAAGGATAATTAATGTAAATAATTCCAGTAAAATTCCCCACACCCCAACATTTCAGACATAAACCTAACAAGGAATTCAGATTGATTATCAGAATTATAGTTCAATTAAGCTTATTTCAACAGATTGTTCAGTAGTACAGCAAGAGTAACCATTAAGACTACTTCTAAAGCACTGAGCAGCATACCCTTTTTCTCTCTGGCAAGCAGTCAGTTCCATCCCACCAGCTATTTTGGAGCATGTATTCATTAGCAGCAGAAATAAGAACACAGTCTGATTCATTAGAAGCTATGACTGCAATTTTCAAAAAGCAGAGCCTGGAGTTGGTTCTAAAGATCTTCTCTAGACCTTCTGGGTTTTAATGGAAAAATAAACAAACACAGCCAAGCTGCAAAATCATTTAGAATCCAGTATGAGTTATTGAACGCATTTGCTTGCTATTTACTCTGCCATATTTCTGAAGTAGTAACAGGGTTAATGAAAACATAAAACATATGCAAATGAAAAAGGAATGGTGAAAATGCAATGAAGTGTCTTATTGTAATTAAACAATATTTACACAGAATTCCACAGTTGGATATTACAAAAAATGAGAGTAGAATCAATTTGAGCTTAACGGTCCCTTCCACTATGCTTCAGAACAAAGCAACAAACCCCAAAGTCGTCTGTCACGTGGCAGGAAACAACCTTTTATTTCTCTTCCTGTGCAAAAAGGCAATGAAGATTATGATTCCAGTTTAGAACAAGGTGCTTGCCATGCTGCTCAGTATGTGCACATACCAATGTGTCATGGTCTACCTTACAATGATGGGTGTCATCTTTTGCTGTAACTCAGAAGTAAAATTCATACTAGATAAACATACAGGCAAGCCTTCCAGCAGCACTGGAATCTATTCGAGGGCTACAATTCTTGTAGCTAAGTAGGAAGCCTGTGTCATATTATGTTTTCAGTTCAGCTAACTAGTTCCAGACTTACTCGCATCTACCTGTTCACCTAGCAGTCATTTACTAGCACTACAGTATATATGTTCTATAAACACCCAAACCTGAAATCTTATTTTTTACATATTTTGGCACCATTTTGTGTTAAGCTTATAATGAAGGAGTATAACATTTGGTTATGATCTATTCTTCTCCATGTTATCTTCAGACTTTGCCCCTCCATGAACATGCTGTATGATTGGTGTATCCAAGCTGTCTACTTGCTACCACTACTACTCCACACATCATTTTTTCTTAATTCCAGAAATCCATCTGAGTATCAGAAGAATAAAATTTTTAGCATTATTCTCCTTTATCCTTATTAACACAGAAACTTCTCTCTCTGGACCTTGCTTTGATAGTTCCTTTTGTTCAACTATGCATTTGGATCCAGTTTAGGGGGGTACCAAATCTCTCTGGGAATTTTTGTTTTAAACTTTATTTTATGTATTTGAAGTACTAAAGATTTTATTTTGTCTCTCTGTCTAGTTATTTGCATTTGTTTTATATATACCTTACTAATTTTTTCCCCCTTATATTCTTGGGGGATCTGTTTTATTATTATTACAAAAACCCCACTGTATCATCAAACAAATTATTTGGATGGAGATTTTTAAACCTGATTAGTGGCATTTACTGTCTTGACATCCTGGTGCTCAACTTGGAACATTTACAGGGGAACTTTCATTAGTAGAAGGTCAATTGTAACTTTCTAAACAAATCAATCTCTTTCAGAAAGCTGAAGTTAGACATCCAAAGTGGAGATATTTATAGTCCCCTTTTTTATTCTGGCTCATGGTGAGAACTCATGGCAAAACAGGACAGCTTTCTTCTTTGGAAATGACATAGTAAACTGTTCAAGGTATAAATTCTGCAAACAGTGGTGCTACATTTTATGTTACAAATGCAGATATCATCAGAAAATTCAAAAAGAATCCTAGAAGATATACACAAAAACTGTTTTCCATAGTTTACATTAGAGAGCCACAGCTGAGTATATCTTCACAAGAAAGCTGTGCGAAATACAAAAAATAAATGCATACATAGATGTGTTAGTCCACTAAATATATTTTCTCTTGTGATGACTGGATGAAAAGTCTGAACACTGGAAACGTAATGTAGGGACTGAAAGAGTGAATTGGTGAAGAACTGATACTTTGTTTAAATGGTTACTTATTTATCTTATAGGTCATAGATGATTCTAGTTTAGGCAGTATAGTTTCTCAACCTGTTTGTTTCAGCTGTCACATTTCACAAATAAAAGATAAAAATCTTTTTTTCTAATGTTTTTCTAAAACATACTAGGATATACAGCAATTGAAAACACAAAATTGGTGTACAATATTTATTGCCACAATGATTATACTTTGTTACCATACATGCCATGAAAGTGAAGGACTAAAATCAGATATTTAAAATTACTTAAGGTTTTTTGGCAATATAAAATACAACAGATAGAAAAATAAGATGAAGTTTTATGTACAGAAGCTTGCAACATGTAGACATAAACTCGTTGAACACTCATTAGTAGATGTACCTGTAAGTTAATAAATTATACTGAAAAATTCCTAAAGGGCTCTGGACCCTAAACTTAATGAAAATATCACAGTTCCTGAAATAGATATTTTAAACTACTGAATCTTGAATATTGAACAAAGTTAAAGCAGTGTGGTCTTTAATCTTCCTTTCCCCCCCCATCCCACTTAGGAATATAACATAGCAATGGGCAATTTTTTTCAGTTTAAATTATATCTTCAGCATTCTTGCATTAACAATGCCCTTTCTTTGACTGGAGGTCTACACACCTATAGATCAATAAATCTGAAAAAAAAATAAATTCATGAACCACGTAAAAGAACCTGACTATTGTAATCCAAAACACCACAAAGGTAACCACTCTGAAAGTTATAGAAATAGCATCAAACCCAATAAAAATGAAATTTTTTTAAAAATAACATACTTGCTTAAATGTACACACCTCTCAAGCAGTCTTAAAACAAGGACTTTTTCTTTTTTCCTTCAAAATTTGTGGTAGACAAACTTGAAAAGGTTGGAGTAGTAGTTCAGAACTTGTCCCAAACCACTTCCTATAAAAACTAGAACAAAGTAATACAAAAATAAACTTTGATAATATACAAATAAAACATACATATTGTTGTTTTCTTGCCACATTTTCTCTACCAGATCAGTATGTCAACAAGGTGCAATAGCATTGAAAAAAATACAAATGTGAAAGATTTTGGCTCTCAGAAAAGAACTTTGTTTAATTTTCATGGAAATTTTGGCCTGTGTCTTCTGTTATTTGAAATAAGACATACAACTTCGGTCACATTTCTACAACATTCTGTGCATGTCATAATAGCAGTTGGATATCTGTCATCTAGATACATATTTCAAAGAGAATTGCATATGACTTTTTTTTCTACGGCCAATAGCATACTTTTGAATTCAATATTTATTTGTTCTGATAATTCCATTGATACAAAAAGTACAGGAATAGCTTGAGGATAAATTTCTAAAATTATCTATTTATTTTCTAAGTAACTTCAAAAGATAATTTATTTAATGTAAACAATTGTCTTTAGCTATGCAAATATTAAGCTATCGGCTTTTCTTTGAAGTCTTAACAGCATCATAGTCAATAAAGTCAAATGCTGCAGAGTGGTTACAGATGGATATAACAGTATTAATCTCACAGTCTGAACTCTCTCAGCAGCTTGCTATCCATCAGCAACATGGCTGCTGCCTCCCACGCTATAAACTGGTTGGACTGGATGATCTTCAAGTTCTTTTCCAACCTAGACGATTCTGTGATTCTGTGAAACAAGTCTGAAACCAAGTGAAAAGGCCTTAGAGTTGCTGTTGGAAGTAAAAAGCTTTCCAGGTTGGCTTCTTGATAACTTACATAGAAAGCAAGATTACAAACTGGTTTTCAACAGGTTCTAAGTTTGTTTAAGGCACAACTTGTAATATGTTATGGGTGTTTTGTCTTATTGATGGTAAACAATCTTCTGTAATTTAAACATTTCAACCCCGGTTAATGACACTCCCAAGAATTTTGCTTTTTAACCAAAGAAATTTTGGCAGTTTACCATATCTGCTAGTTTAGGCTTCCTCCAGTCCTTCCACATGCACTTGCAGCACTCGCCAGACTCAAATTCTACACTTTTTTTTCTTTTATAGTGCTGGAGAGTATGTCTAATATTTTCTTGTGCAAATAGTCTGAAAGATACTTACAGTAGTCATATATGGTGCAACTTAGGCTTTATTAAAATTAGGCACATAATGGATATGAGAAGAAAAGATTATTATTTCTTAGTACAAATTTATACATGTATACAAGCTTTCACATGGAAAAAACACAATGCAGCGAGATTATTTTTTTTCAAAATTAAAACCAGAAAATTCTGAAATACATGTTGGTATTTCAGAATGCCTGGAATCAGAATTAAAAATTACTTCTATAATTAAAATAAATTAGTCATTAATTAGAAAAGCAAAGCATTGTCATAACTATTTATATTTCCCTATAAATAAGAATCTTCTACTACAAAATTATGAGACAATAGGAAACCTACTCTTCAGTTCTGTTGACAAAATTATCTGCATTTGGCAAGATTTCTTAAGAAAAGGTTTTTAGGAGTAGAGTTTGGTAGGTTTTAAAAAGTAACAAAATAATGAAAATAAAAGATATATAACACAATGGAGATAGTACTTAAAATAATAGTGAATATAATACAGAGACTGTATTCTGTAAAGTGGATGTTTAATTTGGCTATTTATTAATTATGTGGGGTCTACTGATATTTTCAGATGGTGTAAATATGCAGCATTTCACTCAATTCAACAGTTCAATGCCAATTGTCATCAGCTAGGGATCTAACTCCCAGAGTGACTAAATATATATAATTCTTTGGAGATGTTAACTTCAGCCTTCTCATTTTAAAATCACTGTTAAATCATTCCCATATATTACTTTCCAACAGTAAAGGAAAAGTACTAAATAATCTTTAAACGTATTTCTACTTCAAACACTGCAGCTGAAACCTCTATCCAGACACAGAAAAAAAAAAAATTAAAATGCAATATTAATATTATACTGGAAAGTTCATAATAAAGCACACAAAATTTTAAATGCTTATTTTTGGTCAACAAAATGGTCAGCAAACACATTTTTGTGGGCTTGCCCGGGAACTGCTAAAGACAGCTAATAATTTAACATAAAAACTAAAATAGATATCCTCAAACCAGGGTAATTTATATAGCTATAGGCTTTTTCCTTTCCCCATTAATAATTGCTTTGTGTTGGTGAGACCACCCACAGTGAGATCATTCTGGGAAGTCAAATATGGGGAGGGAAAGGCAGACAAATGAAAACTAGAAACATATATAGGAATATGTGGTTTTAAGGCTAGGATAAATGGAAGACACACCCATTATTATAGATTACATCTTTCCCTAATAGCCAAAAATATACTTAATCTTAGTGTAAATTTCACATTTATCCCATCTGGTCTTATTCTGTGTTTGCTTCTTAGACACTTAGTGAGACCATAGTTCTATTTTTCTCTTCTAAACTTGATCTAGAATAATTTAATATTTCTTAGAAAAAATACACACCCTAGAATTCTTCCTGTAATCCTTTCCACCTTTTCACTTCCATATCAAGCAAGTTTAACATCAGGCATTTCAAATCACCTTCTCATTCTAATCTCAAGTCACTGATCCTTTAACTATCATACCTGAACAGTTAAACAAACCCTTCTGACAAAACTTACACTGTTGAATTACTAACAAAATTCAAATGGAGCTAGTACAAATAACATTTTAGAAGTGATTGCCAGAGTATGTACACATCAATGTTGGGCAGCAGGTTAGTGAAATTTATAGATGTCACTAGAGGATCTAGGAACACCTTTCCTGACCCACAAAGTTTTGAGATTTAAAAAATACCCCCTTGCATACTGAAGTAAGAAAACCGTGAAAAGAGATCATCACTTTCCAAAGAAACTAGTTTTGTGTTTCAGAAAGCCTTCACCATAAATTCATGCACTGCAAGTGTAAAGTATGTTTGAAAATTTCACCTGCAGGAATCCAAATATCATTCGGAGAGACTTTTAAGTATTGTGGTCACTTCTGAAAATGAGACTTTAACACTTAAGTAACAGGAAGACTTTGGAAATATTTCTAATGGCTAACATATATTTGCACTTCTAAGAAGTAACTATATAAACTTGTTTGTGCAACTTGTGCTTTT
Organism: Athene cunicularia; assembly: GCF_003259725.1. Lineage (NCBI taxonomy): Eukaryota > Metazoa > Chordata > Aves > Strigiformes > Strigidae > Athene > Athene cunicularia. The sequence continues at coordinate 50,443,498 of NW_020799095.1, read as the reverse complement.
GTCTCCCAAGGGTATGTGCATATGATTCAGCTTGTGAGTTTTCAACTGCAGATCAATCTGTGTTGTGGATTCTGGGCAGTATGTAGCAAAATTATATACATAATTTGAAAGTTAAATCCAAAAGTCCAAGTATTTCACCAATTTTTGAAGAAATACAGAGGTGTAAATGACAAAATGGTAAACTACATATTTAATATTGTTCCATGAAGGAACTTTCAAACTGTAGGAAAAGTACTTTCCTACCCACAGATTCTTAGCATGTTTGGGGTTTTATTTCTTAATTACATTCTGCATGCAGTAACTACTACATGACATCTTTCTTTATCTCTCCCCAGAGGCACCTTACATGTCTTAGAGGTTTAACTAATACTTTGAGCTGTTTCACATATCACCTGTCATGCATTCTTGCAAGAATGATTTTTTTTTTTTTTTTTTTTTTTTTTTTTTTAGTTTCACTGTTTACTTAATAGCATTTTTAACACGATGCAGAGACAAGGCTTTCTGGTTTCTTGTGCGGGAGGAACACATCAATGGAGTCTCTGACTGTGTGGCATTGTACAGAAAATGCAGTGTGACCAGAGAACTAAGCTTTACAATAGAAGTTGCAGCATAAAGTCTATGAAGCACTATATTATGATTTTGAAATACAATATTTCTGTTTTAGCCAAAATATTTCCCTTAAAATATTAAGACTTTCTGCAGGAAACCTAGATATATTTTTTTCCATTTTATGCAACTTTGCAAACTATTGCAGGAAAGGTGGGCAATAGCGAACAAACCACAAAGTCATATCAACAATTTCACTTTGGTTTTCCATCAGAAAAGCAATGTCTGAGAGATATGTGCAACTTTATTGACTAAAGTTTCTATAACTGAGAAAAATATTAATGAGAGTTTATCTGAATTTAGCTTTTGAAGAAGGTTTGTTCAGGGAGACCGAGATAAGAAAACCATTTTTACTTCTTCTCTAGCCATTATTTGATCAGTCTTCACTCATCTTGCAGAAAGGTGCCTTTGTTTGGGTTTTTTACATTATTCATGGCACTGAAAGTACTACAAAGTACTTCATTAAAACTACTGGTACTGATGAATAGGGAATCTCTCCAAGAGTTACACTTTATAAATAAACACTGACTACTATATATTCTATACTAACTACTACACTTTCTAAAGAGTATTCAAGACCACCTGCACATCAGGATTAACTCAAAACTGACTGAAATCAACAAGAATATCTCCATTAAATTTCTCCCAGGTGGATGGAATTTAAGTTCAAGAAGAAGCACAGTTATCATAATCTGCTCTGATATACTGTTTATAAAGCACTTTAATTAGTAATTCTTGCATCAGCCATGTAGTTTCTTATGGACCGACAAGTAATAGAGGAAAATAATCATGAGGATTTACCAAGAACACATTGTTCCTGACAAAGCTAATTATTTTCTGTAATGAAATTATTTGGTCCATGGATGAGGAGAGAGCATAAAATGTCATTTACTGGGAACATGGCCTTGGATTTTAACACAATCTCTCTATAAGTATCCTTCTACCCAAACTGATACTGACTAGGCTGCTAGACTGTAAGGCAGGTGAAAAACTGACTAGATGGTTCATCTGGAAAGGTAGTAGTTAATGTTCAAAATGGAACTTGTGGCCATCACAACTGGCATTCATCAGGGGCTGATATTTGGGCTGATAATTTTTAACAGCCTGGAAAATGAGACAGAATGCATGCTCAAACAGTTTGTGGATGATACCAGATTTGAAGAGGTGCTTGATTTCCTGGAGTGCAAGGCTGCCATGCAGGGGACAGGCTTTTATTACTGAGACAAAAGGAAATTAGTGAAGTTCAACAAAAATGTATGCAAAGACTTGAATCTACAACAGAAACACCCCATACAACAATATCAGCAGAGGACTGACTGTCTAGAAAGGAATGTTGCAGAAAAGAACTTTATTGTCCTGAGGGACACAAGTAAGCAATGTGCCATTGTTGTGATGAAGGCTATGCACATCAACGAGTGTAACCATCAGATGAAGGGAATTGATTAATCCCTTTTATTCAGCACCTATCTCATCTGAATGCCATGTTCAGTTTGGGGCCAGCAAGCACAAGGAATTGTCTGAAAAAATGGAGCAAGTTGCACAAGATGGTACATGACATATGAGGAGAGACTGAAAGAACTGAATTTGCTCAGTCGTGAAAAGAGAGGGCAAGAGAGGTATCTAATTGCTGTTTTCAATAACCTAAGCTGAAGTTGAAAGAAGACAGCTAGACTATACTCAGAGTTGCTCAGAAAAGGTAAGTGGCAATAGATGTAAATTGCAGCAGGGAATTCTGACCTGGTATAAGGAAAAATATTTTCACTGTTACAGAGATGAAGCTCAGAGATGTTGTGGAATCTCCACCCTTGCATATTTTCAAAACTCAACCAGACAAGACTCCTAGCATGCTGAAACAGCTTTACAGGGGTCTTTCTTTGAGCAGGAGGTTTGGCTAGATGACACCCAGCAGTCTCTTCCAACCTAAGTTATCCTCATATAGAGAAAATGATCAAATCTGTTTCTGACCTTTATCAGGAAAAGTTAAATATGAAAAGCTTGGTAAGTCTCAACCTGCAGGCAGCCATATTTCATCTGGATGAGAGCCTTTATGACTAATTTATTGTCTACTAAATCGTCACAAACTTTGCTTTCCCCATTTTAGCATGCCTTTAATATCGATTAAGCAAGCTTATGCCTCAAACAGAAGAAGGATCAGATCATGAGCTGCTGTAACCTTAATACTTGCAATGTCTCATGTTGTGACTTGCAGGGCTAAGCAACCTTTCCATTCTTTGCAAAACTTATTTCAACATATTTACAGCCATAAAACTGTAGAGGAAGACTGTATTATGAATCATTACTAGATGAATCAGTTTTCTTAATAATTTGTCTATTTCTATTCTTACAGTAAATACTACTTATGATTAAGTTGCTACTTCAGTCAAAATATGAGTCATACCTGTACTGGTGTTCTTATTGGAAAAGAATAAAATCTCTGATAAGCAATATCATTTAATGTCTCACCATATGTGCCAGTCTTGCAAAGGGCACTGCACAGAGCCTTCAAAGATATATAAGCATGCTGAATCCTGTTACAAAACTGAGGCATTCATCTGTCAGACCTTGATTCTATTCCTGTTAGCTTCATATGGAGCAGAACTGTTTTGCTGCAACAAAAATCCTGGCAAAGTACTTATTTCTTCATATAGTTGCATGTCTTTGACAAAGATGTTATGTTGATAAGTAGTGCATTCCATAATCAGCATGTACAGCTCTCTTATCCTAATTTATAAATCAATGCATTTTGATTCCCTGAATTTATTTTGTTGCACTTGCAAACATATGCCCACAGTAAAGTTTTAGTTTGGATCAGGAATGGTTTTCCGAAGTAAATCTCCTGATCGGTCCTCTCTTGCTGCACTTTGTTTCCATCATGGAGCAGTCTCACAGCATGCAAACTCAATGAAACCAGTAGGAATAATCCAAGAGCCAAAACATAAGCTCAAGCTACTGAGGGAAGTTCAGTCCCTGGGAAGGGAAGGGAAGGGAAGGGAAGGGAAGGGAAGGGAAGGGAAGGGAGAGTGAAACTGGGATGAAGGGAGGGAGGGAGAAAGATATCTTCTAAGACAATCAACACATTCAGATATAATGCTCTCTAGAGGTAGCTTTCTCTACTATATCTTGAAAAAGTCGATAACAAACTTGGACAAGATGCCTAATGTTGAGGTGAGACAAATCCCATACTTAGTTCAAATCCCCATTGGGGTTTAGAATAGAACATTTTAGTTGGAAGTGATCTACAGTGACAATCTAGATCATAAACAATCATCTAAATAAGATACAAACCTATTGACATTGGGATGGCAGAATAATAATCTGTAAACTTTATAATTATTATAATTACAACTTCTGTGTATGACAGTATTGTTTTCTCTTAAAGTTTTAATTTGCATTAATAACCCTTTCATTTTTTTTTTTTTTAATTTATAGTTTCACCTACACTAACACTAAACAAAAATGCTAGAAGAAACCACTACTTTAAACAAAAAAAAATAGTTCAGGCCTTATAATTTTATAGGTGTGTCAATCTCCCAGACCATCAGGTCAACAGACAGAGCAGTTACCTCACCTCAGCAAGAAAATACATTTCTTGTCTTTCTCAGAACTGTGTCAGCACAGGGATGAAGAAGGTAAGAGAATTTTTTAATCACACCATCACATCTGGACTTTTTAATTCTTAAAACATAACCCCTGCAATATAAACCCATAAAATATCTACCACAGCACTGCATTATCACAGTGTAAAATCAGAGGTCTACATGTCAGGTGACCTCCCCTTCCTCTCTCTATGAGCTCCAGTCATTGTCTCCCATGAGGCACCAAAATGTCTCCTTAAGTTGTTGGGGAAGAAGATGCCTTGCGGGTTGCTTTCCTCTTTTTTGCGCACAAAAGAACATGGGCAGCCAATCTGCATGATTGTCAACCCTTCGGGGAAGTGATCAAACAGTCCTAACAAAAGACCTAAGACAGAAGCTGCAGAGAGGCAGACAGCTCCTGAAAAAGACCCTAGAGGAAGACACTTCTGGATAGGGAAAACATATTTTCCTCACGGAAAAACAGCTGGAATGATTTTTTTCCCATCAGTTATAAAGTCAACTAAATATATATTCAATATTACATGTCAGCATTTAAATAGTGCATATTCTGTACCGTTAGATATTAAAAAATATTCAAGCAAATTTCCATGTATTCAGAACAAACTGATAAAATGACAGAAGCAAAAGAATAACTGGAAAACTGCATATGGTCTGAAATTGCATTAAATCAATGTCATTAGCTTGCTTTATTTAGAATAAACATGTGTGACAAAGTACACAACCTCACAGTACTCTGCATAAGATAGCAGTAACAATATGCTAGAAGCCTCAGGGCATAAGCTTTATTTGCAAAAATAATTGCTCCTCCCTGTCAAAGTCTGGCTCACGTTGACTGCACACTCCTACAAGGAGATCAAGATCAACCATCAGGAGCCAACACTTTCAGTGCTGTGAGTCACAGATTGCATTACAGACAAGGACAACTGTAACCACATTACTGAAACCAGTATATCGAATCTGGCCCTCAGGTCACATCTAGGACAACACTCCTAAAGAAATATATTTTGAATATTACTGTATGTAGACACAGCTTCCAGGTATGAAGAAGAAACTGGGATCAGAGAGAATTTAAAAAAGAAAAAAATAAGAAAAAAAAAAAAAAAAGGACTACTGTGAGTGTTCACTAACAAAAATAATTTAAATAAAAACTCAGTAACCACAGCGCTCCATGAAACAACCAGGAGATACAGCTAAACAGAACTGTGTTGTAAATATAAGGCTATCTGAGCCAACTTATGAAAGCAGCTTAGTTGACTTAACATGATGTTGTGCTACATCATTGTGTTTCTCAAATGAAAGCCATTAGCAAGCACAGCACACCTCGGATAGTTTTCTCCAGGATGTTAATGGGTCTGTTTAAGGCTGGTGGAAGCATCTACACCCTGCAATGTTAATCGATGCCACATGTAAGAGAGTGTTTTTTAATAGTAGTGTGCCCATGATGAAAATCAGACTGATCGTGCTTTGTGGTACAGATCTTCATAACAAGATTTATTGTTAGAGCACATATTGGCAAACAGTTCATTTTAATGAGACAACATGGCAGAAAAATGAACAAAACGTCGTACTGTATTCCTGTTCTCTGTTAAAAAAAAAAAGCCTCAATTTTTTTGTGTAGATGCTGGGTGTTCCTCAGTTACTTCTTTTACAAACACTCACTATAGCAACTAAATTCCTTGCCTGTCTTAAAACATTTAATCTTTGTGTTGAAGCCTTATGATTAATTTTATTATGTTTTAATTTTGTTACACTTCTGCTGTGTCCCAGCACTGATGCAGTTAGATTCACATTATGGTAGGAGATAACATGACATGACAGTTATCAGCCTATATCACATTGGTAATACTGTACGAAAGAAACAAACCAACCCCTTTTCATTGCTTTTACTAGTATTCCCTCTTGAGATTAATGTCAAAGATGCTTAGAAATATGGATGCACATGGCTTGAATCTAAATTTTAAAATATTATTATTGTATTTGACATATTTAGAACAGTTTAATATCAGCTACCATTTATCCACACTCTAGAAAGTGGCAGAGATTAAGAAAAGGTCAGAAAGCATCAGAGATGGGGGATCATTCAGAAGTATTCTTCACCAAACGAGCATCTCTAATGGCTTGATGACCAAACTACTTTTTGAACTTTGGGATAAACCAGAATAATTTTCTATTCTGTGTGGCACCCAGTTTATGACAGGAGCTTCAAAAACACTGAGAAGCCATTTGTGGATCTTTAATCCCTGTGTGGATTTACCACTTGATCTAGCAGGTGGTGTCTGAGAAAAACCTTTACTAAGTTGCAGTGACCTCCAGAGCCACAAAGCAGCCTACAGACAAGACAAAAATAGTATCTTCTGTAGTCTTTGAAAACTGATAATCAAACATTACACTACAGTAGGCAGATAAAAAAATGAGTCATTATCATAAATAGGGGAAAAGAGAAAAGTGATCAGTTAAGTATATATTTTAATCAATGAATAAGCACTTTTGAGTCTACAATGTCCTGTGAAAACCTGTGCTACTTCTCTTTAAAAACTCAGAAAATACATGTATTTTGAGATAGATGCCAGAGGATTAATAAATCTTCTGTCATGCTAAATGATGTCTGTTTCCAAAGCCTTCTAAGAAAAAAAAAATCCTTGTCCCCAAGTTCAATAAACTGTGTGCAGATAGAATTTGTGTACGTGCATTTCCAACAGAGCTCAGCATACTCTGCCATACATTTACCATAGTGGTATTCAAAACATTTTCAATTAAGCTTGTGTTAAATTCATATGCTATCAATATGGCTTTCTCAGAATGAACATACATTAAGGCCACTATTTTTATCTTGTTTACTGCATTTGTAATATAGTTACCTGCCCCTGTGTATGCAATGATTACGAGGACAATTTATGAGATTGAAAATTCACTTCACAGAAAAATGGATGCAATAAATATTATATTATCAGTATCTATCATCTTCTGCTTCCATTTAACTTTTCTGTAAGCACTCAAATCTTGAGTGGTCGTTATCTGAGTGCTAAGGTTATGTTCTTCTTACAATAATTCTACCATCTGCTTTCTTTAGATTTTGTATTAATAAAGTCACTGGTATTCTAGTACCTAAAAGAAGTTTGCAATCCATTTTATAAAAATAGGTCTCAGACATAAAATACATGTATCGATAAACTGGTTGTGTTGTAATCCTGCAAAGTTAGTATTCAGGGCTATTTTTAAGTATTTCTGCAGCTTTGGTTGGAGTATACTCATGTTAATTGCTAATGTAGTTCGGCATGAAAGCTCTTCAGGACTAGAAACAGCTAAATTGTAAATAACTCTATTAATAAAGGTCAAGGTGATTACGGTATCAACATGTAAATATGAGGAAGGTGATGTGCCAATATCAATGAATTGCACTGTTTTACTTTAATAGTTGAAAACATCATTTTCAGTGATCTAGAATTAAATCAATAAAATAGGAATTATGTTTAGTATTGTGATGCCTAACTTGTTAACTGATCTGTTATACTGGTGAATAAAAGGCCAAGTCAGGTGTCTAGGCTCTACAAAATGTCTAAGAACAGCTGGGAGCCAGAGAACGGGATTCACAAAGCCCTGTACACTGAGTGCAAAGTCACCTGAACTAACCCACAACCTCTCTCAACTGCTCTGCCTTCATACATGCAGAATACAAAGTCTTAAACATCTATCTGAGATATGTGTTAAAATTGTATCTACTGTAGCTCAAGAAAACAGCCAGAAGAAATCAACTGTAGCGCTCTTCCTTCAGTCTCATTTTACACCCAGTGTCCCAGTGCTTACCATACCCAAATTAAATGTGATACATATGTTCTAAAATCCATCTGCTGTCTTCTTGAATCCTCATTGGTCAGAAAAATGTGAGAGCTACAGGACTTTTACAAACTCTCATTACTGAAGCAACTCAATATTGTATTAAATAATGATGTATTTTTAATCTATAAAGGAAATTAAAATGAATGCATGACCTAGCTGCTTGGGTATTCCCCTGGGAGTTTCAAGGTCCAGACTTTCTTACAGTAAGAATGGTACAGGGACGTCAAAACAAGAATTCTGATTTATTTTTCTGTGGAGCAATTTGGCACCATCACTGACCAATTCGATGGTTTTCAGTTTGCTGAGAGCTGTAATCAAGGTACCTAGATGACTCAACTGGTTACAAATTAGGCATTTCCATTGTTAAACTGCAGCTGAGCTGAGCAGGTGAGGAATTATATTTAAAAGTGATAATAAGAATTAGTCCCTTTGAAGACAGAGGCCCTTGGCTTTATCTAATGTAAAGTACATCTTTCTTGTTACACAAGTTTCTAAAATCTAACCATTCAAACACCATATAAACTTACTAAATCTCTATTAATAAAATCATACAGACAGGATGCTAATTATGACTTAACATCTTCTTGGTTATACTTACTGTGAGAACAATCCCTTGCATGATTTTTGCCAACTAGCCTTCTCCCAAACAAATCTGAGCTATCATTTGGCAGATAAGAAGTAGCTAGTCTATTTTGGAAGCTAAGAGTTCTTACAATATTGGTATGGGCCTTAATGTCAGCAAACAGTCCACACATCTTTAATTTGCTAATATAACTGTAGACAATGAATGCAAATGAGTTACATGGATTAACTGCAGGTTGAATTACAGGATTAGTTTCATGGCATTGTGGCCATGCCTTTAATATATGCAGACCGCAGTGCTGCAATAGACCTTTGTTGTATAACAGCTGTTGTAAATTCTGGCAGTCCTCCCAGATCTTTGGTCCACATTCCCTTCTCTTCTTTGCACCGTGCCTTTTTTTCTTAATTCTTCTTGCAGTATGTACTATCTGCAAAGATTTATCATAGAAGTGGCTAGCAGATGAATTTTCCATACCAGAATTAGGTTTACAAGGATTATTGTATCTCAATGAGGCATGGGTAAAGGGTCAATATGAGTAAACTACCTAGTCTAAGGTACTGGGAGAAATCAGTTACCATAATAAGGCACAAAAATGCAGTCTTCCCAAAATGAAGTAACAGGGAGCTGATGTGCACTCCCACTTCTAAAAATTCTTCTCTTATATAACACCAGTTCTTGGCCCCTTTGAAGTGCACACTGGTCTTGTGACCTCAGTTTTATTATGACTGGTGATGATTTTTCTAGTTTTGCTGATGTTACCAGAATTTTTTGGTAGGCCAGTACGACACCATGCATAAAAACAGATATTTACAACACAAAATCACAATACCTTGGAAGATCCTTTATTATACTTTTCAGGATTTGATTTATAATGTTGCACTGGAATGCAGAGATTTGCTTTATCTCATAATCTCTAACATTTAGACATCTGTTTTCCATATGCATTGTAGTAGTACTGTGAAGACAGTCGTGTATCTGTTCTCTACAGAGAGAGTGGCCAAGGTCTGTTGTTTATATGAACAGAAGTATCGTTCCTGAATATTTGTCAAAATCTACTGTAAGTGGTGCTTAAAAATGTAAAGTTTATGATGAGAAAATTATTTTCTCTAAGAATTGGTTACTGTTATGGTTAACTCTATGTCCATCTCTTTTGAAGCTTATGTATATTAGTAAGCTTTTCTCTACAGCTTTGTAGATCTCTTGCACAATATATTTTTGCAGCAAATTTATAATGTTAATTCTATCAAGACTGTTGAAATTACATTTTCTTTACAGGAGATAACACGATGATAAGAAATATGAGTGCTAAAATGATGTAATTAGTATTCACATAAAGTAATTATGTGTTTAAATCAGCAGGTATAAATTACATCTCTACTTTTAATTTATCTCATGATTTAATTAAGTGCCTAATCGAAAACTGTGGGAAAAGGAATTTCTTCTAGAAATTGGGAATTCTGTAAGGTAAGTGCCCTGTCAATTATAATACCTGAATAAAATGCAGAGGAGCAAATGGGCTTTTTCATATTCTACAACTATGAGATAACTAAATAAACCTAGCATGATGTTGTTGTTGTGTGTAAAAGCAATCCACAGATCAAAGCTGTAGCTCTCAGGAATTCTGGATAAAACCCGGGTGTTAAGACTACAGTCGGGTCCAATCTGCTGGTTTTGCACACAGCATACAGAAGCTAGCTCAGAAAAAAACTGGAAGATTTCAGAGTCAGAGTACATCATCTTACAGATCGTGAGAGTCAATGGCAAACTGCTATGTGTTGGTGTCTATTAAATTTATTTAGCCAGTTTTCTTCTATTAATAACCTTGCAGGAGGTCAGAAAGACTGACCTCTAAACTGCATAATTTCATTGCGAAGAGGTCAGGACATCCAAGACGTTTGTGAACCTGGAGCTGCTCTTCTGATTTACCCAGAGACTGACAGTGAAAGCTGGAGACAAGTGAAACTCAGAATTTCTCTTCTAATAGTTTTTTTAGTCCAAAGTCAAAACCAAAAGCCAAAAGATCTCATAAATCAGAAACTATTATTTCAGGAATGTAAAAGCAAAATACCATTACTACAATACAGGATTTCAAATTCACACTAAACAAAATATCATAAAAAAACTTCAGTAACATTTGCTGTTACTGAAAAATATGTCTGACAGGCATTTTCTGAGGAAAAATTCCATTGGGAAATGCTTCACCAGCCTTATCAGAAATTACACATTTTTAATTTAGCCGTTTTTTCTTGCCTCTTCTACTTTTGATAGATCGCTAGTGAATGGCAATGTTTAGATTTCAATTAACATTTCATGGGAGCTTTAGAAATGTGCAGACTGCTTAAGAGTACACATAGAGAACAAAAGGGAAGGTATGCAACACTTAACAGTTGATTTTTAACTGTCATCATTATTATAAATTCATCTACTGAGTTTTGTTGGACCAGGTGCAGCTGCCCAAGGGCTGGTGGGGGTCAACTACCTCTGTGGCCTCTGTGCGGAGCAGCCAGGCTGCCCCAAGCTGGACACAGCCGGTTCCAGCCAGTTCCAGATGGCTCCAGCGGCCCCACCTCGGGGCCCAGCCCGGCCCCTCAGCACAGGGCCGGGGCCTCCGGGATGGCGCGGCTCAGAAAGGGCGAAACGCTGCCCGGCAGCAAGGCGTGAGGGCAAAAGCATGAGGAACAGCCCTGGCAGGAGGCAGAGGGAAGGTATAAGACTCGGGAATGAAAGAAGGAAGTTGAGGCTGAGAAGAAGGTGGGGAGTCAGTGGGAGGAAGGCGTTTTACTTTTTGTCTTTGTTTCTCACTATCCAAATCTATTTTAGTAGAATATAGATTAAATTAATATTCCCCAAACAATCTATTTTTCCCATGAGGGTAATTAGTTTTTTTACCTCTACCCACAAGATTTTTTCATTTTATTTGCTCCCCATCCCGTTGAGGAATGAGAAGGCTCTGAGTGGGCATCTGTCATCTGTCCAAGGTCAACTACCACACTTAAAAATAAATCTTTGACAGAAATTTTGAATTAAGAAAAAGAATATCTTAGAAACTAATCAGCAAATACTGTTACTTCCACATTCAAACCTCCTGTTAAAACTTTCTATCATTATGTCTTTTTTCTGTTTTAACTTGCACCACAGTGGTATTGTTTGCTGTTTTAACCCATCTACTTGTTTCATGGAGGTTTGCATACCTCATGGAGGTGTTCAATAATACCATTATGGATGCTTGTTTGGGTGGAACCACAGATCAGTTGGTGGTGATCCTGTGACTCTATGCAACATGAACCACAGACTGCATGACAGCTCTGTGTTTACATGATTCTTTCTTTCCATCTAGAGGAACAAACTCCACAGTCTAAAAACTAAAAGTAGACCTTTTCTGCTCTAAGACCTGAACTTTTCAGATTCACACTGAATGCCTCCACAGTTAAAATACCACACATTCTTCAATATGTCATAACAAGGTCAGTGTCATATAAAAGTTCTATTGCAACTTCTCCTACTAACAAATGTAATTACAACAGAACCAGTTCAAATCTGAATTGCACTTACCATGTACATGGCCTCTAGAACAAAACAGTAACAGTTCCAGCCGACCTGGCTTCAACTGCTCCATCATATCTGCTGTTCCACAGTCTAGAGAAGGCACAGAGAAGATGATGACATCAGAGCAATTAATTTAGATCATGTAGAAATGCTTTGAGAGATGAGAACAGATTTGTTAATATAACTAAGGTTGTGAGAAAAAGCATGTTTCGATATTTGCGTGGGTTTTGTATTACTTGAAATATATGCTATGCCTATCCCTGGTTTGTCCCTATGTATTTCTATATTTAAATGTTGTTGTTATCATGTGAGACAAAATAATAAATTACATAAAAAGCAGTTGGAAATCTGAGTAACTGTTATAGGTGAAAGAGTGTAGACAAGCTGTTGTCCAATACACACAAAAAAACAAGCTGGAGGATAAGGGTGTTTTTACTTAATATTGCAGCAACAGGAGAGAATTTCAGAGCAGAAAATTATTTAAAATAATATAAAAATCAGAAAATGATATTCTGTAAGAAACCTGTTCACCAAACTGTGATTTTATACATGTTTATATGTATGTAGCATAGTGACAACACAAGAGAAGGATTGTTACAGAAACTAAAAAGCCTGAAAGACGAGTAAACAATGCCTTGCTTGTATCACTTGGAAACTCATGTAATGTGAAAAACATGCCACATACCCCACTTATTTTTGAAAGACTCCTGTAGTTCATACATTAAAGGTGCCTTGAAGGAGCAGGAAAATACAGCACTGAAATAAGAATAGATTCTCCACATCTGAGGGATCACAATACTATGGGCAAGATTCCTTCAAGCTTGTCAGTTCATGTCAGCCAGGGCTGTGAGTTTGGGCATTCCTAGACCATGTGAGGATATTCTCAACTAGTTGAGACAATTCAGTACACACCTTGATCTAGGCTTAGCACTGATGAGTAGGCATATTTATGCTTTCTTTGGTTAACTCTTATATAAAAGGACATGAGCTGAGCTTTCAGTCCGGGCAAGGCATAGGGGAAGTTAGCTTTACAATCTTGTTTAGTTTAGTTATGGGACTGAACCAGCAAAAGTCATTAGAAGGGAAGTCTGAAGGCAGGGCTCATCAGCAAGCTGACACAGCAGCTAACTAGAAACACTGCATCAAATAAAGACTGTTAACTTTCCAGAGTGGCCAGGACACAATTGTTTTAACTGTCCTTGTATTGGTAAAGCTACACCACTGTGTAAACATTGGAGTGCACACATAAATGTTAAATAAACTTTTATTTTGTCCAGTCTGTCCACTCAGTTAATGTACAAAATATCATGTAAGTAGAGGTTATCAAGTATGGCATTTATACTTCCCAGTTGTTGCACTCCACCAAAGGTGACAGCATAAGGAAAGGAGAAAGAAGATGCTCACAGGCATGAGCCACGATGCTAACTAATTTATTTAGAAATTTTAAAAAATGGACAGAGGAAAAATGATGCAACTCTGATGCTGATGCATAGGCTTATGGAATTTACTGCTGTGCACTTTACAAAGTTCCACTTTGGGAAAGTGCTCATTGAACCTTCTGTTCCCAGATGATCCTTCCTCAAAAAACAGAAAACATCTCTTTTTCTTCCTTACTAGTCCCAGCTAGGAAAAAAAAAAAAAAACAAAAACCAACAACAACAACAAAAAAAAAACCCTACACTCCTGAAAGATCAAAAGCTAGTCATCACCAGGTCAAAACAAAGGGAAAAAAAGACACAGTACTGAAAAACATTGCCAAAATGGTGATAGCTTGGCTATTATATGTAAGTTAACATAAATTCTGCCAGACATTCACCCTCCATTTAGAAGCACAGTTCCACAAAGCAAATAACAAAACGTTTATCAGTTAAAATGTTTGAGATTGAAGGGCACTGGTTAAAAAAAAATGGATACAAGTTCACCTGTCAGAGTTTATCTAGAGAGCAAAACCAGTATTTGTGAGAGCTGCTAAACTACTGAAGCAATTATCTACTCCCCTCTTCTGTTTTCTCTGATCAAATAATTTCTTTAAGAAAAAATCACATTTTAAGGAGAAAACTACTGTGTTTATTCCAGGGATTTGATCTCAGGACTGTATCAGTCAGAAATCATAGCCATTGACACTTCTGTACTAGAGAATTCTATACTGCATTTGTGATCCATGTGAAATTGAATCTACGATTTGGTACTTAGGAAGCTCATCTAAAATTCAAGATGTGGTCTGATTAGAAAAGTGTCTGGGTTTTATAAGATGTTCCAGCCACAGCCTGATTATTTGAATTTCTTAGCTCTATCACTCTCTCTTTCATACCAAAAGAAACAAACATATATCCTTCATCAAATGCGACCCTTTCTTGAAAAAGATTTCAATTGACAAATTAGAATTCTTGAGTGGAAAAGAAATTTTGGTCAAAAAAATACCAGCTTCAAATGAAGGAGTCCTTCAGTCAAGCTGAACTCATAATTTGTTAAATATGCAAAAAATTCATATAATTCTCTCTTAAGATGCCAGAAATTATTCATAAGTTTAAATATAAATATTTTCAAAATACCAGAAATTCTTCACAACAAAAATATTTGGAACGAAGAAGCTTTATAATTTATATACAGACAACGGAAACAGATACTACAGTCTGAAGAGCTTTGCCACAAAGCGGTAGATTTCCTCATCGTATTCCTACCTCTTTTAGAAACAAAATAAGCAAGAACATATGTAATATGTTCTGCTGTCCATCAGGTTATATAATCAGAATTCCAAATAGTTTTCTATTGGCTGTATTCTGTTAACAGAATAATATCACTCAAAGGTTGAAGCAAGAGGGAAACCACTGAAATACTATAACTACTGGGCCTGTGTGACTTGATGTGAAAACAGAAACAGATGAACAGAAGTGATGAAAGGATAAGTTCAGTTTGGCAAGTGGTAGTTTTTAAACACATAATTAGGTATTAGCTTTGCAGCCTAAGTGATCTGCTCTACATTTTCGTCCTTATGTGCACTTTCCCATCAGTCCCTTTTGTCATCTCCTGTTCTGCCAGGATCAGTGTATCTATTACTTGGTTTTCACAGAAGGAAGAAAACAAAATGTACATCTAGGAGCTTAGATTTCTTGTTGTTTAAAAAATAATTTTATATGTAAGTTTAATATAGACAAGTTGTTCAGGGAAGGTTTTTTCATACCTTGTAAGGAAGCATAATTCAAGAGAGTGATACATGAAGAACTATTTCATTTTATTAAAAAACCTTCCAGGGAATAATTTCATTATAGTTTACCTGTATGCTGCTGTAATCAGTGGCCCAAAGTAGCTGATTTCACACCTGTTTTGCATAGTGTCTATACATTTCCCAAGGCAATCATCATTATATTGCATATCAGAAGTCAATGTAATCTTTTAACACAGAGGTGCAACTCCAATAAAAACAAATGTTAGACTCCAACATTATTACTTCATTAATACTAGCATGACAATAACAGTTTTGAAAGGAAAAAAAAAATCTCAAAACCCTATTTTTGCTTTATGGCTTTTAGAACAATCAGAAAAAAGTAAACCTTTTAAATAGACATTTTCAGTTTATGTCAAGTAAAGTATCAGCATAACGGCAAAATTCGGGGGGGGGGGGAGGGGGCTATTAAATGTAACAACCCTGAATGTGACTTTAAACTCAAAATCAGCAAAAAGGAAGTGGCTTCTTGAGGAATAAGTGTTAAAGTTTAGATTTTTTTCAGACCAAATTTAAACTTTAAAAATGAACCTTCAAAAATCCCAGAGAGAGAGAGAGACAGAAACACAAGCAGCCAATTACCTCAGAATTTCAGCTATTTCCTGCTTAACATATTATGGACTAGCACAGACCATTGGAATTCTTTAGCAAAGAGGGAGTTTCCCTCATATTCATTAAAATCATTCCTGGAAGTCATTCCACTTCTGCAAACCCCCCAGTAAACCCAGGCAGAGCTCCATCAGAAACTTATCTGCCAGGCATGACAGTATTTTCTTGACAACTGACCTACACATTGAATAAGTTGGGCTGAAAACCCTTGAGTTTGAGAACCAATGCTGAGAGGCTTTCCTGAAATAACAATCCTTTCATTAGAAATGTTTTAAACCCTTGAGATGCATTTTTCAGCTGCATTTGATCCAAATTTGCCCCCTGCCTGTTGTGCCCTGGGACATTCTGGTCTCAGTTAAGTGCAACAACTGTCACTGACTTCCAAATTGAGCAGTGTCTACAGAGATCCCCCAGAGTGTGCAACTCACTCTGACCCCTCTCATTCAAGCCTTGCTGCTTGACACTCCTTTGCCCCTATACAGGAGTTGCCCATCTGCCCTCGCACGCCCATCGTGCCCTCCCATTTTCCCAGCACAGTGCAGTCAGTTTTCCTACTGCAAGAGTACAATTCCCCCTGTCTTTCCCTGGTGCACAGAGCCCCACGTGATCCAGAGTTTAGCAGTCAGTATGATCATAACCTCTCTCTGTTTAAAGTTTTATTTTTAAGTGAATAGTGGACATTTACTATATATTAAGGTTATTTTTGTCTTTAAAATAATTGGGGATACATCTATGCTTTCTGCTATACAGGACACATTTATATCAAAATATACTACCGGTGAAAATAAAAGATCACTAACTAGGGTACTATTTCCAAATATCCTTCATTATCTAACCCAGGAAAACTGACAGCCCATGTAAGAAAGGGCATATTCACACACTTCAGAAATGGATAAAATAATGTAAGATATGTCAAAGTGAATCAGATACAGTCTGGCAATAAAATAGCAGGATGACACTGGATTAAGAAGAAAGGCTAAATAGCTCTCTTGTGATGTCTGGCATGATGGAGCTATACTATGCTCAAGATTAAATTAAGAGTTTGCACAGCACTTGTTCAGCAACGAGCTATCTACTCAAGACTGAACTGGCTCAAACATGTCTGGTCCATGGTTCATAACATGATGAAATATACACAACCTGTTTTCTCCCCTACTCCTTTCCCACAAGGCCAAGTCAATGACTTAAATTCACATCTGGCTATCATGCCACAGTTACATTCTTTCTCTGCCACATCGCAGCTAAACTTAGTGGAGTTTTTTTCTCTGACCTCTTTGCCTTTTTCTGTATTATTTCCGGATCCTGAAACTTCAGAAGTTCATCCACTCCCCAAAATGGCAGACTTGCATTCAAATCTGACACTGCCAAGGGTCTGTTTCTCAGTCAAATAAACGTTTGCAACACCCTTCCTTACTCTAAGCAACCCAAGCCTTATTGGAAGCAGTTGTCATCTGGTCATTAGTTCCACTGCTTCAGATGGAAAAGACCTGAGGATTACTTAAATCTGTATCCGACTCCATCTCTACTAAAGAAGTCAGTCACCTGCTAACCCTTTTAGCAAGTGGTGAAAGGACTAAACAGCTAAACAAGTTCATTGCATCAAGTTGGTTGTCAACAGTGAATGGGAGGAAGAAATGAGGAAAAACAATCCCTGTGCTTATTTTTCGAAGTTAAAAGCATTTTAAAGTTACAGGCTGAGACGGGATAAGTTCTCAGAGTTGCATTGAGCAGAAAAATATATAAATTGGTCATCAACTCATATTCCTGTGGACTAGAAAGAACTAAGTATTCTAGGAATTAAAATTATTTAAGTGATCCCTGACTGTAATAAGTGATGTGCTTGTTTACACTACCCTATTGAGCCGTACTAAAATGAGATATCCTAAATTACCAAACATTTCTGCAATCTTACCACATAAACGCACACTCTCATTCTATTTGTGTGTAAATATAGAAATGCTTAATAGTATTACATTCCCTATGCTTTTATTTATATAAATAATTTTTATGTGTAGCTTGAGGACTTTTATTTTTTCCTAGAAAGTGTTTTGCAAAAACACAAGGAAGATAAAGATGTTTCTTGTTTTTTTTTAATTAATTTTGTGCTCAAAAGTGACTGAGACACTTTAGAAAAATCCCTAATCAAATATTTATTTTCTCTGTAGTACTTTGATAAAGATCACTTTATTTTAATATCAATTACCGCACTTAATGTAATTCTGGTCCTACTGAATACCAATGTCAACTGTAAGGTAGAAAAAATGATAGCTGGTTGGGTTTGGGGTTTTTTTGTAAAGCATTTTAAAATCCAAATTGTTATGAGTAAAGTACTACTATGAAATTCACTGTCTTGCGTACTTTAAATCTGTGACTGAACTCCAGTTAAAGCTTTAATATATAATGGATATCTATAATTGTACATGCACACACCAGAGTTTCTGAGAACAATCTCCTAGATGCAACTGTCAACTGAATCCTTACTGGAGGAAAGTGCCGAATCCATATACTTATCTTTCTCAGTCTGTATGCCATGTCAATGAAATGAGTACATTCCTTAACATATTAAGACTATGCTTTCTAATAAATTAGGCCTTTCAAGAAATTGATGAGGTATGTTGCATTCATTTATTTTTGAAATACTTTTTTCATAAAACTTATATAGCATCATGGAGAACAACTTTTAAGAGCCCTGACTGTGTGCACCTAAGTGTGTACCTGACAAAATCAGTCACTGGATTTCTAAAGGTATCAATTTCACATTAAGAATAAAGATATGAAAAATATACTGAAATTTTGTTATTTGAATGAATGATAGAGGATAATGAACAAGTAGGTTAAATTTTTAAAGAAACAAAACTTTCAGTTTTCCATATGATATTTTAAAAACAGATCTAAAGTAGAGATTAAAAAATAAGCAATATTGCATGAGTCAAAAAATTCAGATAATGTTATCCCCAGTAACTGTAAGTCAGATATGCTTTAAAGAAAATATTAATTTTTATGTAATCAAATTCTGTTTGCAACTTAAAGAAAGAATATTCAGAATTAAAGGTGATTTTGCTCTTCATCTAACAGTCTTCAGCAAGAGTACATCATATTTTTGAAACAAATGCCCAGTGAGTTGTTTAGCACAGCCATGATAAGCATATTAACATTCAGTTTATAGAAATTTTAACTTTATATCTTAAATTTTCTTGTAAGAATCACAATTCTATAACAAACTTCTGTCTTCAACAATGGAATAAATCACAGGATAAAGAATTTAGATGTTGAGTGTAAGTAAAGGAGTCCAGGGATTTTTATATGTTAGTCTTTAAAATGTAATGTCATAAAGACCAGATAATGGCTCTCTTCCCACTTGTGGCCAAATCCCAAAGGCTTTTTGTTGTTTCAGGAATCTGCAGCAGGCAGAAGTGAAGCTTTGTTGGATTTTTGCCAGATCTCTTTGCATCTTAATGTGGATGTAATTGCAGAATCTGCACAAAATATGATGTTCAGTTTAAAACTAAAACATACAAAGTTTAAAAATCTATCAACATTCACAGACAGTTTTAAAAAGATCCATGACATTGACCTTCAGATGTTGATGTTAAGATGTCTGTATGTGTGAGAATATCTGGACTGATTTAAGCCTCTTATTACCTTGTTTATGCAACAAAATTTCCACTGCCATAGCCACACTGGTATAGTTGTGTCAATGAAGATCTCCAGTGTCCACACAGGACATGCCAGGAGGAGTAAAATGCCAATGTAGTTATATTGCTCTATGAACAACAAACAAACACCAGCTTCTGTCAACAAAAATGCAGGCACAGGTTTTGCTGGTAGAGCTGTGACATCCATATGACACATCCAAGGATTATAATATGATTCTTCAGTTTTCTCCTTGCTTTTAGTGAAATTTTATAGTGAAGACTGCTCTCTTTTTTCTCATTAAAAACCAAATCCAGGCCCAGGGATCTCCAGTGGTAATGTTTGTTTCACTGCAAAAACAAACTGACTTTTTCAGTCACCAAAACTTCTTAGTCATTCAAATGACTTGGGTTTAAGCAATTTCAGCACCAGGAGAGTGGAAAATGAGCTTTATTCTTCCTTGGGAAGAAAATGTTGAAAAAGACAGTCTAAATAAATTGCAATTTCTTCGCTCAGTTCTAATACAAATTTGATGAAAACTGCTCATTGTCAGGAACTTTTATAATATCCTGATGTAAGTTTTCCTAACAAACTTTGTTTGCCGCTGTCATTTCAAGCACTTGTTCTAATAAAGACTTAAAGGTCACTCAAAGTTTGTGCTGTACTGCATTGTAGAACATCAAAATGTCACAACAGCACCAGCTTTTTGGAGTTGCATGATGATATATTGGCACAGCTCCACAAAAGTCAGTGGAATAATTCTAATTTATACCAGTTGAAGCTTGCAAGTCTTAAATTGAAATCAGATTTCACTTATGACTCTAATTAAACAAAAAGAGTCATAAAAACCTGACAATTACAGTGAATTAATTTTCAGGACAAAAATGCCACTGCCTGTTTGGCACATAGGTAATTTATTTTAATGGCTAAAATCATGGGCCAGTGATTCCAACACTCTAGAACCAAGATTGGGTTTTTTTCTGACCATAATTTTACTTCTTTTAAGAATACGTCATTTTTCAGGTCCCAGTGGAACAGAATTAAAAAATTAGAACCATCTACACTTATTTTTTCCATACAGTTTCACACTTCTTCTTGCTTTGGATTCCCACAGCTCACTGGAGTCAGCACAGATGCAATTTTGAGGGATAGAATTGAACAAATCAACATATACCGTAAGATATGCCATAAACCAACAGCATATGAAGCTGGAAGTACAAATGTAAGGATTTGTTTGCATCTCAAGCTCTCATTGCTCAAATTCTTCAAGTTCATTATCAATGTTTTGGTTTTGGTTTTGGTTGTTGGTTTTTTTTTTCCCCTCCAAAAGGTCCTCTGAACAGAGCATTTCTACGGGTTAGTAAAAAAATCTCCCTAACTTGATTTTTGAATTGCATGGTTTACCCATGCGGGTGAACATTCATTGAGAATCAATGGATCTTATGCACATTGTCAAGTAAATGATATCTAAGGTGAGATTAAAAAAAAAAAAAAAAAAAAAAAAACCTTGCCTAGAGAAAAATATTATGCACTTTCAGATTTTTTATTGCTTCAGATGCTCTGGGATTTTTTTATTTTCTCACAAAATGCTTTGTTTCAGTCAGGATAATTTATCCAAACTTTGGCAGGGAAGGATAGGATCGGAAGTAATTATTACATGTGGTGGATTTGCTAGGTATACTTGATAATCTCTGATAATTCTGTTTCACCATTATCTGGTAAAGTGTTTTCATAATCGGAACACAGAGAATAAACTAGGTTGGAAAAGGCCTTGAAGATCATCTAGTCCAAAAATTAACCTAACATTGACAGTTCCCAACTACACCACATCCCTCAGAGCTATGTCAACTCTATTCCCAAACACCTCCAGGGATGGGGACTCCACCACCTCCCTGGGCAGCACATTCCAACACCAAACAACCCCTTCTGGAAAGAAATGCTTCCTATATCTAGTCTAAACTTTCCCTGGCGCAGCTTGAGGCCATTCCCGCTTATTACTTGGTAAAGAGACTCATCCCCAGCTCTCTGCAACCTCCTTTCAGGGAGCTGTAGAGGGCGATGAGGTCTCCCCTCAGCCTCCTCTTCTCCAGACTAAACACCCCCAGTTCCCTCAGCCGCTCCCCGTACGACCTGTGCTCCAGACCCTGCACCAGCTTTGTTGCCCTTCTCTGGACATGCTCGAGTCACTCAATGTCCTTTTTGTAGTGAGGGGCCCAAAACTGAACACAGGAATCGAGGGGCGGCCTCACCAGTGCCGAGTCCAGGGGTCAGATCCCTTCCCTGTCCCTGCTGGCCACGCTATTGCTGACACAAGCCAGGATGCCATTGGCCTTCTTGGCCCCCTGGGCACACTGCTGGCTCCTGTTCAGCCGGCTGTCAATCAGCATCCCCAGGTCCCTCTCTGACTGGCAGCTCTCCAGCCACTTCTCCCCAAGCCTGTAGTGCTGCTGGGGGTTGTTGTGGCCCAAGGGCAGCCCCCGGCATTTGGCCTTATGGAAACTCCTCCAGTTGGCCTCAGCCCATGGCTCCAGCCTGTCCAGGTCTCTCTGCAGGACATTTCACCTTAAGTGTGCTTTACCTCTGAATATGTGTTTGAGCATTTATTATACTTTTTACAAATATGGAACCACTGTCATTACCTTGAAGCCCACAGTTATTTGTGTGACTGATTCGCAGTATGCACTGTGTTTGGTCTTGCTGAGGATTCAGTAGCTTCTTACCATACTGACTGATAAGGTTCTCTTTATATATCCTTTGAAACAGTTATGTTTAAAATAAGAATATCACCATTAAAAAAAGAGAAGATTAATACTTAAATAACCTGAAGCTGAATGTAAAAAGGATTTGTATAAAAAATTTTCAGTTTATATGTTTTTCAAGATCTTTTTTGCCCGTTTTCCTTTCCTAAATCTCAATTTAGTTTAATTTATATAGATACAGAATATTTGCAGACTTCTCTTTCAGTTCCTGAGACAAATACTAAGGTGTCTGCAAATATCTCCTGCCATTTCTTGAAGCAAGATTCCGCCAGTTCTCTTTCTGATACTCAATAGCATCCATGTAGCAATGTAACAGGCTATATGACTTGCCCAAAAACAGTGTTTTTCCATGTTTTTCACCACTGGAAATATTGAGTTTGGGATTCAAGGTGAAATTACAACCGCCATTCCACTTTTCGGTTTAGAAATGAAAGAAATCTTTCTTCACTAGCCTTCCTGATCATGTTGTAAGTGCTGAATTGGGTCCACTGAATTGAAAAGTAGGAAGTACGTGTAAAGGCTGATATACATGCACCCATCCTTTTGTACCATGAAACACAGAACACTATCTAACTGAGATTAAAGTCGTTAATCAGTCTGTGTGGTATCAACAAAGTATAACCTTTTTCCAACTAATAAACTTAGTAGCTAAAACAAGAATGTTGCCTTGGGCTTTGAAAAAGTAGCATGATGGCAAATAAAACCCAAAGTGATCTGTTTTCAGGCAATCCAAGGAACATTTTGTTTTGATTCAACTTTCTCTTGTCAGGAAGACAATCATGTGGACATGTGTTTTTAGACATGCTCAGAGCTCATTTGCTAGTAGGAGTGGCATGTGTTTTATAGAAAAAGGAAGATCAGATGCTTTTCAGATGTTGCTCTTACAGTGCTAAAAGGAAAGGTCATTTATTTTGTCCTTGGTCCCCATGTTCTCTCTTTGTAAAACACTGGTATGTATGTACAGTGAAGCCAGCTATTTGTCCCCAGAATTACTTTTTCCTCAAGTTTAGCCAGCGACAAAGCAGAAAGCCATGCATCATATGAGATATGTGGATCAGGTATTAACTTCTGTAGGAGGAAGTTGGGCTAAAATGAAAGGTTTTATCTTGTTTATTCCATATATATCAAATCAAAACTAATCTTCTAAGTATCTCCAGAAATTATTAAAAGGTCTCAGAACTAATGTACTTCTCTTTTATCTGTGCATAAAAAGGTAACAAAAGCCTATCTCAAAATATTTCTGGCATTTTTGCCAGATCAGTGAATATAATATGCAGCAGAGCAAAAGGATAACACAGCAGCTACTTCACTGAATTTTGTCTGTGTTTATAGTCACATAACATTTACATTTAAGCTAAGAAAAGAATACATAATGTTCATATCATCTACAGATAACTAAACTGCTTTGTAACCAAACAAACAAAAAAAAAAATCCCAAACACACTAAAAATTAATAGTCTACAGACTTATTCCCTAATAGATACTCTCTAAAATAACTCCCTTAAATCAGATGGCCTCACTAAAAGGAAAAAATAATAATAAAAAGAGATTAAAAAGTGAAACAATATCAAAAGGAGAAAAAGAGAAAAAAAGGGAAAAAAAATGAGAAAAAATGAAGGAAAAAAAAAGGAAAAAGAGAAAAAAGGAAGAAATATTCATATACAGTTCAACAAATATTATCTGTGGGAGTGGTGGGAATGCAAGGAAAGGAAAATTCCTAAATATGAATTCTGAAGTTCACAAAGATCAGGTCTTTTTAGTACAAAACTGAAAGCAGACTTTCTTATTAACACCTACATACTTGAAGCATTCTAGTAGCTTTTCTTTTTAAATGCTATTTTTTTTCCTTGTAGATAATTCAGAATTTCTTTAATTCTAGGTAGAACAAAATCAGCCAATACAACAAAAGAAATGTTTCTTTTAATCTCTGAAGTATTATATTATTTCATATATCATCTGATAACAGCAACAAATCTACAGTATTATTTTAAAGATTACTGAGTATTGTCACTATATTTTTTTTGCAACATTAAGTAGCTACACAAGGTTACAAAGCAGTGTTCACATAGTTTTCAATGTCTTGCAAGGGACATTTGTATTCTATCAGCACAGTGTCTGGAAAAGATAAAACCCAAATTGTAATAAATACTTTCTCATGTTTATATATTTCTCAGCTATAATTACAATAATGACTCCTGACTGATTAAAGTATCAACAAAGACACGATCAGATGAAACTCAGCTGTAGTGTCAGCTGGGAAGTTTGTCTGGCTTATAGTGAAGTCTATGGAAGCTTTAGTACAATCTGCATGACAGTAACGCATTAAATATCTTTAAAAGCCTAGAACTACGTTCTGTAACAGAGATATGAAATGACTCTGATAAAGCATAAAAGTGAGTTAAACTTGTTCTATATTTTATCTGTCCTTATCCTTTATCTATCTTTACTTATGAGAAAGATCATATAAAGATAATTGACATGATGCTTAAAAGAACCATCTGGTCCCTAAAGTTCATGACACTAATGTACTTTCTGCTGGCCTTCTGAAGTCCTATGATCACATCAGCTTTCATATAAGGAAAAGGACAAAGTGTTTCTGCTTTACAGTTAGAAGAGAAAAAAACCCCACCACTTCCAAACTCCACCAAATCAAGTATTTCTAAACAGTCTGAAAGAGCTATGTATCTAGATCCTTTTCTCAGGGCTAATGCTTCCAGCAATGCCTGTGTAAATCTTTCTCACTGAAGCATGGTCTTTAGCCTGCATCTTTTACTTATGCGCATAGTGCTTTGATGCAAAATAGCTTGAGAGCTTACCTACTGGGACTCATTTTGCCCTTAAGATGCAGCACATATGCCTTTCACCTTTTCTATTTCACTTTCTGCTACTAAAAGGAAGCCCAGAACTTCCAAAAATCTTGATAATTTCTGTTCCTCCCAGGAAAAGTCCTTCTTGGCCCCTAAGAGTACTGATGACTAGTACTGCTTACATTATCCATTCCTTTCAGAGTTAGTCAGTCAGTTTAACAGCTTTGTACACTGACTGGTTAATGTGTAGGAACATTCAAGCAAGGTCGTTCTGTAAGTAACGATATCAGAGGTTCTTCCAAATGAACTAAACTGCATGACCCACTTAGGTAAACATCCCTTTCACATTCAGTGGAGATAAACTTTTTTATTTGCTGTCAGCAAATAAAGAGAAAGAATAACATGAATTCAGCACTTGGAACAAGTAGCCATAGCATTTGAATAATTTAACAAAGCTGTAATTTTCAAATAAATGTTAGTATTTATAGCTAAACACAAACCAAATCTTTCTAAAATTTTTCATTAACTGACAGTTACTTATATTGTGAAGAATTAGCTTAAACCTCTTAGAAATATTGTACATGAGACTTAGAAGGTAGATGACCACTAGTCACCATTTTAGCAAACGTAAACCAAAGCACGGGAAGTTTTGATTTGACTTTTCAAAAATACTATCTAAGGTTTAAATTAACTACCTAAAGTTTAAATTAATGAAAAGAGTTATTCTTTTCTGTTAAGTACAGCAAGACCCTATTTAAGATGGTATAAAAGCTTAACAGAAATGCCATGTTTTTTAATTCTTACTTGGCTTCCTGCTACTCCTCCTCCCTTCTCTTGGTCTGCTAATGCTCTACTATCCCCTCTGCCTCCCAGTCATTTCTATCTCCTTTAGGTAACTTATCTAGTCCTCATTATATGTCTCTTTGGATCTGGTATGTCTCTTGTGCTGGTCTCTCTAATCAAATTACCTCTGTTTTTTTTTCACTGGTTTCTCTGTAATTACCTGTCGTGCCCCAGTTCATTATTCCTTCACTGTTTACAAGGACTATTACAATTTCCAGTAATACCATCACTTTATTGGATCTTTCCTTTATTCTCTTACACAGAAGTGTATCACATTCCCATCATGTACAAGCTCACCCCTTCATCTGTCCATTAATAATGCCTTATATCTCATGCTCTTCCCAGTCCTCTCCTTTTTCTCCTTTTCCATCTCTCTCCACATTATGAGTCCAATGTCTGGAATGGATTACATCTTTTCATTTCCCAAATACCTGACTTGCGTCCACATTCAGAGGATATGTTTCTCACCATAACTCCACTTAAAACCTTTTCTTACTTATGTCTGCTAAACTGCAGCTCATAATCAGAAAATGAGATGTATGCTGTAAAGAAATGGATAAGCATATATTACTTTAGTATGTTTGCCTACATTATGCTGTATAGTACTAATTATTAAACTAAACTATACACTCCTTTTGCCCATCTGTTTCTTAGCTTTTTTTTTTTTTTTCCCCTGCCAACAGCCAAATCATAATGTAATGGTCATGCTAAGAAAAACCCACAGGCGCTGCTGGTTGCCTCTGATCTGTGTTTGTTTATGATTAAAACTACATGAAATAAACTGAACCTTGCAATTGCACAAGCTAAGCGAATGCACGTTTTAATATGCAGATGTTTATTATTTTCTGTCTTTGACAGTCAACTTTTAGAAAGGAAGTTATTTTTTACAGTTCACATTTTTATTTTTTATAGTTCACAAGAAGTCACAGACAGGACTGATTTATGTAAATAAGGTCTTTGGAAAACTTGAAGAGGAATTTAGTGCCAAACTGATAAATCACTTTGAAGTGAATTTTTTTTAGATTGTTTTTTTATAATCATTTAAACATACAAATCAAAGAAAGTAATTTATGAGAACTACTGGGTGACTGTCCAGATAGAAGAGATTTGCATGAGCTCAGCACAAAGAATTTATTTTGTTTACCAGAATTAATAGAATTTCTTAGCTTATCAGAATTTGGACAGAAGTGCCAGAAGACTAGGAAGCCTTGTCAGATTCTTGGTACTTCCTGTTTCCAACCAGGCTGTTTAAAATAACACAAGAGCAGCATTTTGCTTGATGGATTTTGGCAAATTCTGTTCTGCTTAGGGAGAAAAGAACCAGAAAATGTAAAGTTTTTCTAGTTCTAAGGAAAAATGAGAAAGGTCATACAGGTTTCTCTAAGAAAGACCTGCACATTAGGTCATTAATCTCAATATTCTCCTTCCAGAAGGAGACAAAAAGTCATACAGACTTATGACTAAGGAAAACCACTCTTATCTGTGAACTTTTTCATAGAAAGAAGTTCTGTTTCCACATTCAAATGCAAACATTGAAAATTATGGTGATTAGATGAAGAAGTATTTAATTGGTGTTTGGAACAGGTGATAGGAAAGAATCTGACCAGAGGGAGCAGGAAGCACATTGGACATTCTGTTTTGGGTTTATGACTGTTCACTCAACTCCTGCTCAGATTTTGGCTAACACAGCTCATGCTAAGGCCTGATGTATGCTGGCAGCAGCGCCACTAGGTCAAATCCAGAGCATCTCATAGACAGGACAGGTGGCCAGACAGAGCTAAAGAGCCATTATGTAGCCACCGTCTCCTGAAAAATTACTATCTCCTGCAGCCATCATGTTTGCATATTGTCTGTCAGTTTTGTCAGAATCCACTAACTTGTGGAAATGATATAGACCACACCTCCAAGCTGGAAGGTATAAAACTTGAACTTATCCACAGGTTTTGATGTTGATCCAACAGGAGCTAACAGCTGAAACTTTTGTGCTTCCTAGCATGATACAACGGACTCCCGCACTGTGACAAAGAAGGAAGAATAAGCACTCTCACCTTCAGCTAGGTAACTATTTTGCTCATAGGTGCACAAGTTGCGAGTTACAAATTAGAGAACTTGCAAGTGAGAAATCTCATTATTTAAATCATGGATTAGTGAGTTCACATGACAGGCTACTCATGAAAAGGGGATTGAGCCCTTGTTTGTCATGTTTGTTTCCTTTCTGAATGAGTTCATAAAGAAACATTTAATTTGCAGAATATATTGTCCTGTAAATCTGAGAGATACAAATGGACTGTGGCAAGCTTATAACTAGTTGGCACCTGTGTGAAATAAGTCTGAAATGTTTAATTAAAAAAAAAATAAAAATCAACAAGTGATCTGGGTTGTATTAGCATTTTTCAAAGAAATGTAGAGATTCCAATCTGGAGACAGTCAGTTAAAAATGTTCTGGTCAGATTAGTTCAACTGAAGGAAGGTCTCGATTATATTTGTTAGCATGATGAAGATGCTTGTTTTCTAAGTTTCACAGTGTTGAAACAGCTGTCTAGACTACCACTTTTTACTATTAATTTTATAATGAATTCTGTATATCATCTCTATTTTTTCCTTAACTCACCTTTTATATTATATTACTAATGTTTCCATTTTTTCAGCAATACCCATGAATCCTACATCAACACAAGCAACATGACATGGCATCAGCATGAAACTTCTGAGGCAAACAAGTTTCTCTGAAAGTTCTTGATACAGAGAGAAGTAAGTATTCGCTGAATTCTATTTTGTATGCCATAATACATAACTTTTTTTTTTTTTTTTTTTTAACACGAATTTTTCATGTATTTGTCTTGCTTAGTTTTGTGGGGTTTGTTTTGTTTTTTTTAAGGCGGAGGGGGGAGGAAGAGAAAGAGCAAGAGAAACACACACTTTTAAAAGATGAGGATGTTACATACCTGAAAAAGTAGCCAACCAAAGTAGGTGCAACATTGATGGAAAAGTATGTCTACATTCACAACTAGTGGAAAAAAGATAGCATTTCCATTATAATCATATCACAATGGACATCAGCTAATTAGGACCCATTAAAGGATCTTAGGACAGAAAACAGCATAGCGTTTAAACCTGCATTTAAGTCATACTGATTGCAGTAAGAACTCACTGGTTTTGAAGCCCTTAGTTGACTGAAGAGAGGTGGTTAGTAGAATTGGGAGGGATTTTAGAATGTGCCTAAGCTTTACGTGAAGGATCAGACAGTATGTTTTGAATTCAAACTGTCTAAGAGTTGAAAATAACAAGATTTATATTTGGATTTATAGCTGGAATAGCCAGCATTTTTTTGTTATTTAGTAACACAATTAACTATCAATGAAAGGGACTAAACTCTTGAAAGTTTTCCTTTATATTTTCCCCATTCCTTTAAGTATATGAGGTTTTCTGGTTTTGTTATAAATGCAGAGCTCAGAAGTTAGTCTTTTGTAAATTCATTTTTCTCACAACTCTCTTTGATCCTTTCTGTAGCTACAACTACTCTTAGTTTCATTCCTCATATTTAAGAGAAAAAGGCTTATTTAATCAGTTGAATGTAAAAAACTGGTTTTAAGAATACAACTTTCAGCATCTTAATATGATAGTAATTTTACATTTCAAAATTGTGTTTTTTCAGCTTTTACCTACATTCATTTTGGCATACCTAAATTAAAAAACCCTCTAATACAAAAAACTTGAAAGAAGTTGTTTCTTTCATAGGACACCCAGAAGCATAAGTACTATGTTCAAAGACAAAACTTGCACTGGTTCACCATCAAGTGATCACCATCAGCTGATCACCATCAAGTTAAAATAGAGAAGGTAAACCAAATCCTCAGGTGGTAGATCCACATAGCATTGCTTGGCAGCAATGCTGAGTACTCAGTCCCACTTCCTGTGTCTGCAAGATTACACTGTGAACTGAATATGGGAATTCATTTAACTGAAAATGTTTGCGAGCATTATCAGAGGATTCTTTCTGAAGTTTTCTAAAGCCATTTTGATTGCCTGTTTAATTATATGCATCACCCTTCAAAAATTTGATATGCACAACTGTGGGACAATTATAGCAATGTGAATTGGAGTAAGAAAGAATAGGAGAGTATAAGGTAGAACTCCTGTGTTGGTACTGCTGCTTAATATAGCATATCACCAATACATAGCCTTGACTGTGTTGTGTTCTCATAAGGAAGACCTACTGATCTAAAAGAATGATTTACCCTGCATCCAACAAGAGAGTAGAAGCCCAGCTGTTCTGTGCATGGAATGCTATGATTTTTTTTTTTTTTTTTTTTTTTTTTTTTTTTTTTTGCAGCAGACTGCTTTTGAGGTGGGACTAGAAATGGAAAAATGGGGTGTATACCTATTTTGTTTCAGTTTTAAGAATGAAATTCATGAAATTAATTCAGTTTTAAGAATGAAATTCTATATTTAAAAAACATTGGAGAAGATAGCTTGAATAGAGAAGATATCTCTCTAATTTTTTTCTTACATTTTTTTCCCAAATTAATTTGCTTAAAAGAGTTCTGTCTCCACTGTTTTTCATTTTACTTTGAATCATAGATTCATTGAATCATTTATGTTGGAAAAGATCTTTAAGATCATTGAGTCCAACTGCAAACCCAACACTGTCAAGCCCACCGCTAAACCATGTCCCTAATTGCCACATCTATACGTCTTTTAAATACCTCCAGGTATAGTGACTAAATCACTTCCTTGGGTAGCCTCTTCCAGTGCTTGATAACTCTTCTGATGAAGAAATTTTTCCTAATACCTAGTCTAAATCTTTCCTGAAGCAACTTAAGGCTGTTTCCTCTTGTCCTATCGCTTTACTCAGGAAAAGAGACCAACACGCACCTTGCTACAATCTCCTTTCAGGTAGTTGTAGAGAGCAATAAGCTCTCAGCCTCCTTTTCTTGAGGTTAAACAGCCCCAGTTCCCTGAGCCACTCCTCAGGGAAGAAGTGAGCCACTCATTCTCTACATCCTTCACCAGTTTCGTTGCCCTTCTTTGGACATGCTCCAGCACCTCAATTTCTTTCTTGTAGTGAGGAGCTCAAAACTGAATACAGTCATCGAGGTGTGGCCTCACCAGTGCTGAGTACAGGGGGTGATCACATTCCTAGTCCTGCTGGCCACACTATTTCTAATACATGCCAAGATGCTATTGGTCTTCTTGGTCTAGAGAGTTAAAAAATGTAATTACAGTGTAAATAGAAATGGCAAAAAAAAAGAGAGAAAAAACACAAATATTTTAATTAAAATAGACATTGGTTTTGCACTCAAAACTTATTTTTCACACAATGTTTGCTGGGAAGACAAGTATATGGGTTTTATTGGGCTCTGTGTTCTTCCATTAATGAAACAACTACACTCACATTTTCTTTGAAGAGTTTGGATTGTCCTCATAGCATTAATAAAGACATTCCATTCCCTGAAACAGATTTAACAATTACCCTTTTAAAATGTCAGCTATAGAAATGCACAAACAGTTATGAAATTTGGGTATGAGTTTGACTATTTCACATACACAAAGTAATTATAATACAGGTGAATCCTCTTCATTTATGCTTCATATAGTGAGATAACATAGTTTAGCTACTCTATATATGTTTAGTTAGTCTACCTGTGAGGCTTTTCGACATTTTCTGTTCTTTCTGAAACAACAGCACTTCAAAATTCAACATGTGCATTACTGAAGAATTTTTTTTTTCCCATTCAAGAGATTGCTTGAATTAACATCAAAGAAAATGTCACTGACTTCTATTACAGTTGTTTCAGAATCAGGCATTTTCTTCAGTTTTCAGCTATGGTAAGAATAATGTGGAGTAAGATACAAGTATCTTCACAAATGAAACATTCTGATCTGCAAAAACAATTGTGAAAAAAATATTTAAACAGATCTTGGTTGAGAAATATCAAACAGTTTCAAGATTTCAGATACAAAAAGAATTTTGAAAATCAGATAAATTCTTGGGAAAAGGTAATTTCAAAAGTAGTATTCAGACAACTTTGACTTTTCTTCCTGACATTTATTATCTATAAAAATTATCTTTGAAAAACAACTGATAATTAATCTACTAAAATTAGTGTATCAGTTAAAATATGTTAGAAATTAAGCTGACACTCCTTCATAGAAAAGCATTTCACTTTGAAATGCTTTGATCAGAATAAAAATGCAATTATTTTTTTTAATATATACATTTTAATTTGATTTGGAAATATTAAAACATGGTCAAAACATAGCGTTTCAGCTTTAGTTCAGTAATTCAAAAGAAGAGATTCATATTTAATTTTATATCTCAGTATCCCCACATAGCTCTTGGTTAGTTGGGGGTGATGTCTAGCACACTGTAAAAATTTCTACAGAGCTTCTGAAAATGAGAGGGAGGATTTTCTACATTTCCTTATCATGTAAGGAGGATCACATATATTTTAAAGAAACACATATAGAAATACAAATAAGACAATTGTCAAATTATCTATCTAGTGAACAAGACATGTTCTTGATAACTGACTAGGATCCCTTCCCTCATCCCTACATATGGGGTGGATCACTTAATCTTCTTTCAATCCTGCACTTCAGTGATGGTTATCTACCTCTCCGCAAAGGTAATGTAGAAACTCTTGAGAATGAAAAGTTTAGTTATGTTGTTGCTGTCTTCTTCCACTGTGCTTGGAGAATCTATCCATGGAGCCAGGGGCATAATCCTGCTTCCTACATTTCCTAATGTATCTATTTTTAAATCAGTGAGGATTGTGAGTAACCCTTATGGGCCAAATCTTCAATCTGTAAATGAAGCAGCTGATACAGTAGCCTGATTATAGGATAATAGCAAGACACAGCTCACACAGCCAGTTGACTCATATGCATCGATATAAGGGCAATATATAATATTACCTGACCTCTTGTAGAACAAACTTTGTAAGTATGGATGCATCATAGTCTGTGGCCAGTGGACTTGCAAGATGCAACAAATATAGTTTTTCAAAAATGACTCTCCAGATTCTTGGGAATTTAGATGTTAGAAAACAGATGCATTTAAGAAAAACTAGGGTAACATTAGTAGTTATGAAAAACAAATATGCTGGCTATCTGTCTGGAAGAAGGATTGCTCATAATTTAGAGTTATTAATGTTACTTACATATGTAAAGAGCCTGAATAGACTTTCTCATCTATCTTTTCTGGTGTGGTGTATGTTTCATATAAACATACTCAAATGAGTAAATATATATGCAGGTTTATAATAACAGAAAATATTCAGGCCAAGGTAAAATATTTTTGTGGATGAGTTTTGGGGATTATATTTTAAATAAGTACCTTAATGAGAATGAAACTGTATTCTACAAGATATTTCCACAGAATAATTAAAGGAAGATGGAGTGATAGAGACCTGAAGAAAAAGGCCTAAAAATTTGAATATTCACTAGATAAAGATGTTCATATTTACCTCATGAATTATGCATTCAGTGCTAATTGTATTGTACAAAATATGTTTTCAAAAAATAGAAGAAAAAATTTAAAATAATTAAAAGCAAATTTGTATTTTTCCATTATTTGTCTTTCTGAAGGGCACAAAGAACATCTTAATTTCTGAAATAATTTCAGTCTATATGGTATCTGACACATTAGACAATTACCTATTATGCCAAAACTGAGTTTTTCCAACATAATCTTCAGATATTTTCTCAGAGGTAAACAGTTGGTTATTAATGAGCTTGTAAGTAAAATAGTAATCTTTTCTTTTAAGCCTGCATATATAGTTTATAGACTACAGCTTAAAGAGTTTGCCGGGCTGGTTTTGCCAATAAAACCATCTAGATCTAGATTCTAGATAACATGCATTAATGATGTTCAGAAAAACAAGGTTAATTCAATGAGCCTGGAGAAGTAATCGACTATAGTAATTAATGTTTCTTGTCTAGAAAATAAAAGAAGAAACAAATCTGTTGCTACCTGAAGCCAAAGATGACTGTATAGAGGTTTTATATTTTGTTGTTTCACCATTCACATATCTGTTAAATATATCTTGATTGCTTATCTGTAGTTTACTGAAATCTAGCAGATCCTGGAACTAGCACCAGAATAAGTTGAATGTAGACAACACTCATGACAACTTTTTCTCTTCTACCAGTTGCTGCCTTATCAGCACTGCAGGTAGAATGATGCCTTACTTAGGTATCTACTTGTTCTGTTACTGCTAGAATTAGAAGAGGAAAAGATTTTACAGTTTTCTTATAATTCTTAAAGAATTTATTCTTTGTATCCCCACTCCTGGCATAACTTTTATTACCATAGCATCTGGATGACCTGCAGAAATACTGATGTCTCATGTCAACAGCTATGACAGTTAAAAAGAGTATGTTTTTACTTTGTTTAATATATCATCTTTTACTTTTGGAAACTCTGAGTTAATAATCAGTGATTGTTATATTTCTTCTTGATTTTCATATAACATAATAAATATGGCGTTTCTGTCTTGGAAGTTACTTTCATTTCATTTGACAAAGAAAATAGGAGCATGCAAGGGATACCAACAGAAAGATTGGCATAGAAAATGCACAGCAATCTCCTGGTACTGTTTGTTCTTCTGTTAAACTAAAAGTCATCAGATGACACCTAGAACTGGTGAGATATGCTGCCTCATTGGCTAAATTATGTCTCTAACAGAATCATTTGCAAGACAGAACATACGTGATATTCATCCCACTGTTCTGTCTTGGACAGTGACAGTGAAAGATGTTACTTAGGGAAAGAATGTAAGCCTGTCCATTAACTTCAGTCTATTGCACTCATACTTCCCTCAAATATGCAATAAAGGATCTATGGCCTACCAGTGCCTCTAATCACTTCCTGAACAGCCTGGTGCTATCTGACTTCCCAAATTTCTATGGCAACTGATGCTACCAAACTCTTCAGCAGTAAGTCTGCAGAGGGCCCTGTCACCCTCATGTCATAGTGCCACCACCCAGCAACACAGCAGTCACAGTCCCCCGGGGAAGTATAAAAGACAGCATTGTTCATGTCCTGCTGCCAGAGCTGGCCTGGGGGCAGCCTGAAGACATCCAAAAGGAAGTTCTTGAGGAGCTGATGGAATTACTGCTGGTAAAGAAATGCTTCCTTAACGTCCACTCTGAACTTCCCCTGATGGACACAGCTTAGAGCCATTCCCACGCATCCTGTCACTGGATCCCAGGGATGAGAGCTCAGCACCTCCTTCTCCATTTCCCCTCCTCAGGAAGCTGAGCAGTGAGGTTGCCTCTCAGCCTCCTTCTCTCCAAACTAGACAAACCCCAAATCCTTAGCCGCTCCTCAGATGACGTGCCTGACAGCCGCTTCCCCAGCTTTGTTGCCCTTCTTGGGACGCATTCAAGTAACTCAAGTAACTTTTTGAAATTCATGGGGTCCAGAACTACACACAATACTCAAGGTGAGGCCACACCAATGCTGGATATAGCAGGGTAATCACCTCTTTTGACTGGCTGGTCATGCTGTGTTTGATGCACCCTAGGATTCAGTTGCTCTCTTGGCTGCCAGGGCACACCGCTGACTCCTGGTGATCCTGCTGCCAACCAGCACCCCCAGGCCCCTTCCTGCAGGGCTGCTCTCCAGACACTCCTCTCCCAGTTTAGACTTGTGTCGGGTGTTACTCCTTCCCAGGTGCAGAATCTGGCAGTTACTCATGTTCAATTTCATGCTATTATTTCATTGCCCAATGCTCTAATTTCATGCCAATTAATTCATTGCCTAATGCTCCAATATATCCAGATCCCTCTTGTCCTCGAGACTCAACAGCACTTCCGAGTTTAGTATCATCAGCAACTTTCCTAACCATTAATTCAAATTCTGCATCCAAATCATTGATAAAAAGTTTGAACAGAACTGGCCCTTGAATTGAGCCCTGTGTAACAGCACTGGTGACTGGTCAGCAGCCAGATGTAGCCCTGTTCGCTGCAGCCTTGTGAGCCCTGCCCTTCAGCCAGTGCACAGTCTACCTATTCATGTCACAGTTGGACTTCTCCAGAAGGATGCTGTGAGGACTTTTGTTGAATCCCAGCTAGAAACAATTTAATTTGTTAAATGGATTACTTACATCTGTTCACGTAATTAAAGGAGTAGGTTCTATGTATCCCTGAAATTAAAGTTGCCTGTCAGTCCTGAAGACAATTTACAATTTCATAAGGTCCTATTAATGATTTCTCTCATGTCTGTCCACTAGAGTAAACATAGATCTTTGTAGAATCTAAAAAATATTGGTGTAATATCTCAGAATCCTATATTAGAAAACCTAAACAAAAAATAAATCTTGACATTATTTTATTTTGGAGCACTTACAGAAACATATTTAAATTATTGTATGAGTACTGTTGTAAGAGAAATATTGTCAAATACTCAAGTAATGTCTGACATGAGTTGTTTCATGCAAATTTTTTCAGAAGATTAAGTTTTACCTCACAGAATATAAATTAGTTCAAGTAGCAGATCTGGCACATGTTTCATATATGTGACTGTATTCTTGCCAGTATTTAGCACCTCCTCCAAACAAAAGACACATGCTTTCAAATAGCTTATTCTGGCAACCTTTTAAATAACCAGCTGTTTTTGAAACAAGTGAAAGAAATATATTAAGTTTAAGCATTCAAGAGGCATTCATGCAGTGGTCATTTATGTGTGACTACCACCTTGTAGGAGTTAAGCAAATAAGAACTGGTGACATAAAAGATTAGACACCCTCCATCTATTTTTACATGAGGGAAAATAATATTTAAGAAAAGGCTCTCACTAGTAGCTCAAATATTATTCAAAGGGTGCAAACTGTAACCACAAGGATTTTCCCCAGACAGTTAAAATGGTTGACATGATAACAAGAAGAGAAAGGCAGAGCAGAAATATTCAGGATATTTAGTCTTGCTAGGCAATTCCACTTATGCAGCTTCTTCAGATTTTACCCATGAGTTCCAAAATACCTACCTTCAAGTATCACATCTTCCTCAGATTTTCTCCTTCTCTGATTCCTGAAAATTCTTTGACATTACACTACTTTTTTTTGTTTTTTCCATTTTATTTTTTCATTTTTCTTTTTTGACCTAAGGGCTATCTTTAGCACAGGTGTTCCCTATAAAGCCAACTGCCACCTACGATTCTTGATAAATGTTTGGTAAATTACCTAGAAATAACTTCATAAGTTTTGTTTAAGAGAAGGTGCTATGGGATATGTGAATATAAGGTGTTTTTGTCTTTCCAACTCCTTAGCATGATTGCTAGGTTATTGGGAAACTAGTTTAACTGGTTATTTGTCTAGTTCTGGTTAATGACTACTCAGTGACACATAGACTTACCTGGAACTTGGCAGCAATAGGCACCTCCTGAGTCCGCTTAACTGCTTCACAAAAACAGATCAATCCAATAAACGCTTGTTTCTACAATCACTGATTCCAGTACCCTATATTCTCCTTCTCTTGAGAAAAATAAGACTTACAGTAAATGACTCAGCTATCATGTGTGAACCTTGTAAAACTGTCAGACAAAATCTGCAAATCCTTTAATTAGATCCAAAAAAGGAACCCCAAGGTGGATCTGATTTCTTGATAAGTGTCTTGTGTTCAATAGTATTATAATATTAACATTGTTCTTAGAAGGCAGAAGGTTCTCTTACTTTCTTCTATTTGATCAGTCAGTACAAGGGCTTGTGTTCATAGTTCTGAGAAGTACCTTAAAAGATCATTCTATCCAGTGGTTTAAAACTGCAGACTCCTAAAAATTTTTCAGTATTGGTATGAACCTTAATATCATGAACTTAAACCTGCTGGCATTAAGTTTACTGCAGGTATGTTCAGTTCTTCCTGTGGAAGAAGGCCCACAAATGAAAAACATAATCTAGCACAGCTCCTGTCCCTTTCTAAAGCAAAATATACAATTTTGATGTTCGGTACAAGTGATGTTAAAGTTCATTTTATATATCACATGGAAACTTTACACCTCCCACTACTTCAAACATGATATGTCATGATGTCTTTTTAAAAATATTGTACCATGTCAGAAATTCTGTGACAAATCTGAGGATTCCTGCTTTATACAGAGATTTTCTTCAAACAAAATCTGCTTTTCACCTGTGATTGGAAGTCAGTAATTAAGATATCATAGAAGGAACACATAGCCTTGGTAAAAAAAATTACTACTGCCTTACCAGCAGCTGCAGTTTTTCCAGTGAACCAAAGCTTTCTTTAACCATATCCACACACTTAACATGAAACAGTGCATGAAGTTTCTGCTGTAAAATTTATGATTGAAGCATGCAGTACTATAAAATGTGCAAATGTTATGTACAAACTACAATTCACTCTGCTAACATGATTTTTCTTTTAAACACAAAGAATAAAGTTCAAAGTGGGAACAGCTTTCAAAACGTGACATGCCATGAACTCAGTTAAAGCAATTACTCGTCCACTTTACAATGTGTGTGCAATGTGTTTACACTGCAACTGGAAAGGATTATGCAGAAAAAGAGTGTCAAATAATAAAATGCATTAAACTAATTCTTGTGGAAGAGACATAGTGTTTAAATATTAACTTGAGTCAACAGGAGAGCTGAGACTTGCAAAATTCTGGAAAGAGCCAGACAACAGATATCAACAACTCCCACAGTCCACCTGCTTCTCCATTTTAGGCTTTGAAAAAAAGATTGCATAAATCTGAAAGGATAATTAAAAATCCAGTTGCATCAGGTTTGGGCACAGCAAGACAACTAATTATCATGACTTTCCCATCTGCTGATCTAGCCCATAACCCTTCTCAACTTAGCATTGCTGCCAGTCAGTAAGAAAAAAAAAAAAAAAAAAAAAAAAAAAAAAAAAAAAAAGACTACCATGTATAAGTTGATCTTTTGCTAAATTGGGAGGTAGGGATAAAGCCTCTTATGCATTTACTGAAATCTTATATATACCACTGTCCCACAGAAGGCAAAAAATATTTCTTCTGATTAAGTAGCCCCAATAGAATCTGTGGCAGTCAAGCCAACCCAGAAGCCTTTTCCTATCTTAGCATGCCTGCAGTTACCCAAAAGCTATAATTCTTCCAGCTGGCTTTCAGTAATGCTGTTTCAGTTCAGCTTCTGCAGGAAGAATGTTGCCATCACTTGCATACAGCTCCTTAACACCATTCTGGCAACTGATATGTGGTATGTCATGTAGAATCTTCTCTTTCATCTATGGTCTTCTGTAAAGTCTGCACTATATATTAGGGATTGGTTTAGGAAAGAGGTCTTTGACTCACTGTTGAGATAAATTTCACCTCATGTTCTAACCTAAATTTAAAAATCTAACCTAGTTTTGAAGTTAGATTTCATCAGGAAAAGTTATCACTGGTATTTTACATGGTGAGGTTTAGTCCTGGTTGGTGATCTGAAAAGTGTGGAAAAGACCTAATACTAGCCTAAGAGTACTGAAACTAACCCACAAAGTCTGTTCCATTTGAGAACTGAAGTCAAACAAAATCATATAAAATTATACAAAAGATACTGTATATCCACTAATTACTTTCATCAGTAAAGGAATGTGACTTTTTGATGCCTGATATTTAAATAAAACCCCACCA
Organism: Athene cunicularia; assembly: GCF_003259725.1. NCBI lineage: Eukaryota > Metazoa > Chordata > Aves > Strigiformes > Strigidae > Athene > Athene cunicularia. Next base: position 50,403,844 of record NW_020799095.1, on the reverse strand, counting down.
AGCCTCACATTTGTACTATAAACCCTTCCACATTTCTAGAATGTCATTAAAATGTTATTACTGAGGTCTGTTACACACACTGAAAACAAAAATAAATATCTGGCCAAAGTCACACTGGTAATTATTGTCTTATGCCAGTGTAGACATACTGGGACAGAGTTTTTCAACATGGAACAATGTTACCCAGCGTACTCTTCTTGAATACCATGTCATAATCCTATGCCTTATATGAACCAACTCCGGCAAAAGAGTGAGCCTCTCAAGTTCATCAATCTAATTTTAGATATGTGCAGTACAGACATCTGCAGCTCAACTAGTGCCTGCATGTTCTTTTCATAGACACTGGAGAAGAAATGTGTTTTTAAAGTTTGGTGAAACCAGCACATCTTAACTAGTTCATGAGGCAAAGTATTTCTTCCTAGATACTGATGACTATATTGACTTTACCCCTACTGAATATAACAACAGGTAACAGGCTCAGATGTGAATGTCTACTCAGTGAAAATGCCGTTCTCTGTCTCACTGCATTCACAGAATCACAGAATCATCTAGGTTGGAAAAGACCTTGAAGATCAACTAGTACAACCATTAACCTAACATTGACAGTTCCCAAATACACCATATCCCTCAGCTCTATGTCAAACCGACTCTTAAACACCTCCAGGGATGGGGACTCCACCATCTCCCTGGGCAGCACATTCCAATACCCAACAATCTCTTCTGTAAAGAAATGCTTCCTAATATCCAGTCTAAACCTTCCCTGGTGCAACTTGAGGCCATTACCTCTTGTCCAGTCGCTTGTTACTTGGTTAAAGAGACTCATCCCCAGCTCTCTGCAACCTCCTTTCAGGCAGCTGTGGAGGGCGATGAGGTCTCCCCTCAGCCTCCTCTTCTCCAGACTAAACACCCCCAGTTCCCTCAGCCGCTCCCCGTACGACCTGTGCTCCAGACCCTGCACCAGCTCCGTTGCCCTTCTCTGGACACGCTCGAGTCATTCAACGTCCTTTTTGTAGTGAGGGGCCCAAAACTGAACACAGGAATCGAGGGGCGGCCTCACCAGTGCCGAGTCCAGGGGTCAGATCCCTTCCCTGTCCCTGCTGGCCACGCTATTGCTGACACAAGCCAGGATGCCATTGGCCTTCTTGGCCCCCTGGGCACACTGCTGGCTCCTGTTCAGCCGGCTGTCAGTCAGCACCCCCAGGTCCCTCTCTGACTGGCAGCTCTCCAGCCACTCCTCCCCAAGCCTGTAGCACTGCTGGGGGTTGTTGTGGCCCAAGGGCAGCCCCCGGCATTTGGCCTTATGGAAACTCCTCCAGTTGGCCTCAGCCCATGGCTCCAGCCTGTCCAGGTCTCTCTGCAGAGCCTCCCCACCCTCGAGCAGATCAACACTCCCACCCAGCTTGGTGTCACCTGCAAACTGACTGAGGGTGCACTCGATACCCTCGTCCAGATCATCAATAAAGACTTTAAACAGGAGTGGACCCAAAACCCAGCCCTGGGGGACACCACTAGTGACCAGCCACCAACTAGATTTAACTCTGTTCACCACAACTCTCTGGGCCCGGCCATCCAGACAGTTTTTTACCCAGCAAAGCATGTGCCCATCCCAGACTCAAGCAGCCAGTTTTGCCAGGAGAATGCTGTGGGAAATGGTGTCAAAGACCTTACTAAAGTCAAGGTAAACAACAACCACAGCCTTTCCCTCATCCAATAAGCAGGTTGCCCTGTTGTAGAAGGAGATCAGGTTTGTCAATCAGGACCTGCCTTTCATAAACCCATGCTGACTGGGCCTGAGCATCTATCTAGTTGTCCCACACGTGTTGTGTGATGGTACTCAGGATGAGCTGCTCCTTCAGCTGACAGGCCTGTAATTTCCCAGCTCATTCTTCCAACCCTTCTTCTATATGGGTATCACGTTGGCCAATTCCATTCTGTCGGGACCTCCCTGGTCAGACAGGACTGCTAGTAAATGATGGAAAGCAGCTTGGCGAGCACCCCAGCCAGCTCCTTCAGCACCCTCGGGTGTATCCCATCTGGTCCCATAGATTTGTGTGTGTCTATGTGATGCGACAGGTCACTGACTGTCTCCTCCTGGAATGCAGGGGGGTCGTTCTCTCAGTCTCTGTCTTCTAGCTGAGGAGGCTGTGTTCCCTCAGTACTAGTCTTGCTATTAAAGACTGAGGCAAAAAAGGCATTAAGCACCTCAGACTTTTCCTCATCACTCATTGCCATGTTTTCTTCTGTGTCTAGCAAGGGATGGAGGTTCTCCCCTGTCTTTCTTTTGCTGCTCACATACTTACAGAAACATTTCTTGTTGTCCTTGACAGCTGAAGCCAGACTAATTTCTAGCTGGGCTTTAGACCTCATGATTTCTGCCCTGCAGAGCCTTAAAGCATCTTTGTAATCATTGTGAGTAATCATAGCCGCTTCTTCCAAAGGCTGTAAACTTTCATTTTCTCCCTGAGTTGCAGCCAAAGCTCCCTGTTCAGCCAGGGTAGTTTTATCTGGTGCAGGCTTCTCTTACAGCACCTGGGGACTTCCTGCTTCTGTGCTATTAAGAGTTCCTTCTTAAAGAGTATCCAGCCTTCGTGGACCCCTGTACCCTTCAGGACCTTCTTCCAGGGGATTCTGTCAAGCAGGTGGCTAAACAGGTCAAAGTCAGCCCTTTGGAAGTCCAGGATGGCAGTTCTGCTTCCCTCTCTCCTGGCCTCTCTACGAATAGAGAACTCAATTGTTTCATAATCACTGTGCCCTAGTCAGCCTCCAGCTGCCACATCATCCAACATAAGTGCACTGTTCACAAAGAGGAAGTCCAGGAGGGCAACTTCTCTGGTTGGTTCACTCGCCATCTGTGTCAGGAAGGTATCTGACACACATTCCAGGAATCTCTGGGACTGGTCCCGCTCTGCTGTGTTGTATTTCCAGCAGATGTCTGGGAAGTTAAAGTCTCCCACAAGAACAAGGGCAAGCAATTATGAGATTTCTCCTAAATGCCTACAGAATACTTCATCCACCCCTCTGTCCTGGTTGGGTGGCCTATAGTAGACTCCTACTACAATATCTGCCCTTCACTATCTTGTGCTCAAAGCAATCATAAAGTCCCTAACATACAGCGCCAACCCACCGCCTCTCCTCCCTTGTCTATCCCTCTGAAAGAGCTTGTAGCCATCAGCTGGTGCACTCCAGTCATGGGAGACTTCCCACCATGTTTCTGTGATAAACACTCCATCATGATTTTCCTGTTGCATCATGACTTCAAACTCCTCCTCTTTCTCACCCCTGCTGTGTGCATTGGTATGAATGCACTTCAGATGAGCTGATGTGCCCAGCACCTTTTTGCATTCAGAGGTCCTAAGTCCAGCTGGACCTTTCACAGGTGTTACCACAGTTACTGACCCATCAATATCCCTTGCATTTTTGCTGTGCTGCATGTCTCCAGCACTTGCCTCCACTGAGATGGCAGGGAGAGGGTTGTCACTGGCACAACAGATCACAGACTCTGATAATTTACCCTGGGCCTTATGTCTGGGAGTTCCAATTTTGCCCCATTCCCCCTTCAAATATAGTTTAAAGCAGTCTCAATGAGGCCTGCTAACTCCTGCCCCAAGATCCTTTTCCATCTCTGGGACAGATGCATCCTGTATACTAACCCATGATTGAAAAATCCAAAGCCCTGATGATAATTCCAGTTTCAGGACCACAAGTTCATCTGTTGAGTTCTCCAGTATTTTTCTTCATCCATCCCTGCAACTGAAGGGATGAAGGAGAACACTATTTGTGCCCCCAACCCCTTAACCAAGTTTCCCCAAGGCCCTGAAATCTCTCCTCGTTGATTTAGGACTTCTCCTGATAATATCATCACTACCTACCTGAAAAAACAAGAGAGGGTAGTAGTCCTTGGGTCTCACTAGAGTGGGTAATTTTGCCTTGAGGTCCTTTACCCGGGCCCCAGGGAGGCAGCAGACTTCCCTATGAAGTGGGTCTGGTCTGCATATGGGGCGTTTGACACCCCCCAAAATGGAGTCACCCACTACAATGACCCTTCTGGGGTTTTTTTTAGAATTTATTTTAATACCTGGTCTAGAGTGACCCAGCCTTGGTGAACTTTCATCTTCTTCCTTGTTTTACTAATTTTCTTCATCCTTCTCTACCTCATTCAAAAGTTCCAGAGTCCCATATCTGTTGTGAAGGGGCACCATGAAATGTTGGGAGAGGATTTTCCTGCATCCCTGAGCAGGGATCTGTTTCCAGTCTCCCCCATCTCTTAGGTGCCCTCCTTCTGCCTGATAACAAGAGGGTGAGGGATCACCTGGCACTTTTGGAGCCTCTGTTTGCTCCTTTTGCTTCAGGGGTGCTAAGGTGCTACTCCACCAATCAATTACCCTTTCTCACTCCCTAATACTTCTAATTCTCAGCCTCTTTGAGCTCAGCCACTAGGCTGAGCAGGCAATGCAGCTGATCACAGCGCACACAGGTGCTGTCACTGCTGCTCTCTGATGGGATTGACAGACTCAGGCATTCCCTGCAGCCTGGGACCTGGACCACTGATATTTGTGTGGCAGCTCCATCTGGGTCACCACATTCTTTTTGGTGGTGGTTTTGACCCAAGTGGAGATCATAGCTCAGTCTACTCATGGAGAACAATAAAATGACAAGTAGCTCAGATGAGGTCTAGAGCCAGGAGAGGGACTATGCCCTGTCCGCTCGCCCTGCCTGTGCAAACCGATGCACCACACCCTTCTGATGCGCCACGCCCTGTTCGCCACACTCCTGGTCCCTCGCACTCCCTGGGGGATGCTCTTGTACGTGAGGGGTATGGGGCATCATCACTTCAGTCTCAGCCCACTCTCAGTTACCACTGCCTCATTTGCAGCTCACTCTTCCCGCTCAGGGGGAGGTAGCTTGAGGCACTCCTACTTCCCTAGGCTTCTGCCTTCTTGGCTTGTGGTTTTGCCATGGGTTTTTTGACGCTTTCAGAAGGGTGCCCCACCACTATCCTCCACTTTGGAGCACCTCTACTCAGCTGGTATTAATCCTGGGCAGCTAGTTTTGGACCAATTGCCCAGGATTAATAGATAAATGTGAGCAGATATATATTGTATTAGCTAGTAGTTTATCACCGTTAAATATCTGAACCACTTCAGCGCAAAACTTAGGACCAAGAGCCTCTCACCTGAAGTCAGTACATTAACAGAATTTATGAAAATTTATGATTTGCTTTGATGGGTTATAGAACAAGTGATAAGGGAGTGGTTTTAAACCCCAGGATTTGTCTTCTGGTGTGTTTGAAATACAAACTTGCTCTCCTGAGTTCTCAGATTTAAAACAAATGTATGAATGAACAATACGAGATATCCAGTTAATTTTAAGAACTTAAATTGACATTAATATGGTCTTAAAATGCCTGTTACAGAAAGACAGAATTATTTCATCTCCAGAGTCATAATATCAAAATATGTTCTGTATGTTTTTCTTACATGTCTTAAAATTTCTTTGAAAAAGGACAATTAATTTCAATTTTAAAACTTTTTTATTTGAAAGCTGACATGGAAAAGACCTGGAGGTTAGTTTTGTTCCCACTGAAAACACTGAAGAACTTAATTTAATGGAAGTTGTTTTGCAGACTATTTTCTTAGAAATGTATGAACTGACACATAGATTAAAACCAAAATCTGTGCAGAAAAATGTCTCTCAGAAGACAGAACAAGATGTTTAACCTCTTTACTGATGATCTAGATGAGGGGATCGAGTGCACCCTCAGTCAGTTTGCAGATGACACCAAGTTGGGTGGGAGCGTTGATCTGCTCAAGGGTAGAGAAGCTCTGCAGAGAGACCTGGACAGGCTGGAGCCATGGGCTGAGGCCAACTGGGGGAGTTTCCATAAGGCCAAATGCCGGGGGCTGCCCTTGGGCCACAACAACCGCCAGCAGCGCTACAGGCTTGGGGAGGAGTGGCTGGAGAGCTGCCAGTCAGAGAGGGACCTGGGGGTGCTGATTGACAGCCGGCTGAACAGGAGCCAGCAGTGTGCCCAGGGGGCCAAGAAGGCCAATGGCATCCTGGCTTGTGTCAGCAATAGCGTGGCCAGCAGGGACAGGGAAGGGATCTGACCCCTGGACTCGGCACTGGTGAGGCCGCCCCTCGATTCCTGTGTTCAGTTTTGGGCCCCTCACT